>NC_064828.1:111726753-112082253 GCF_024166365.1 Elephas maximus indicus | reverse complement strand
GCTGGAAGTTACCCCACAGTTCACTGATGCTTTGGTCATGTTTTCCATTCGTTATTGGAGGAAGATTCATGAACAACCTGTATCATGCAGATGACATAACCTTGCTTGCTGAAAGCCAAGAGGACTTGAAGCACTTACTGACCAAATCAAAGACCACAGCCTTCAGTATGGATTATACCTCAACGTGAAGAAAATAAAAATCCTCACAACTGGACCAATGAGCAACATCATGATAAATGGAGAAAATATTGAAGTTGTCAAGTATTTCATTTTACTTGGATCTACAATCAACACACATGAAAGCAGCAGTCAGGAAACCAAAAGACACATTTCATTAGACAAATCTGCCGAAAAAGACCTCTTTAAAGTGTTGAAAAGCAAAGATATCACCTTGAAGACTAAGGTGCACCTGATTCAAGCCACGGTGTTTTCAACTGCCTCATAAGCACGGGAAAGCTGGGCTATATGAATAAGGAAGACTGAAGAAGAATTGACGCCTTTGGATTGTGGTGTTGGTGAAGAATACTGAATATACCATGGACTGTCAAAAGAACAAACAAACCTGTCTTGGAAGTAGTACAACCAGAATGTTCCTTAGAAGCAAGGATGCTGAGACTTCTTCTCACATACTTTGGACATGTTCTCAGGAGGGATCAGTCTCTGGAGAAGAACATCATGCTTGGTAAGGTAGAGGGCCATTGAAAAATAGGAAGATCCTCAACAGGATGGATTGACACAGTGGCTACAACAATGGGCTCAAGCATAGCAACAATTGTGAGTATGGTGCAGGACCAGGCAGTGTCTTGTTCTGTTGTACATAGGGTTGCTATGAGTTAGAACTGACTTGAAGGCACCTAACAACAACAACATCTCATTTGGAATATATATTATTGCTATGTCTTCAAGTTAAGTGGAAACCCTGGTGGTATAGTGGTTAAGAGCTATGGCTTCTAACCAAAAAGTAGGCAGTTCAAAACCACCAGGCGCTCCCTGGAAACCCTATGGGGCAGTTCTACTCTGACCTATAGGGTCACTGTGAGTCAGAGTCAACTTGACAGCAATGACTTTTTTTGCAATGTTTAATCATCTGTTAATCCCATCCAGTGTATTTTTAATGTCAGATATTATATTTTTCATCTCTTAAAGTTTGCTTCAGTTTTTTTTTTTAAAATATCTTCCATGCCTCTTCTTAGCACATTGTATCTTTTCTTTAACCTTTTCAACATAGAGAATATAGTTATGATGACTGTTTGTATGTCCTGTCTACTAATTCCATCATCTTTATTTCTGGATCACTTTTGGTTGATTATGTTTTCTCTTTGTTATAGGTCCTATTTTTCTGTTTCTTTGAATGCCTGGGTAATTTTTTATTGGATCTTGGGTAATTTTTACTGAAAATCCTACCATGTTATGTCCTGGAAATGTTTATATTCCTGTAAATAGTCTTGAGCATTGTTCTCAGACATAATTAAGAGACTGGAAAACAGTTTGATTTTTTCAAGGCTAGTTTTATGTTTTGCTAGGTAAGGCTAGAATGTTGTTTAGTCTGGAGATAATTTTGCCACACAACTAAGGCAGTAGAGGACCTAGAGGCACAATGGTTAAGCACTTGGCTACTAACCTAAAGATCAGCAGTTCAAACTCACCCAGTGGGTCCACAGGAGAAAGACCTGGCAATCTGTTTCCATAAAGATTACAGCCAAGAAAACCCTATGGGGCAGTTCTACGCGGTCACATGGGGTCGTTATAAGTCAAAATCAACTCGATGGCAACTAACAACAATAACAAATAAGGCGGTACTCTCGTGAGTACCCTAGACAATGCCCCATGAATTCTGGCTGGTGGGAACAGGCACTAGACCAGCCCTGTGTCAGCATGTGTGCTGTGTCCTCTAACGCTTTCAGGCGGTTCTTCCTGGCCTTGGGTAGTTTGCTCACATACGTGCTGACCAATACTCTGCTTAATACTCAAGGGGACCCTCTTCATGTCTCTAAATCTCCTTCTATGTGCATCTCTCTCTCTTCTCCCTCATTCTGCTCTGGGAGCCTACCTGCTAGGGCCTCCTCAAACTCCCAGTTCATCTCCTCCCCTCAGCAAGACAACCAGGCTCCAACTCGGTGCCCCGCCCTGTGCTGTGGTCTGCAAACTCTCTCCAAGCAGGAAAGTGGAGCAGCCACAGGGATCCCATCGTCTGTCCCACCTCTCAGGAATTATTGTCTTGAGTCGCGTGACACCCGATGTCAGAGAACTGCAGTTGCATGCACTTTGTTCGGATTTTCATTTCCTTCAAGCAGTGGGGTAAATCTAGTCCCTGTTCCTCCATCTTGACCAGAGGTAAAGGGTCATCAAATATTTGCTGAAAGTCAAATTATATTACGTGCCAAAGACAAGTGAGTGTCAGGCAGTCTTCCGTGCATTTGGGCGGCAGAGGAGAACAAAATCAACCTCTCAACACTCGGGGATGGACAGTGAGAACAGCAGAAAATTTAAGAAAAAAAAAAGATAAATGTTAGAAATCAGTACATTATGTATAGTATGTTGGAAGGTGGTAAGACCTTTGGGAAAAAGACACAAAGTAGGGCCAGCTAAGGCATCAGAATACTGCAAGAGTGCATCCGTAGATAAGGCAACCAGGTAAGGTTTCTGTTTCACCTGTTCTCCCTGCCCAAATCCAAGCCCACATGTGGCCAGGTATTTAGAGCCACTAAGAATGGAGCCCTGGTGATGCAATGGTTAAGAGCTTGGCTGCTAACCAAAAGGTCAGCAGTTCAAATCCACCAGCCTCTCCTTGGAAACTCTATAGGGTTCTACCCCATCCTATAAGGTTGCTATGAGTTGGAATAGATGTGATGGCAATGGGTTTGTTTCTTTTATTGATTTAAGAACTCAGATCAGCTTCCATGGAAAGACCTCATCCCAAGCCTGGATTCCTGAGTACCGCCCCACTCCTTCAGAATAACTGAGTGCTGATCCCCAGGGGCTGGGAGGAACACAAAAAAGAAAAAGTGATGGTGAGCTGGCTGCTCGGGTGGCACGCAGGCCGTGAGTGCTGGCCAGGAGGTAACTGATTGGTGTACATGCTTTCAGAGTTGACAAATGTTTATTCTACAAGATCCAGGAATCAGATGCAAAGTGAGAACGCCTCTCTCCTGGCAAGTGTCTGGCCCCATCAGGCCGCTCCGCCATCTGGACGAAGGGTTGGGCCCACCAGGGCCTGTGTTTTCCAGAAACGTGTGGTTTCCACAGTCGATCCCATGAGGAGACCTGCTGCCTCTGCAGATGTGGACAGAGTGGCCACACACCCCAGACGACTGGTGTCTTCCACCCGGAAGTGACCTCCATCCAGGGGCATTGTGCCAGAGGCCCTTCCTGTCACTGCCCCAGCCAACACCAAAAAAGTGAAGGGCCTTTCTTCCAGGCACCCTGGTCACAGCCCACCTTCCACGGTGTACAGGTTCTCTGCCTTCCCTGCCACCCTATGGTCCACCAGGCAGTGACCTCCATTCCTGTCAGGCTCATAGCCACCAACACAGCCATGTGGACACTCCCCATCCATGCTCATTGACCTCCTTCATGTCAGTGGCCTCTCAACACCTCCCTGCCCCCATGCTTCCCTGGGACTGCATTCAGCACCCCTCTTCCTATCCCAGGCCTGTGCACCCCCCCCCCGGAGCTGGGCCCTTCAGGTCTGGAGGTGACAGACATGATATGTGAGGCCACTGGACTGGGCAACTCAGGAAGCTGAACCATCACAGGGGGCCCAAGGACATGGAGTCGGCAACCGGGGAGAGAAAATCACAAAGATGGTTTTGACCCCGATATCCTAGGATCTCTTCCAGCTCTTCTCACTCTCTCATCACTATGGAAACTCATATCACAAAGGCTGGGAAGACCAAAGGGCCAGAGGCCGGGGCATGCCCCAAATCCCTGGGGACACTATGAAACAAGGGATCTCAAACAAGAAAATGCTTAGAGGGGAGGGAAGCTGTACTTTATTGGGCATTTTGGCCCGAGGCCTGGATTTTCTCCAAACCTTTCAGCTTTGTGGTCACAAGAGAAAAGTTCTCTAACGCTTGTATGAAACGATCCTAAAACTTTTAAAAACATCAGCCTCGGGAGGCAGGGCCAAGATGGCAGACTAGGTGGATGCTACCGAGGATCCCTCTTGCAACAAAGACTCGGAAAAACAAGTGAGTCGATCACATACATAACAATCTACGAACTCTGAACAACAAACACAGACTTAGAGACGGAAAACAAACAAATACGGGCAGACAGTGACCTTTTTCAGAACTAGGAGCCAGCGTACCAGGCAGGTGACCTTCAGAGCCTGACCTGGGGCAGAGCCCAGGGGGGCAGACGGCACAGACGGGGGGCCCAGCCCTACCCCCCCGAACCCATCCCTGGAGGGAGTCTAGCTGGTTGGCGCGGGTGGCGTAGCGGCGCAGCCAGAGGGAGAAGCACCCGGGAGGCAGTGACTGATCTTGGAGCAGGGACAGCAGCATCCCAGCCGGGGAGCCGTCCCGCCGGGAGTTTGGCAGGAAGCGGGTGTGGCGCGAGCGTGGGGATCAGCTATATTTCCCTAAAGCAACCCTGGGGCGGGGCCCACACGTTCGTGTGGGGAGACGCTCACCCAGTTCGCGCATGCGGTGAGGCGCACAAGAGGGAGAAGTCCCTGGGAGGAAGTGACTGGTCTTGGAGCGGGGAGAGCAGCATCCCAGCCGGGGAGCCATCCTGCTGGGATTTGAGTGTGCGCAGGAGGGGTGTGAGCGCAGGGTCCAATTATATTCCCCTGAATAGACCCCAGGGGTGGACCCACCCATTCGTGCGGGAGACGCCCACCCAGTTCGCGCAAGCGGTGCGATGCACCGGAGGGAGAAGTCCCCAGGAGGAAGTGACTGGTCTTGCAGCGGGGAGAGTAGCGTCCCAGGCGGGGAGCCGTCCCGCCGGGATTTTGGCGGACGGGGGCAGAGCGCGAACGCGAGGATCAGCTCTATATTCTGTGGTGCTACACTCCTAGCTCTCTGATCCCTCCCCCACCCTCCCCAGGTGGCTCCATTAACATCCGAATACCCTGAGCCAGAGGGAGGATTCAGATGCGGATCTGACTGCATTTTTTTTAGCTGATTACCTGGAAAATCTAGTTTCCCAGTGATGGCTCGGAGACAGCAGTCCATATCAAACCACATAAAGAAACAGACCATGACAGCTTCTCCAACCCCCCAAACAAAAGAATCAAAATCTTTCCCAAATGAAGATACAGTCCTGGAATTATCAGATACAGAATATAAAAAACTAATTTACAGAATGCTTAAAGATCTCACAAATGAAATTAGGATAACTGCAGAAAAAGCCAAGGAACACACTGATAAAACTGTTGAAGAACTCAAAAAGATTATTCAAGAACATAGTAGAAAAATTAATAAGTTGCAAGAATCCATAGAGAGACAGCATGTAGAAATCCAAAAGATTAACAATAAAATTACAGAATTAGACAACGCAATAGAAAGTCAGAGGAGCAGACTCGAGCAATTAGAATGTAGACTGGGACTTCTGGAGGACCAGGGAATCAACACCAACATAGCTGAAAAAAAATCAGATAAAAGAATTAAAAAAAATGAAGAAACCCTAAGAATCATGTGGGACTCTATCAAGAAGGATAACTTGCGAGTGATGGGAGTCCCAGAAGAGGGAGGGGGGACAGAAAACACAGAGAAAATAGTTGAAGAACTCCTGACACAAAACTTCCCTGACATCATGAAAGACGAAAGGATATCTATCCAAGATGCTCAGCGAACCCCATTTAAGATTGATCCAAAAAGAAAAACACCAAGACACATTATCATCAAACTTGCCAGAACCAAAGACAAACAGAAAATTTTAAAAGCAGCCAGGGAGAAAAGAAAGGTTTCCTTCAAGGGAGAATCAATAAGAATAAGTTCAGACTACTCAGCAGAAACCATGCAGGCAAGAAGGGAATGGGACGACATATACAGAGCACTGAAGGAGAAAAACTGCCAACCAAGGATCATATATCCAGCAAAACTCTCTCCGAAATATGAAGGAGAAATTAAGATATTTACAGATAAACACAAGTTTAGAGAATTTGCAAAAACTAAACCAAGACTGCAAGAAATGCTAAAGGAGATTGTTTGGCCTGATGACCAATAATATCAGATACCAGCACAATACAAGGTCACAAAACAGAACGTCCTGATATCAACGCAACTCAAATAGGGAAAGCACAAAAACAAATTAAGATTAATTCTAAAAAATAAATAAATAAACAAAATAAGACACATAACAGGAAATCATGGAAATCAATAGATAAAAGATCACAATAATCAAAAAGAGGGACTAAATATAGGAGGCACTGAACTGCCAGATGGAGAGTGATACAAGGCGATATAGAACGATACAAGTTAGGTTTTTACTTAGAAAAATAGGGGTAAATAATAAAGTAACCACAAAAAGGAATATCAATTCCATAACTCAAGAAAAAAGCCAAGAAAAACGTAACGACTCAACAAACATAAAGTTAAACATTATGAAAATGAGGATCTCACAAGCTACTAAGAAAAACGTCTCGGCACAAAAAAGCAAGTGGCAAAATGAAATGGCCAACAACACACATGAAAAGGCATCAAAATGACAGCACTAAAAACTTATTTATCTATAATTACGCTGAATGTAAATGGACTAAATGCACCAATAAAGAGACAGAGAGTCACGGACTGGATAAAGAAACACGATCCATCTATATGCTGCCTACAAGAGACACACCTTAGACTTAGAGACACAAACAAACTAAAATTCAAAGGATGGAAAAAAATATATCAAGCAAATAATAAGCAAAAGAGAAGAGGAGTAGCAATATTAATTTCTGACAAAATAGACTTTAGACTTAAATCCGCCACAGAGGATAAAGAAGGACACTATATAATGATAAAAGGGACAATTGATCAGGAAGACATAACCATATTAAATATTTATGCACCCAATGACAGGGCTGCAAGATACATAAATCAAATTTTAACAGAATTGAAAAGTGAGATAGACACCTCCACATTTATAGTAGGAGACTTCAACACACCACTTTCGGAGAAGGACAGGACATCCAGTAAGAAGCTCAATAGAGACACGGAAGACCTACTTACAACAATCAACCAACTTGACCTCATTGACTTATACAGAACTCTCCACCCAACTGCTGCAAAATATACTTTTTTTTCTAGTGCACATGGAACATTCTCTAGAATAGACCACATATTAGGCCATAAAACAAATCTTTGCAGAATCCAAAACATAGAAATATTACAAAGCATCTTCTCAGACCACAAGGCAATGAAGCTAGAAATCAATAACAGAAAAACTAGGGAAAAGAAATCAAATACTTGGAAAATGAACAATACCCTCCTGAAAAAAGACTGGGTTATAGAAGACATCAAGGAGGGAATAAGGAAATTCTTAGAAAGCAACGAGAATGAAAATACTTCCTATCAAAACCTCTGGGACACAGCAAAAGCAGTGCTCAGAGGCCAATTTATATCGATAAATGCACACATACAAAAAGAAGAAAGAGCCAAAAGCAGAGAACTGTCCCGACAACTTGAACAAATAGAAAGTGAGCAACAAAAGAACCCATCAGGCACCAGAAGAAAACAAATAATAATTAGAGCTGAACTAAATGAATTAGAGAACAGAAAAACAATTGAAAGAATTAACAAAGCCAAAAGCTGGTTCTTTGAAAAAATTAACAAAATTGATAAGCCATTGGCTAGACTGACTAAAGAAAAACAGGAAAGGAAATAAATAACCCGAATAAGAAACGAGAAGGACCACATCACAACAGAGCCAAATGAAATTAAAAGAATCATTTCAGATTACTACATAAAATTGTACTCTAACAAATTTGAAAACCTAGAAGAAATGGATGAATTCTTGGAAAAATACTACCTACCTAAACTAACACATTCAGAAGTAGAACAACTAAATAGACCCATAACAAAAAAAGAGATTGAAATGGTAATGAAAAAACTTCCAACAAAAAAAAAGCCCTGGCCCGGACGGCTTCACTGCAGAGTTCTACCAAACTTTCAGAGAAGAGTTAACACCACTACTACTGAAGGTATTTCAAAGCATAGAAAAGGACGGAATACTACCCAACTCATTCTATGAAGCCACCATCTCCCTGATACCAAAACCAGGTAAAGACATTACAAGAAAAGAAAATTTTAGACCTATATCCCTCATGAACATAGATGCAAAAATCCTCAACAAAATTCTAGCCAATAAAATCCAACAACACATCAAAAAAATAATTCACCCTGATCAAGTGGGATTTATACCAGGTATGCAAGGCTGGTTTAATATCAGAAAAACCATTAATGTAATCCATCACATAAATAAAACAAAAGATAAAAACCACATGATCTTATCAATAGATGCAGAAAAGGCATTTGACAAAGTCCAACACCCATTTATGATAAAAACTCTTACCAAAATAGGAATTGAAGGAAAATTCCTCAACATAATAAAGGGCATCTATGCAAAGCCAACAGCCAATATCACTCTAAATGGAGAGAACCTGAAAGCATTTCCCTTGAGAATGGGAACCAGACAAGGATGCCCTTTATCACCGCTCTTATTCAACATCGTACTTGAAGTCCTAGCCAGGGCAATTAGGCTAGACAAAGAAATAAAGGGTATCCAGATTGGCAAGGAGGAAGTAAAGCTATCACTATTTGCAGATGACATGATCTTATACACAGAAAACCCTAAGGAATCCTCCAGAAAACTACTGAAACTAATAGAAGAGTTTGGCAGAGTCTCAGGTTATAAAATAAACATACAAAAATCACTTGGATTCCTCTACATCAACAAAAAGAACACCGAAGAGGAAATAACCAAATCAATACCATTCACAGTAGCCCCCAAGAAGATAAAATACTTAGGAATAAATCTTACCAAGGATGTAAAAGACCTATACAAAGAAAACTATAAAACTCTACTACAAGAAATTCAAAAGGACATACTTAAGTGGAAAAACATACCCTGCTCATGGATAGGAAGACTTAACATAGTAAAAATGTCTATTCTACCAAAAGCCATCTATACATATAACGCACTTCCAATCCAAATACCAATGTCATATTTTAAGGGGATAGAGAAACAAATCACTAATTTCATATGGAAGGGAAAGAACCCCCGGATAAGCAAAGCCTTACTGAAAAAGAAGAAGAAAGTGGGAGGCCTCACTCTACCTGATTTCAGAACTTATTATACAGCTACAGTAGTCAAAACAGCCTGGTACTGGTATAACAACAGGCACATAGACCAATGGAACAGAATTGAGAACCCAGATATAAATCCATCCACGTATGAGCAGCTGATATTTGACAAAGGACCAGTGTCAGTCAATTGGGGAAATGATAGTCTTTTTAACAAATGGTGCTGGCAGAACTGGATATCCATTTGCAAAAGAATGAAACAGGACCCATACCTCACACCATGCACAAAAACTAACTCCAAGTGGATCAAAGACCTAAACATAAGGACTAAAACGATAAAGATCATGGAAGAAAAAATAGGGACAACCCTAGGAGCCCTAATACGGGGCATAAACAGATACAAAACATTACCAAAAATGATGAAGAGAAACCCGATAACTGGGAGCTCCTAAAAATCAAACACCTATGCTCATCTAAAGACTTCACCAAAAGAGTAAAAAGACCACCTACAGACTGGGAAAGAATTTTCAGCTATGACATCTCCGATCAGCGCCTGATCTCTAAAATCTACATGATTCTCTCAAAATTCAACCACAAAAAGACAAACAACCCAATTAAGAAGTGGGCAAAGGATATGAACACACATTTCACTGAAGAAGATATTCAGGCAGCCAACAGATACATGAGAAAATGCTCCCAATCATTAGCCATTAGAGAAATGCAAATTAAAACTACAATGAGATTTCATCTCACACCAACTAGACTGGCCTTAATCCAAAAAACACAAAATAATAAATGTTGGAGAGGCTGCGGAGAGATTGGAACTCTCATACACTGCTGGTGGGAATGTAAAATGGTACAACCACTTTGGAAATCCATCTGGCGTTATCTTAAACAGTTAGAAATAGAACTACCATACAACCCAGAAATCCCACTCCTCGGAATATACCCTAGAGATACAAGAGCCTTCACACAAACAGATATATGCACACCCATGTTTATTGCAGCTCTGTTTACAAAGGCAAAAAGCTGGAAGCAACCAAGATGTCCGTCAACGGATGAATGGGTAAATAAATTGTGGTATATTCACACAATGGAATACTACGCATCGATAAAGAACAGTGACGAATCTCTGAAACATTTCATAACATGGAGGAAACTGGAAGGCATTATGCTGAGCGAAATTAGTCAGAGGCAAAAGGACAAATATTGTATAAGACCACTATTATAAGATCTTGAGAAATAGAAAAAACGGAGAAGAACACATACTTTTGTGGTTACAAAGGGGGGAGGGAGGGAGGGAGGGAGGGAGGGAGAGGGCTTTTTATTGATCAATCAGTAGATAAGAACTGCTTTGGGTGAAGGGAAAGACAACACTCAATACAAGGAAGGTCAGCCTAATTGGACTGGACTAAAAGCAAAGAGGTTTCCGGGATAAAATGAAAGCTTCAAAGGTCAGTGGAGCAGGGGCTGGGGTCTGGGGAACTTGGTTTGAGGCGACTTCTAAGTCAATGGGCAAAATAATTCTATTATGAAAACATTCTGCATCCCACTTTGAATTGTGGCGTCTGGGGTCCTAAATGCCAACAAGCGGCCATCTAAGATACATCAATTGGTCTCAACCCACCTGGAGCAAAGGCAAAAGAAGAACACCAAGGTCACACGACAACTAAGAACCCAAGAGATAGAAAGGGCCACATGAACCAGAGACCTACATCATCCTGAGACCAGAAGAACTAGTTGGTGCCCGGCCACAATCGATGTCTGCCCTGTCAGGGAGCACAACAGACAACTCCTGAGGGAGCAGGAGACCAATGGGATACAGACCCCAAATTCTCATAAAAAGACCATACCTAATGGTATGACTGCGACTAGAGGAATCCCAGAGACAATGCTCCCCAGAACTTCTGACGGCACAGAACAGGAACCATCCCCGAAGACAACTCATCAGGCATGAAAAGGACTGGTCAGTGGGGGGGAGAGAGATGCTGATGAAGAGTGAGCTAATTAAATCAGGTGGACACTGGAGAGTGTGTTGGCAACTCTTGACTGGAGGGGGGATGGGAAGATAGAGAGAGAGGGAAGATGGCAAAATTGGCACAAAACGAGAGACTGAAAGGGCTGACTCAATGGGGGAGAGCAAGTGGGAGAAGGGAGTAAGATGTATGTAAACCTACATGTGACAGACTGATTGGAATGGTAAATGTTCACTTGAAGCTTAATAAAAATTAATTAAAAAGAAAAAAGAAAAAAAAAAAAGTTAGCCTCCTCTTCCCCCCTCCCCCACAAATCCTGAAGGAGGCAAAAAATAAAGTCTCGTCATTGAGGCTCAGGCCACAAGAAGGGGCCTTAAAGGCATGTCCAGATCCCAGGGGTGGGCGCTGTCTCCTGGCACCCAGCTGCTCCTGGCACCTGAGGCCTGTCCGCTGTTCTGGCCTCCCTGGTGCCACCCCAAACACTTCAGCCCCAGAGAGCTGCCACCAGCACTGCTCCCCCAAGCACCACCTCTTGGACCATCCTGGGCAGCTTCTGGGTGTGGGGACCAGACCCTCCCCTCCCAGGCACTGCTTTTCACTTTGCTGGGTTTATCTAAATAGCTCTACTAAGGAATATGAGGAACAAGGTGGTATTAGGCAATCCTTGAGGGAATCACAGATAATCTGTCTGCTCGAGGGGGCATACCAAAACACCAAGATGCTTCAGAAGCCCACGCTCACACCATGAAGCGTGCTTCTTCAAACTAGCAATCCCTAGTCACCATGAACGTGACTCCTTTGACATGCAGTTGGGTCCAGCTTTCTTGCCAGGATGCCTAGATGGGGCCAGGCAGTGGGGACATGGTGGGGTTTGAAAACAGTAGGTTGTGTGCACATCACAGTCACACTCCTTACAGTGCAGGCTGTGGGGAGCCCCTGGCCACCGCTCCACCATACCCCCCACACAGGCCTCAGTTTCCTTATTTGTAGAATTGGTTGTAGGGCAGTTGTGAGTGATCAAAATGAAGTGTGTAAAAGGTCTCACTGATTTGTGATGGGAATATGATGTTTTAACACATGAAGTCCCCTGCCTCCATGCTGCCCCCCATGGGACAAAGAGAACGTTGATCTCCCACTGGCTCCATTTACCCCCTTTCTTTCCCCACAAGAAAAGCTACTATTTGCCAGCTGGGTTTGGAGCTTTTTTTATGATGCAGATTTGCGACAGAGGGCACAAAGAGAGAGGTCTCCAGAGGGAGCTAGAATGGGGCAGGATTCCTACTGGCTGGGCTAGTTCCAGAAATACAGAGAAATGGCAAAGCAGAAATGACACAAAAAGAAGCCAGAGAGGCCAAGTCCAGCTACATAATAAACAACCAGAAAAAGCCAGTGTGACAAGGCAAAGAGGGGTTTCTGCAAGGGTTAGAAAAGGGACGGACTGCAGTGCATCAGAAAGCAGGAAGAGTTGGGTAGGGGAGACAAGGGTTTTAGAACTGTTGCTGGGGTTAAGAGATGTGTGTCCTAAAAATCTGTCTTCAAAAGATGCCAGTGAAGATGAGGGATCCTTTAAATACTTCGATTGCTGGACTATTGCCTCCTTGTATGCAGCTCCGAGCTGTGCCTGGGACACATGTGCCCCAGGGTGTACCCGGGTTACATATCCATCATCTATCTGTTCTTGTGTTTGCTCAACAAATATGTAACTAGTAGTGAACAAGAAGTGGTAGCTATAAAAACAAAAAACAGTTGCCATCGAGTAGAGTCTGTGTTCCATGGGATTTTATTTTCTTCTTGGGGTGCAAAGGTACACAACAAAACATTTGCTGATTCAACAGTTTCTACATGACCAATTCAATGATGTTGATTACACTCATCATGTTGTGACCCCCAGTACTCCCCAGCATGTTTTTTTTGTGTGTGTGCTTTAAGTGAAAGTTTACAAACCAAGTCACTCTTTCATACAAAAACTTATGTACACCTTGCTATATACTCCTAGTTGCTCTCCCTCTAATGAGACAGCACACTCCTTCCTTCCACTCTCTATTTTAGCATCCATTCAGCCAGCTTCTGACCCCTGCTGTGCTCTCATCTCTTCTCCAGACAGGAGCTGCCCACATAGTCTCATGTGTCTACTTGATCCAAGGAGCTCACTCTTCACCAGTATCATTTTCTATCCCATAGTCCAGTCCAATCCCTGTCTGAAGAGTTGGCTTTGCAAATGGTTCCTGTCTTGGGATACCAGAAGGTCTGGGGACCATGACTTATGGGGTCCTTCTAGTCTCAGTTGGATCATTAAGTCTGGTCTTTTCACAAGAATTTGGGACCTCCATCCCACTGCTCTTCTACTCCCTCAGGGGTTCTCTTTTGAGTTCCCTGTCAGGGCACACATTGGTTGTAGTTGGGCACCATCTAGTTCTTCTGGTCTCCGGCTGATGTAGTCTCTGATTTATGTGGCCCTTTCTGTCTCTTGAGCTCATAATTACCTCATGTCTTTGGTGTTCTTCATTCTCCTTTGCTCCAGGTGGATTGAGACAAATTGATGCATCTTCGATGGCCACTTGCTAGCATTTAAGATCCCAGACGGCACTCTCCAAAGTGGGATACAGAATGTTTTAATAGATTTTATTATGCCAATTGACGTACACGTCCCCTAAAACCATGGTCCCCAAAGCCTTGCCCCTGCTACGCTGGACTTCGAAGCATTCAGTTTATTCAGGAAACTTCTTTGCTTTTGGTTTAGTCCAGTTGTGCTGACCTCTCCTGTATTGTGTATGGTCTTTCCCTTCACCTCTAATAGTTCTTATCTACTATCTAATTAGTGAAAATTCCTCTCCCTCCCTCCCTCCCCGCTCTCGTAACCATTGAAGAATATTTTCTTCTCTGTTTAAGCTGTTTTTCGAGTTCTTATAATAGTGGTCTCATACAATATTTGTCCTTTTGTGACTGACTAATTTCACTCAGCATAACGCCCTCCAGATTCCTCCATGTTATCAAATGTTTCACAGATTCATCATTGTTCTTTATTGATAAGTAGTATTCCATTGTGTGAATATACCATAATTTACTTCTCTCTTCATCCATTGATGGGCATCTTGGTTGGGTCCATCTTTTTGCTATTGTAAACAATGCTGCAATGAACATGGGTGTGCCTTTATCTGTTTGTGTAAAGGCTCTTATTTCTCTAGGATATATACCAAGGAGTGGGATTGCTGGATTGTATGGTAGCTCTATTTCTAGCTTTTTAAGGAAGCTCCAAATCGATTTCCAAAGTGGTTGTACTATTTTATGTTCCCACCAGCAGTGTATAAGTGTTCCAATCACGCCACAGGCTCTCCAACATTTGTTATTTTGTGGTTTCAGATCAATGACAGCCTTGTTGTAGTGAGATGGACTCTCCTTATAGTTTTGATTTGCATTTCTCTAATGGCTAATGATCATGAACATTTCCTCATGTATCTGTTAGCTATCTGAATGTCTTCTTTAGTGAAGTGCCTGTTCATATCCTTTGCCCATTTTTGAATTATTTGTCTTTTTGTAGTTGAATTTTTGCAGTATCATGTAGATTTTAGAAATCAGACAATGATCAGAAATGTCATAGCTAAAAACTTTTTCCCAGTCTTTAGGTAATCTTTTTACTCTTTTGGTGAAGTTTCTGGATGAGCATAGGTGTTTGATTTTTAGGAGCTCCCAGTTACCTAGTTTCTCTTCTGCATTGTTAGTAATGTTTTATGTACTGTTTGTGCCACATATTAGGGCTCCCAGCATTGTTTCTATTTTTTCTTCCATGATCTTTAGTGTTTTAGATTTTATACTCAGGTCTTTGATCCATTTTGAGTTAGTTTTTGTGCGTGGTGTGAGGTATGGGTCTTGTTTCATTTTTTTTGCAGATGGATAGCCAGTTACACCAGCACCATTTGTTAAAGAAACTGTCTTTTCCCCCATTTAACTGACTTTGGGCCTTTGTCAAATATTAGCTGCTCATAGGTGGATGAATTTATATCTGGATTCTCAATTCTGTTCCATTGGTCTATGTATCTGTTGTTGTACCAGTACCAGGCTGTTCTGACTACTGTGATGGCATAATAAGTTCTAAAATCAGCTAGAGTGAGGCCTCCCTCTTTTTTCTTCTTTTTCAGTAATGCTTTACTTATCTGGGCCCTCTTTTCTGTCTTCATGAAGTTGATGATTAGTTTCTCTATCTCATTAAAAAATGTCATTGGGACATTTTTTAATGTGATGGAGAAACCAATCACCATATGGAAGGGAAAGAAGCCCCGGATAAGTAAAGCATTACTGAAAAAGAAGAAGAAAGTGAGAGACCTCACTCTACCTGATTTTAGAACATATTATACAGCCACAGTAGTCAAAACAGCCTGCTACTGGTACAACAACAGGGACATAGACCAATGGAACAGAATTGAGAACCCAGATATAAATCCATCCACGTATGAGCAGCTGATATTTGACAAAGGCCCAGTGTCACTTAATTGGGGAAAAGATAGTCTTTTTAACAAATGGTGCTGGCAGAACTGGATATCCATTTGCAAAAAAATGAAATAGGACCCATACCTCACACCATGCACAAAAACTAACTCCAAGACCTAAACATAAAGACTAAAATGATAAAGATCACGGAAGAAAAAATAGGGACAACGTTAGGAGCCCGAATACAAGGCATAAACAGAATACAAAACATTACCAAAAATGACAAAGAGAAACCAGATAACTGGGAGCTCCTAAAAATCAAACACCTATGCTCACCTAAAGACTTCACCATAGAGTAAAAAGACCACCTACAGATTGGGAAAGAATTTTCAGCTATGATATCTCAGCGCCTGATCTCTATAATCTATATGATTCTGTTAAAACTCAACCACAAAAAAGACAAACAACCCAATCAAAAAGTGGGCAAAGGATATGAACACACACTTCACTAAAGAAGATATTCAGGCAGCTAACAGATACATGAGAAAATGCTCTCAATCATTAGCCATTAGAGAAATGCAAATTGAAACTATGATGAGGTTTCATCTCACTCCAACAAGGCTGGCATTAATCCAAAAAACACAATATAATAAATTTTGGAGAGGCTGCAGAGAGATTGGAACTCTTATACACTGCTGGTGGGAATGTAAAATGGTACAGCCACTTTGGAAATCGATCTGGCGTTTCCTTAAAAAGTTAGAAATAGAACTACCATACAACCCAGAAATCCCACTCCTCGGAATATACCCTAGAGAAATAAGAGTCTTCACATGAACAGATATATGCACACTCATGTTTATTGCAGCACTGTTTACAATAGCAAAAAGCTGGAAGCAACCAAGGTGTCCATTAACGGATGAATGGTTAAATAAATTATGGTATATTCACACAATGGAATACTACGCATCAATAAAGAACAGTGAGGAATCTGTGAAACATTTCATAACATGGAGGAACCTGGGAGGCATTATGCTGAGTGAAATTAGTCAGAGGCAAAAGGACAAATATTGTATAAGACCACTATTATAAGATCTTGAGAAATAGTATAAACTGAGAAGAACACATACTTTTGTGGTTATGAGGAGGGTGGGAGGGAGGGTGGGAGAGGGTTATTTACTGATTAGTTAGTAGATAAGAACTACTTTAGGTGAAGGGAAGGGCAATACTCAATACAGGGAAGGTCAGCTCAACTGGACTGGAGGGCAATACTCAATACAGGGAAGGTCAGCTCAACTGGACTGGACCAAAAGCAAAGAAGTTTCCAGGATAAACTGAATGCTTCAAAGGTCAGCAGAGCAAGGGCGGGCGTTTGGGGACTATGGCTTAAGGGGACTTCTAAGTCAATTGGCAAAATAATTCTATTATGAAAACATTCTGCATCCCACTTTGAAGTGTGGCGTCTGGGGTCTTAAATGCTAACAAGCAGCCATCTAAGATGCATCAATTGGTCTCAACCCACCTGGATCAAAGGAGAATGAAGAACACCAGGGTCACACGATAACTATGAGCCCAAGAGACAGAAAGGGCCACATGAACCAGAGACTTACATCATCCTGAGACCAGAAGAACTAGATGGTTCCCGGCTACAGCCGATGACTGCCCTGACAGGGAACACAACAGAGAACTCCTGAAGGAGCAGGAGAATAGTGGGATGCAGACCCCAAATTCTCATAAAAAGACCAGACTTAATGGTCTGACTGAGACTAGAAGAATCCCGGTGGTCATGGTCCCCAAATCTTCTGTTGGCCCAGGACAGGAACCATTCCCAAAGACAACTCATCAGACATGGAAGGGACTGGTCAACGGGTTGGAGAGAGATGCTGATGAAGAGTGAGCTACTTGTATCAGGTGGACACTTGAGACTGTGTTGGCGTCTTCTGTCTGGAGGGGAGATGGAAGGGTAGAGAGGGTTAAAAACTGGCAAAACCCGTCACGAAAGGAGAGACTGGAAGGGCTGACTCATTAGGGGGAGAGTAAGTGGGAGTATGGAATAAGGTGTATATAAGCTTATATGTGACAGACTGACTTGACTTGTAAACTTTCACTTAAAGCACAATAAAAATTATTTAAAAAAAAAGAATGATTGACAAATAAAGTACTCTTTAAAAATCTAAAAAAAAATGTCATTGGAATTTGGATCAGAATTGCATTGTATCTATAGATTGCTTTTGGTAGAATAGACATTTTCACAATGTTGCGTCTTCCTATCCATGAGCAAGGTATGTTTTTCCACTTATGTAGGTCTCTTTGGATTTCTTGCAGTAGTCTTTTG
Source organism: Elephas maximus indicus (assembly GCF_024166365.1). NCBI lineage: Eukaryota > Metazoa > Chordata > Mammalia > Proboscidea > Elephantidae > Elephas > Elephas maximus. The sequence goes on along the minus strand of NC_064828.1, from coordinate 112,064,290 downwards.
TAGTTTTCTTTGTATAGTTCTTTTATTTCTCTAGTAATATTTATTCCTAATTATTTTGTCTTCTGGGAGGCTACTGTAAATGGTATTGATTTGGTGATTTCCTCTTCAATGTTCTTTTTGTTGGTGTAGAGGAATCCAACTGATTTTTGTATGTTTATCTTATATCCTGATAATCTGGTGAACTCTTCTATCAGTTTCAGTAGTTTTCTTGAGGATTTGTTAGGGTATTTTGTGTATAAGATCTTGTCATCTGCAAATAGAAATACTTTTACTTCTTCCTTACCAATATGGATGGACTTTATTTCTTTATCTAGCCTAATTGCTATGGCTAGGACCTCCAGCACAATGTCGAGTAAGAGTGGTGATAAAGGGCATCCTTGTCTGGTTCCCGATCTCAAGGAGAGTGCTTTTATACTCTCTCCATTTAGGATGATGTTGGCTGTTGGCTTTGTATAAATGCCCTTTACTATGTTGAGGAATTTTCCTTCTGTTCCTATTTTGCTGAGAGTTTTTATCATGAATGGGTGTTGAACTTTGTCAAATGCCTTTTCTGCATCAATTGATAAGATCATGTGGTTCTCGTCTTTTATTTATATGATGGATTGCATTAATTGTTTTTCTAATGTTGAACCATCCCTGCATACCTGGTAAGAATCCCACCTGGTTGTGGTGAATTTTTTTGATATGTTGTTAAATTCTGTTGGTTACAATTTTGTAGAGGATTTTTGCATCTAAGTTCATGAGGGGTATAGGTCTGTAATTTTCTTTTTTTGTGGTGTCTTTATCTGGTTTTGGTATCAAGGATATGGTGGCTTCGTAGAATGAGTTTGGGAGTATTCCGTCCTTTTCCATGCTCTGAAATACCTTTAGTAGTAGTAGTGTTAACTCTTCTCTGAAAGTTTGGTAGAACTCTGCAGTGAAGCCGTCTGGGCCAGGGCTTTTTGTTGTTGTTGTTGGGAGTTTTTTGATTACCTTTTCTGTCTCTTCTTTTCTTATGGGTCTATTTAGTTGTTCTACCTTTGTTTGTGTTAGTTTAGGTAGGTAGTGTGTTTCTAGAAATTCATCCATTTCTTCTAGCTTTTCAAATTTGTTAGATTACAATTTTTCATAGTAATCTCACATGATTCTTTTAATTTCAGTTGGGTCTGTTGTAATATCGCCCATCTCATTTCTTATTTGGGTTATTTGCTTCGTCCCCAGTTTTTCTTTTGTCAGTTTGGCCAGTGGTTTATCAATTTTGTTAATTTTTTCAAAGAACCGGCTTTTGGTCTTAACTCTTTCAATTGTTTTTCTGTTCTCTATTTCATTTAATTCTTCTCTAATTTTTATTATTTGCTTTCTTTTGATTCCTAAAGGTTTCTTTTGTTGCTATTTGCTCAAGTTGTAGGGATAATTCTTTGATTTTGGCCCTTTCTTCTTCTTGAATGTGTGTATTTATCGATATAAATTGACCTCTGAGCCCTGCTTTCGCTGTGTCTCAAAGGTTCTGATGTTGTTGTTGTTGTTAGGTGCCGTTGAGTCACTTCCGACTCATAGCGACCCTATGCACAACAGAACAAAACACTGCCTGGTCCTGCGCCATCCTTACAATCGTTGTTATGCTTGAGCTGATTGTTGCAGTCACTGTGTCAATCCACCTCCTTGTGGGCTCTTTTCCACTGACCCTGTATTTTGCCAAGCATGATGTCCTTCTCTAGGGAATGATACCTTCTGACAACATGTCCAAAGTATGTAAGACGCACTCTCACCATCCTTGCTTCTAAGGAGCATTCTGGTTGTACTTCTTCTAAGTCAGATTTGTTCGTTCTTTTGGCAGTCCATGGTATATTCAGTATTCTTCCCCAGCACCACAATTAAAGGCATCAATTCTTCTTCAGTCTTCCTTATTCATTGTCCAGCTCTCACATGCATATGATGGGATTGAAAATACCATGGCTTGGGTCAGGCGCACCTTAGTCTTCAAGGTGACATCTTTGCTTTTCAACACTTTTAAGAGGTCCTTTACAGCTGATTTACCCAATGCAATGCATCTTTTGATTTCTTGACTGCTGCTTCCATGACTATTGATTGTGGATCCAAGTAAAATGAAATCCTTGACAACATCAATCTTTTCTCCGTTTATCATGATGTTGCTCATTGGTCCAGTTGTGAGGATTTTTGTTTTCTTTATGTTGAGGTCCAATCCATGCTGAAGGCTGTAATCTTTGATCTCTATTAATAAGTGCTTCAAGCCCTTTTCACTTTCAGCAAGCGAGGTTGTGTCACCTGCCTAATGCAGGTTGTTAATGAGTCTCCCTCCAAACCTGATGCCCATTCCTCTTCATATAGTGCAGCTTCTCGTATTATTTTCTCAGCATACAGATTGAATAGGAATGGTGAAAGGACACAGCCCTGATGCACATCTCTCCTGACTTTAAGATTCTAGTAGGAGGTGTTTTCATTCTCATTGGATTCTATGAATTTCTTTATTCTATCCTTGATGTCTTCTATAACCCAGTTATTTCTGAGCTGGGTATTGTTCAGTTTCCAAGTGTTAGATTTCTTTTCCTTGCTTTTGCTGTTATTGATTTCTACTTTTACGGCCTTATGGTCAGAGAAGATGCTTTATAATATTTCAATGTTTTGGATTCTGCTAAGGCACAGAATGTTTTTTCCTATTTCAAAATGGGCAACTGAGAGCTTGACATAACTAAGGCCATGATGAACCTGTAAGTTTTTCTCCTTCCTCTGCCTGCCCCCTCCTTCCCATATCTCTGTTAATGACTTTCTTTTGACCTGATGTTAATGACTTTGTCCTTTGTTTTAAACTGATGCAAATAACCTTTTGTTATGTCTGACCACCTGTGGCATACAAACCCCACAGGAAAATGGGAGCCCAGGTATTTGATATTTATATCTTTAGCCTAATAATGAGATTTCTGGCAGGTATCTTTTGTCCCTATCCTGTGATGAATAACTCCTCTTGAGCATATCTCCAGCCAAGTAACTGCAAAGGCACTTCTAACCCTTGTAAAATTCTATATAAGCTCTAATGTAAAATTGCTCTTTGGGACTTCATAGAGACAGCCTGTGTTGCTGTCAGGTCTCTGGTGATGTATAAAAAAAAAAAAAAAAAAAAAATCTCCTTAATAAACTTTCTCACTCTTTCTGACTTGGAGTATGTTTCATTGGCTCAACTGCTCCAGAGCACAGACCCTAATCAGGTAACAATGTCACACAGCACTTATTGCTCTGCAGGTTTTTCATGGCTGTTACCTTTCGGAAGTAGGTTGCCAGACCTTTCTTCCAAGGCACTTCTGGGCCGATTCGAACCAGCATTTGATTAACAGCCAATAGTTTAACCATTTGCAGCTCCCAGGGACTCCTTGCAACACAATGAGTGGTGGCTACGGAGATATGGAATATACATGTCCAGAGAGAGGTGGAGAGCCAGAGATACATGTAAACAATGTGTGATGGGTGTCGTGTCAGGGGCAAGCACAGGGGGGCCATCACTGCAGACGCAGAAGAGGTGCCTAGCAAGCTGAGTGCAGAAGAACAAGGGCATATTATCAGCTGGCAAATGAAAGGAGATGACGGGATGTACACGTGTTCTAGGCTGTGGGAACAGCATATGCAAAGGTCTGGGGGGTAGGAAAATGCGTGGCCAGTTTGTAAAGGCTCCAGCATGGCTAAAGCTCTGAGTTTGAAGTACTGTGCAGTGAGAGATGACAGTGTAGATTTTATCCTGAAGGCAAAGGAGTCCACAAAGGGGTTTAAGTGCAGGGATGAGAAGTTGGTGAGATTTTGAGTAAGAATGTTTGCATTGGCACCTGGAGTATGAGAAGCAACGGGAGGTGAAGACCCCACATAGCTGCACCAAAGTGAGGTTCCACTCCTCAGGTACCTCGCCTGGGTAAGACACAGGGGTGTGTGTGTGCTCCAGGCCTCGGGGCCTCAGAGCAAGAAGAGGGACACAGAGTGAGGACCCTGCTCCCACACAATATCCTTCTTCACCTATTTCCCCGTGTTCCAAAGAAGCAGAGAAGCTCTGAGGGGTGCAGTAGGCTCCCAGCAGCTAAGCAAGGACTGTGGCTGCAGAAACAGCTGGAGAGAAATCAATTTGTTCTTTGCTACATGGAGACGTAAACCAATTAGAGCAGACCCAGCAGGGGCCCTTGGTATCAGAGATGTGAACCTGAGCCGACAAACCCAGGCATAAGAATCCTTTCCAGCTGCTGCCAGACAAAGCTGGACTGGTGGGATGCGGGGCAGGACCTCTCAAGCGGCTGGCCGCCTCCCCTCTAGGGTCACATTTACCAAGGCCCCCTTACATCCCCACTCTAGGCCCCTGAGGTCATTTCAGGTGGCTTCCAGCAAAGCAGACACTGTCCTGCCTCAGTGCCTTTGCTCCTGGGGTCCTCTCCTTGAATGCTCCCCCTCGGCCTCTCCAGGACCAGGTCTGCATCCTCCTTCATGCCCCCTGTCTGCCCTAGGTGCTTTCTTCAGTACCTACCCAGGTGAGTTCCCTTCCCTCCCCTGTGCTGCCTCAGCCTCTGGCTGGTGGGCTCCAGAGGAAAGCACGGAGAAAGATTTGGGGGTCAGAGGACCCCATCATCCCCCGTCAATGTGGAGGGGCCACACACTTGCCTAGAAGGGACTGTGAGGGTTAAATATGACAGTGAGTGATAATAGCCAGCTTCTGCCCTGGACACCGTGAATGGGGCCAGGGGCTGGCACTGTCCAGCATGAGGCTCACTTGTCACTGTCGGCCTGGAGCAGTTGTAGGCCGTGTCTGTCTCTCCAGGAAGACAGGAAAGGGCTGATTCCCCTGGTTCAGGTTGAACTGTGTATCTCAAAAAGACAGGTTGAAGCCCTTTCTCTGTCCCTGTGAACTCGATCTGGTTTGGGGAAGTGGGGTTTGGAAGTTATTATCAGTGGAGTCTTGGATGGCAAATGGTTAACACACTCACTGCTACCTGAAAGGTTCGGGGTTCAAGCCCATCCAGAGGCACCTCTGAAGAAAGACCAGGAGGTCTAGAAAAATTGGGCGTCAAAAACCCTGTGGAGCACAGTCCCACTCTGACACACCTGGAGCTGCCACGAGTCGGAATCAACTTGATGGCAACTGTAAAAAAAAAAAAACAAAAAAACTCTTTCTGTGTCTTATAAAAGGGGGGCATCCCACGTGGTGGGAGGAATCCATGCAGGAATTCACCTGCAGGCCACGGAACACCAAGGAATGCCTGGGGCGAGGCAGCACGGCCCTGTCAAGCTTCGAGTCCGGGCCACCGGCCTCCGGGGCGGTGAGGTGGTACGTTTCTGTTCTTTCAAGCCGCCCCCTGTGTGGCATTTGTCGCGGCAGCTCCAGGACACTAAGACACCCTCTCCCCCAGCCTTTGCTGGGCGTGTCAGGAGGGCCTTCCACCCAGCAGTGGGAGGTTGGCGTCCCTGTGCCCTCTCCCCTCTGCCCCGGCCCCTTCCGAGCCAGCTGAGATGGTTCTGGGCCACGCCTGGAGCCCCGATTCCTGGCACCCACCTTCCAAAGCGTCTGGGTGTGGTGCATGAGAACTGGGGGCGGGAGGCTCTGGAAGGCCTCCTTTGCCCCCGCTAGGTACCTGGTCAAATAGGCCAGGCCAAGAGGCCTCAGGTCAGGCAGCCAGACAGGGAAGCTGTCCGTCCCAGGTTGCTACCACTATCCCCATCTCCCCAAGTGTGGACACCACCACCTGCTCTAGTCCCTGAAGCCCTGACACTGTTGACCACACACCTGCTCTGTCAGCCTTGCCCCCTGGTTTCAGGGCTCCGAGGGGCGCTCCTGGAGCAGGCCCACATCTGCTGCTCCCACGTGCACTTCCCAAGTGCCTCTGCTGGCCATCACTGGGCTGGGGGCTGGCACCTGGGGCTGGGTTCCCCTTTTAGAAGAGAAACAGTGTCCCAGCAACTGACAACAGAAGCCATGACTGGTCCTTGCCGAGAACCACGGGCGTTCTGAGCAGACAGCTGGAGCTGCCAAGCAAGGAAGCTTGCTGGAGGTGAAGATATTTGAGCTGGCTTTGAGGGATGGGTGGGGTAGGAATGTGCTGGCAGGGGCAAGGGGCTTGAGGAGAGGAGAGTGGGTATACTGGGGGAAGGAGGGAGAGGCAAAGCCTGGTGCGTGCTTAGCTGGGGCAAGATGACCGAGGACTGGAGGTAGGCAGGGCCCCACCTGGGAGAGCTCACAAGCCAAGCCAAGGGAGCATGGGCCTCATTGTTAGGACCACAGGGACCCAGTGGAGAGGCTGGGGGAGAGTGACAGGGTCATCTTCACATCTCAGCAAACCTGGAGGCTGGGGAGGAAAGGGGAGTGCAGAAGGGCAGGCAGGGAAGCCAGAGAAGAGGCTGCCAGGGGGTTCCCAGGGATGATTGGCTTGAGCATTTTCCCTGCAGAAGCTGGGGTCTGGAGAACAGTGCCCCAGGAGGGCAGGAGGCCCCAAACCCCACCTTAGTCCTAGGGACCACCCATGGGAAGGTTGGGTCTGGCCTGAGCTCCGGAGCTACAGGCCTGCCTGCAGTGCAGGAGGAACCCCGGGAACTGATAAGGGGCTGAGCTGCCACCCTGGTCTGTGCTTACTGGGCACAGCCCCTTTACACAGAGGACAGTGAATGCCCCTTTCTCCAGGCTGGCCTGCCGCCTGGTGAGTGGATGGATCATGGGCAGGATTCCATCCCTTACACACCCCTTGCTCCAGAGACCAGCTGCAAGTCCCAAAGTACACACTCCTCGTGGTGGCCTTGGCCAGGTAACACAGGATCGAACCCACAGGCCAATGCCACAGGGAGGCCCTTTTATCTTGCATGGGCACACTTTCTAGTAATCACTGATGTCCAAGAAGGGTGTGGGGGCAAGTGGAGTCACTCACAGACAGAACACAGACAGGAATACCTGGACGTTCACAGGGACACATCAAGCCTCACAGGGAGATGTGCGCGTCGACTCGACATACAGACACGCACAGACATGCAGACACACAGACACACCCAGGCACACAGAAGCAGGCAGACACACACAGGTATCCCCATTGTGAGCGCAGACAACACACCCTCACGTAAAGACAGACACATGTAAGCAGACACACATGACAAAAGATACCCAGGCACATGGCCACCTGCTGGTTCTAGACAGCCTCCCCTGACCCCAGCAACGTGGGCAGGTGTGTGTCAGGGAGGGGATATGGAATGTGGAAGAGGGTGAGGATGAGGTCAGATTTCTTACCCTTCAGATTTGCAAGGCAGCAGCCCTGGAATCCTTTCTAAGCACCTACAATGGGTAAGCGGGGCGGGGCGGGGGGGAACAACAACAGCAACAGCAAAAAAAGAACCACAAAGGCATTGCAGCAGTTGCTTCTAGACAGTTGTTTGGGAAAGGAGTCCAGGGAAGGAAATCAGGGGAGAGAACCAGGGCAGGGGAGGCACCTCTGGCCCAATATCTGTCACTGCTTTCTGGGACCCCTCCAGGACCAGGGACATGGTGCAGACGGTCCTCCAGGGATAGCGGTAGATAGTGCCACTCACGCAGGGACCCTTTCTCTGTGTGGCCACAGTGGGGATGTGGAGATGAAAGGTGGTGTCAGAGGCCAGACCAACGCGTGTGTCCTCGAGGCTGGTATTTGAACAGGGGCCATACAGTGCTGGATTCAGGAAAAGCTTCTCAGAAGCCAGATCGAGGAGCACAGACTTTCGAGGGAGAAGAGAGTCTAGGAAGCTGGGCCACGGTGGGGAGTAGAGAGAAGAAGGTGTAGGATGTTGTAGAGTAACATTGTAAACACACAGACCTCCCATTGCTGACAGCAGCATTCTTCAAACTCAAGAACTCAGGGAACTCTGAGAATATGGACGAAAAGCCCCAGGGGTCTGTGACGCCCAGTCAGAGAAACACTGAGAGCAAAGTCTTGTTCTAAGAAAATATCTCTCAAATATGAATTAACTTGCGTAAGGAAAGTTTTGACTCCTGGTTAGAGGCTTCAGCACAGGTGTGTAACCCAAATGTAACCCACGTGTGGTCCAGGCTCAGCTCGGTGGCGTATTCACTGAGACACATCAACTGGGCAAAAAAGCTACAAAGGAACTCCAGTTTTAGAGGGACCCTAAAGGCTGGAGTTCACAACCCACCTGGACTCTTCTAAATGATTTTCTTCTCATTCCAGTTCTGTCACCTTTCTCAGCTGCTCCGAAGTTCTCCCTCTCAGCATCCTTGAATTCCCTCTGAAGCCCCAGTGCCCGTGGCCTTTGCCTTCTACTTGCCCTGTGCCACCCTCCCTCACTACCCCTCCTACCAAGGAGTGGTACCAGGGCTTCAGCCCCCACCCGCCCATCGTCCAAGCCACTCCAGGATGGTGGCAAGACCCATGCCTCCTGGCTTTCCTTGTCCCTGCAGAGAGACACAGAGGGTGCCCCCAGGAAACCCTTCAATCGCTCTGATTGTACTCGCCTTTAAAAAAACAAAAACATGAACTTTTGGTTATGAAATGTCCCAGCTGGGTGCAAGTGACTTACAGGTCACCTGCTGGTGTTTGATGTCAGGACCATTCCCCTACCCTGAGCAGGCACAGGCCTCCGTGGATACGTGTACTGCACCTAGAGCATCAAGGACCAAAGCCCAGGAGCTCTGCAGTGTCCAGTGAAGACCCCTAGCCAGACCCATGGGCCTGCAGATCCAGCCCTCCCTGCCCCTACAGTTTCCTTTCCTGCTCTTCCAGCTGTTTCCTGCTCCAGCAACACCCCACAAGCCACCTCAGCAGCTCACCTTCTTTTCTTGGTGCACAGTGCCGTCTTTGTCTGGAATCTTCTTGCCTTCACTTGCCAGTCTGATGAGCTCTTATCATTCTCAAGAGCCTCCCCTGTCCACCCCTTCCTCTTACCCAGAGATCATTAATGAGAGTGGCCAGGCACCTCTGGGAAGCTTCTCTTCCTTCCTTGTCCACACCTGGGTTGTCATTTCTGTCACTCTTCCATGTAATGTTTTTGCACTTGTTTCCCCTCTAGACTGTGAGCTCCCTGAGGCCCAGGGCAGTATCTTCCACCACCTGCTCAGCCCCCAGCGCCACCTGGCCTGCATGCAGAAGATGATAGAGCCTGGGTTCCAGTCTCGGTGTTGCCACTGTTACCTCCTTGTACCTGTGTCCAAGTCTGCAAAGTGGGATAGAGATGTGGTCATTCGGGTTGCTTTGTGGATATGCAGGGATTGTGCCCAGGAAGTGTTCAATGCAAACAGGAAACCAGAGGGGTTGGGTGACACTGTCCTGTGCCGGAGCCATGTATGACCTCTGCTGAAGCTGAAAGAACTGGTGGCACTTTCCACCCCAGATCCACTGTTAGGAGCCCTGTCCACGAAAAGCAGCATGATCGGCCACCATGGCCCTGCTCCCCAAATGAGTGCCGCCTGGTTAAAGCTGAGGCTGGGCCAAGCCATGCAGGGCTCACTGCCGATTAGGAAACACCAAGAGCCCCCTTGCTCTGCTGCTCTCAGCAACGCAAAGACCTAGAACCACAGCCTGAGTGGTACATCCCGAGGTGACCACCAAGTACAGGGTGTACAAGCCAGAGAGTGGGCAGGCCCCCTGGATCTGGTCCGCATCTTGTGGTCTGCTGAGGTGCAATGCTGTCATCCTCAAAGCGGTCTAATCAAGCCACTTCTCAGGGTCCAGAGGATTCCATGGGACCCTGCAAGGAAATCTCCTCTTCAGGGCTTGGCACGCAGTAGGTGCTCAATAAAGACTCTAGTGTCCTGCAGCGTCCTACAGGTGGGTGTTGTGTCCGGCTAGGTTTCCAGGTATGGGACCACCCGAAGCTTGCCACCCCCTCACAGGAGCTCTGCTTTCACCAAGGGCTGTTACAAGAAGCAGCTCCATAAGACTCATCGCAGCAGTTGCTATCCAGATGCTGTTGGGGACATTGTCCATTTTTCATTTCAGGACCACCTAGATGGAGCCTCCTGGGAAAAGCATCTTTCAGAGCCAATGTTGGAAAAAAGCTGTGCCCTTTCCAGAGCACTAAATGACAGCCATCTTTGATGGAGCCTTTTTCTAACACAGGTGTGCAGAGATACCTGTTCTCTCAGCCAAAGGGACAGTTGTCTGCCCTGTTCACCTTCCCCAGGGTCTCACACATCCCTGTGAGCCTGATTGAAAGACAGCTGAGGAGCCCTATCCTAAAGGACAGTGAGGGCCCTCTTTCCCTTTTCACTTTGGCTGCCAGGAGCCTCGGAGCCAAATTCATGATTTCAAATAAAGCCATCATGTAGGACTTTTTTTCTTGTTGTTGTTCAATTCCTATTCTTATTTATATTTGCTCTGCCCTGGGAGTTCCTGGGTGTGTACACATCATTCATTTTTGCTAGTCCTTGCATGTAGGCCGAGGTGATCCATCAGGAATAAGGCAGAGTTTGAGTGGATGCTTGCATGTATCAGGCATGAAGCAGGCCTGACTGCCACCCTCAGAACTCCACATAGCCCACCAGCGCTGGTGGAAGACCCTGCACCCTCCCTGAGTTTCTCCTCCCTGAACTTCTCTGAGTTCAGAACCTGTCTTTGGCACCAGGGTCTCTGGGCAGCAACAACATCCCAAGGAGGGCACTTGAAGCCAGTCTGAAGCAGAATTCTTAGACTCGTAGCATTTCAGAGCCCAAAGGGATGTCGGGCCCTGGTCCTTCCTTTTAGGTGACACAGAGGCTCAAAGAGGGTGGGAGACAGGTCCCAGGTCACATGACATGATCATGACCCAGACAGCTAGAAGGTGGCTCTCCCTGCTTCCATCCAAACAAGACACACACCAGCTGGTCCACCCCAGGCTTCCAAGCAAATCCTCTGCCTCTTGGGTGGAAGATTCCACACAAACATGAGATGAGTTTGTTTTTATTGACTGAGTGTCAGCCGCCTTGGCTGGAAGGTTTGGGGCCAGGATGAGAACTGAAGACAACAGGATGCTTTTACCCACCAAACCTTTCAGCAATGTGGAAAACACCACCCCATAGCCAGCCCACCAGGCTTGCCACAGGGCCGGTAAACACCACTGCCAGCGCTGCCGGGGAGCAAAAATCCACCAACGCACAGGGAGGCACAGCTCTGTTTTTGAGGAGAGAAAAGCAGCCTTCCAGAGGACGCTTGTTGGGGCCCCTCAGACCTCATTCCCTCACGTGCTTTAGGCAATAAGACTCTGTGACACGCAACCAGTGTATCAGCATGTACACATGCACATGCATGCTCACACGTACATAGCATTTGCACACATACACACACACCTGCACACATGTGCCCACACAGATGTGTACACACACTCATGCACACTCACATGTATACACACTCACACACATGAGCACATATGGGCAAACACACTTATTGCACGTACCAAAATACACACCCATACAGACATGTGTGCACGTACTCTCTTATGCACACATACACACAATGTGCACTCACATACATGTATGTAATCATGTGTGCATACATGTGTACTTACATACACTCACACTGGGCAGGCACTCTCACATGCACACAGGTGCACACAGCATGCATGTACATACTCTCCTCTGCACACACATGCACATACAAAAGTGCACATGCTCGTACACACACGTACACAATTACATGCCCACACTCACGCACACACGTGTTTCATGCACAAGCGTGTGCACACGCACACATGCAAAGCACAAGGGTACTGCCTAACGGTGGCCCCGCTCCGCCCTGAACTGTCACGAGTGATTAATGTGGTGGCTCTCCTAGATGTGACCTCCCTCGGCTCTGTGTGTTGTTCTAAGACTGTGTGAAGCGGCCTTCTCAGTCTCAGTAGCTGGAGTCTGGTGAAAGCTGCGTCTTCCTGTCCAAAAATGTTGGCAGCTGAAGGGCAGAGCGTGCAAAGCCCAAGAGGACTGCGGTACTTTTCAGAGCTGCGGCAAAATGGGAGGGTGCCATGCGTCCCTCCTGCAGGGCTTCCTGCAGGCCCAACTCAGGGAACCCAAAGACCCCAGAGCCCAAACAGACCCGCCCTGCACAGCTCCTGCTCCAGAACAGGGTGCCAGGTGGTGTTTCCTGAGGGAAGGTCCCAGGCCTTCTCCCTCGCCCCACCCCTCCCCTTCTGTGCCAAGCCACAGGGCTTCCCTCCTCTAGCCCACCCAGACAGGGGCTGAACCTGGTGACAAAGATGGACGGCCAAGGAGCAGAGCCCTGGGGAGCCTTGCCAGGAGGAGGCTGGGAACATTGACAATAACTCATCAACAGCAGAGCACAGGATGGCATCTTGAGAGAAAACACTGGTCTTAGTTACTTGCTAAACACTCAGAATCTTTGGGAATGGTGGTTGGGGGGGGCTATTAGGCAGATAACGTAGTGGTTCCCCCGGACCTTGACTCCCCCTTTCTGGAGTGTTCCATTAAAAGGGGCCACTGCATTCAAGTATCTGCCCTGTGCTTGGTGCTTCATTTAGAGTGTTTCCTGAAGAGATGGGCAACGTGTCCCATTTTACCAAAGAGGTGGAGCTGAGACCCCCTGACATGCAGCCAGGGGTCAGCACCAGCTGACTTCTACCAAGCCTCTCAACCAAGTCTTCCCACAAGGCCCATCAAGGTGCACTGTATCTGTGTAACCTGAGCCGGATGGTCTATCTGCTTCTAGCATCCCTAGAGCAGGTTAGGGCTTGTGGTCCCTGTCTGTCCACATTCAATCCCAGGGAGCCATGTCTTCCCTCCATGAAGATAAGCCAGTGGGGTCCATGTAACCTGGTTAAGTGGACACAACCCATGGCCGATGCCCCCTCCACTGAGGCCCCCAGGCTCAGCTCCTCGGGATGGGGGAGCTCGGATGAACTTCTCCCAAACTGTCTGGCGGGAAACCCAACAAGAAAGAGCCAGCCCACTGAGAGCTCTGACTCCAGTGAGGTTGGAGGACCGTGTTCCCCAGGGTGCAAGGGGGCTGCTCCTGGGGACCTCAGCAACTGGGTAGCCGCCGTCCCATGTGCTCACCGCACTTGGGTTTGAGGAAATGCTCGTTTGAGGGAGAGGAAGAGGTGGGAGCTGAGGGCCATAGGTTCACTTCAGTGTTCAGGGAACCAGATGAAAATGGGGTGGTGTAGTGTCTACATCGTCACGTGTGGGAAAGCAGAGCACCAGTGAAAACAAGGGAGACTGACCATCCATGAGATGGGGTGACACTTGGCCACCACGATGGGCTCACACAGGACCTGGGATGTTTTGTTCTGTTGTACATAAGGTCTCAGGAGTCAGAGCCCACTCAGTGGCACCTGACAACAGAATCTGCAAGGGAAGGGCCTGGGAACATCTGTCCCCACCTCTGCCTACTGGGTTGACTGTCTGACTTCCCAGGGAGGGGAAGTCCCCCCCCACTTTAGTATCCAGACCAACCTGAAAGGAAGGTGCTACTGACTTGTTTGTGACCCTGGGCAAGTCACCGCCCTCTCTGGACACAACTTTACCATTTCTAAAATAAAGGGGCAGGGGAGGGGGTGAGAGTGAGGAGGGGTGAGGGGAGGGAGGAGAGATGTGGAAAGGGACAGGTGACGGTGTGAGAGCAGGAAGCGCCACCTCACTCAAGCTGACCAGCTCTGGCCAAGTGCCAAGGGCTTTCTCAGATCTCATTCAGGTCAGAGAACCCAGTGCAAATGAGAACAGCAAGGTCCAGGTAGTCAGGGAGGACCATAGGCACTGGCAGGCAAAGCCTTGTGAAGAGTAGAGGAGCGAGGAGAGTGGGTGTCCAGGGCCAGGGAAGGGGACGCTGGGCAGAAGGAACTTTCTATGAAGGTGGGGCCTGGCAGGAGGGCCCTGACAGGGCATTTGACTCTCCCTCAAACAGGGGGTCTGCACCAGGAGGGAGAAAAAAGACCAAAAATCCAGGCACTGAATTCCCCAGGGGGCAATTGGTATCGGCACAACCCACCTGGGCCTGTTTATGTGTGTGTGCGTATATGTATGCATGTGTGCAATGTGGGTGCACAAGTATGTGTCAATGTGTCCATCTGTGTGTGTAGTGTATGTCTGTGAATGTGTGCACATGTGTGGGTGTGTGTCTGAGTATGCACGTGAATGCATGTGTGTATATGTACATGTTAATGTGTGTGAGTATGTTTACGTGTGTGCATGTGTGTGTGACATGTGCATGTGAGCATATAGTTATATGGGTGCATGTGTGTGAGGGGTGTGTGTTAGTGTGAGAATGTGTGTGTGTGTAATTGTGTTTGGGGAAGGGTGTGAGAAAGGACACTAGGGAAATGCCCCGTGCCCAGGAAGAGCCTTGGCCCCCAACCCTCTTGGGCAGGAGAACTGGGGTATGTGGCTGCCTGAGCTGACCATGCAGCAGCCCTCACCAGCCAAGTTTTTCTTTCAGGCTGCAGCCGCCAGGCTGGGAGCCTTCTGGTGGATCCCTGCCAGGTCTCCTGGCTCACACTGCCCCCCAGTGGCCATCCTCGGTGCCCAGGGGCCTGGGGCTGGACTGGACAGACAGCTGGCAGACAAGATCACAGAATGGCCAAGACCATACCAGGTAGGGGGCTCTGCCCTCCAGCCACTTGAGAAAAATGGCTGACTTTTTTGTCAAGACCACCAGCCTCACCAAGATGGTGCCCCCCCCACCATCCAGGCAAATCACCTCAGCTGGCCTTCATTTCCCGTACTGTCAGGGGGCCCAGAGAGGTGGCCTGTCCCTCAGACACACCCAACCAGGCACTTTGGTCTTCCCTAGCTCATGGTAGACTCTGCCAGGTCACGCCCTATTCCAGATCTTGTCAGTACTGCATCTGGTCAGCAGGAATTCGGTTCCTCTCAACCCAGGCATGGTGAGAGTTTGGAGCCTCAAGGTGCGACCAGGAGGAGCTGAGTACCCCTCAGAGTCTAATCATGAGGAAACTGTTGAGGCTGCTCCAGGATCCAGCTGAGCATCCAGTTCCCCAGTTGCAGAGGGAGGGAACACCAAAGATTAAGCCCACTCAAGCCCTTTCCCACAAGGAGAAGGAAAAATAAAGGAGAAGGAGCCCCTCCCCAAGCCAGTGGGGAACCCAAGTCCAGAGAAGGGAGGCCAGGTCCACATCCCCAGCACAGTGTGTCTTCAAGAGCGGTTATTTCAGGAAAGAGAGCATGCCTGGACCTGAAAGTTCCTCCTAAGTTGAGACAGGCCCCCAGATCTACAGGAGATGGGAGGGGCTTCAGCCCCAGGGGAGAGCAGAGAGAAGCAAAGTTCAACAGACCTCATGGGATTGGGTGTCAGAGAGCTCCTTGTGGTGGAAGAGTGGGAGTTGGTGAGGGTGAGGGGGCCTGGCAATGGGAGACCAGGACCAGCAACTACCTGTAAAGGGCCACAGAGCAAAAGCTTTAGATGGTGATGGTCTCTGTCAAAACTGCTCTCCTGTGCTGCACAAGGTCTAAGATATGTGCCTTTACTGGCACACAGCCACACCCACTTGTTCACATATCTTAGACCTTGTGCAGCACAGGAGAGCAGTTTTATTTATAAAGGCAGGGGCAGGCAGTGGTTTTCCAAGCCCTGACCTAGACTAGAGAAGATCAGAAGGGAGCGGAGAGAGCTTATGGTCCAGGAGCAGGAGAGGATGCTGCGGAGGAGACTTCTAGAACCCAGCATAAGGCTGACCGTGGTCGGGATCCTCAAGGGTGGACAGAGCTATGTCCCTGTCCCCAAGGCCCCCTTTCCATTTCAGAGTGAGTTTTTCTGAGTGTTTGGAGGAGGCATGAGTGAAGGTACAGGGGACACCTGTGCTGGCTGGAGGGCTGGATGGGGCAGGGACTTGCTGGAATGTCACCTCCCCAGAAAGCCTTTCCTGATTCTAAGATAGGCCCACCACTTGCTCCTCTGGGGGTCCAACCCCTGGGCACAGACCCCCTGTGGCAGGCGTTGTCCCACCACTCAGGAATCACCTGTGTAGTTGCCACCTCCCCCAAGGGACCCCAGCCCCTTAAGGACAGGGATTTTCTGACAGTCCTCTGTGCCAGGAGCAGAAAGGGTCTGGGGAGGGTGGAGTCTGTGTGGTGTACTCACTGGCCCTGGAGGGCCTGCCGCCACCAAGCCTCCAATGCTCAGCCCTTTGCATAGGACTGCACAGCTAGCAGCTGCCAAGCCAGGCCACCGGTTGTCTTAGAAGGAAAGTAGATAAGAGACACATTTCTGGAAATGAGTGGGTGTCATTTTAACCTTGGACAGAGGAAATAGAAAGTAGGGCCCCAGGGTAAGGCTTTGGTCTCAGGCAAAAGGTGGATAGATCAGACCCTGTTAAGAAAAGAGGGGAGAGGCATCTGGGCACCTGGGTTAGAAGGGCAGGGAAGAGTAGGCACACCTGGGCATGGGGACAGGGGCTCCAGGGAGGAGAAAAAGGCCAGAGGATTCATGTTTCCAGGCATGGACTTGGCAAGCTTGGATGCAAACTGACACCTGTGTTTTGGCAAACCAATAGGAGCAATCAATACTGCAGGTGGTGGTTGCACACAGCATGGGTGTAAATGTTGGGACCCCGGGAAGCCCTATCACTATGGGGTGGTGGGGCACACAGTGGGTGAGTAAGTACTAAGACTAGCTCTGGCCCTGGAAAGAGTGACCTGTCCTGTCTCCAACCATGGCCCTTGCAGGCTAGAGAATTCTCACAGGCACAGAGGAGCGTGGCCACCATTTGTCACTAGGTGGGGAGGTGAAGAAACCCCATGAACAGCAGCAGAATTTCCAGGTTGCAACGATGCCCCTGAAGGCCACCAGGGCCCATGCATGGATGGCAAAGGAATCCTGTCTTTCTACTCTCCCCACATACATTTTTTAATTTTTTTTCCCCACTGAGAAAGTCTGCTTCCAAACTTTTAAATGAATGAGTTGCATTCTACACTTTCTTTTAGGACCAAGTTCCTAAAGGGAGAAGATGGTGCCTGTCTCAATTCCCTAAATGAAAAAATGTAAAACCAAACCCACTGCCCTCAGTGGATTCCAACTCATAGCAACCCTATAGAACTGCCCCATATGGCCTCCAAGGCTACAAATCTTTATGGAAGCTGACTGCTACATCCTTCTACAGAGCGGCTGGTGGGTTCAAACTACTGACCCTTCGGTTAGCAGCTAAGCATTTTGACCACAGCGCCACCAGGGCTCCTTCTTATTTCCTTACTGCTGCTGTAACAGAAATACCACAAATGGGTGGCTTTGAAGAACAGAAATTTATTTTCTCACTGTCAAGGAGGCTGTTGTTAGGTGCCATCAAGTCAGTTCTGACTCATGGCGACCCTATGTACAACCGAACAAAACACTGCCCAGTCCTGCACCATCCTCACTATGGTTGTTATGCTTGATCTCGTTGTTGCAGCCACTGTGTCAGTCCATCTCATTGAGAGTCTTCCTCTATTTTGCTGACCCTCTACTTTACCAAGCGTGATGTTCTTCTCCAGGGACTGGTCCCTCTGAAAACATGTCCAAAGTACATGAAGCGAGGTCTCACCATCCTTGCTTCTGAGGAGCTTTCTGGCTGTACTTCTTCAAAACAGACTTGTTCATTCTTCTGGAAGTTCATGGTATATTCAATACTCTTTGCCAATACCATAATTCAAAGGCGTCAATTCTTCAGTCTTCCTTATTTTCCAGGTTTCGCAAGCGTATGAGGCGATTGAAATACTATGGCTTGGGTCAGGCACACCTTAGACCTTAAAGTGACACCTTTGTTTTTTAACACTTTAAAGAAGTCTTTTGCAACAGATTTGCTGAATGTCATGTGTCATTTGATTTCTTGATGGTTGCTTCCATGGACATTCATTGTGGATCCAAGTAAAATGAAATCTGTGACAACTTTAATCTTTTCTCCGTTTATTATGATGTTGCTTATTGGTCCATTTGTAAGGATTTTTGTTTTCTTTATGTTGAGGTGCAATCCACATGGAAGGCTGTGGTCTTTGATCTTCATCAGTAAGTGCTTCAAGTCCTCTTCACTTTCAGCAAGCGAAGTTGTGTCATCTGCATAATGCAGGTTGTTAATGAGTCTTCCTCCAATCCCGATGCCCCATTCTTCTTCACATAGTACAGTTTCTCAGATTATTTGCTCATTATACAGATTGAATAAGTATGGTGAAAGGATACAACCCTGAAGCACACCTTTCCTGATTTTAAACCGCTCAGTATGCCTTTGTTTTGTTCCAATGACTGGTGCTTCCTCCTGAGCACAATAAAGTGTTCTGGAATTCCCGTTCTTCATAATATTATCCATAATTTGTTATGATCCACACAGTCAAATGCCTTTGCATAATCAATAAAACACAGGTAAACACCTGCCGGGTATTCTCTGCTTTCAACCAAGATCCATCTGACATCAGCAGTGATATCCCTCATACTGAATTGGGCTTGATTTCTGGCAGTTACCTGTAGATGCATTGCGGCAACGGCTTTTGAATGGTCTTCAGCAAAACTTTACTGCCTGTAATGTTAATGATATTGTCCAGTAATTCCTACATTCTGTTGAACCCATTAGTGGAGTGGGCACAAATAGGGATCTCTTCCAGTTGGTTGGTCACGTAGCTGTCTTCCAAACTTTTTGGCTTAGACAAGCGAGCACTTCCAGTCCTGCATCCATTGGTTGAAACATCTCAACTGGTATTCTGTCAGTTCTTGGGGCCTTGTTTTTTGCCAGCGCCTTCAAGTGCAGCTTGGACTTCTTCCTTCAGTATCATCAGTTCTTGATCATAGGCTACCTCCTGAATTGGTTGAATGTGAATCAGTTCTTTTTGGTAGAGTGGCTCTGTGTGTTCCTTCCATCTTCTTTTGATGCTCCTGTATCTATTAATATTTTTCCTGTAGAATCCTTTAATATTGCAAACCCACGCTTAAAGTTTCTCTTCAGTTGTTTCAGCTTGAGAAATGCATAGCGTGCTCTTTCTTTTTGGTTTTCTAACTCTAGTTCTTTGCACATTTCATTATAATACTTTGTCTTCTTGGGAGCCCTGGCTGTGCAGTGGATAAGAACTCAGGCTGCTAACCAAAAGGTCGGCAGTTCAAATCCGCCATCTGCTCCTTAGAAATCCTATGGATCAGTTCTACTCTGTCCTATAGGGTTGCTATGAGTTGGAATCGGGTTTTTGTCTTCTGGAGTCACCCTTTGAAATCTTCTATTGAGCTCTTTTACTTCATCATTTTTCCTTTCGCTTTAGCTACTGTATGTACGAGAACAAGTTTCAGAGTCTCTTCTGACATCCATTTTAGTCTTTTTTTTTTCTGTCCTTTTAATGATCTCTTGCTTTCTTCATGTATAATGTTCTTTTTTAAAAATTTTTATTGTGCTTTAAATGAAAGTTTACAAATCAAGTCAGTCTACCATACATAAATTTATATTCACCTTGCTGTATACTTGTAGTTGCTCTCCCCCTAGTGAGACAGCACACTCCTTCTCTCCACCCTTTATTTCCACGTCCATTCAACCAGCTTCTGTCCCCCTTTGCCTTCTCATATCTCCTGCAGACAGGAGCTGCCCACACAGTCTCATGTGTCTACTTGAGCCAAGAAGCTCACTCCTCACCAGTATCATTTTCTATCTTATAGCCCAGCCTTGTCTGAAGAGTTGGCTTTGGGAATGGTTCCTGTCTTGCGCTAACAGAAGGTCTGGGGACCATGGCCTCCGGGGTGCTTCTAGTCTCAGTCAGACCTTTACGTCTGGTCTTTTTACAAGAAATTGAGGTCTGCATCCTACTGCTCTCCTGCTTCTTCAGGGATTCTCTGCTGTGTTCCCTGTCAGGGTAGTCACTGGTTATAGCTGGGCACCATCTAGTTCTTCGGGTCTCAGGCTGATGTAGTCTCTGATTTATATGGCCTTTTATGTCTCTTGGGCTCATAATTACCTTGTGTCTTTGGTGTTCTTCATTCTCCTTTGCTCCAGGTGAGTTGAGACCAATAGATGCATCTTAGACGGCTGCTTGCTAGCATTTAAGACCCCATATGCCACTCTCCAAAGTGGAATGCAGAATGTTTTCTTAACAGATTTTATTGTGCCAATTGACTTAGATGTCCCCTGAAACCATGGTCCCCAAACCCCCATCCCTGCCACAATGGCCTTTGAAGTGTTTGGTTATATTCAGGAAACTTCTTTGCTTTTGGTTTAGTCCAGTTGTGCTGACCTCTCCTGTACTGTGTATTGTCTTTCCTTTCACCTAAATTAGTTCTTGTCTACTATCTAATAAATGAATACCCCCTCCCTCCCTCCCCATTCTCATAACCATCAAAAAATATTTTCTTCTCTGTTTAAGCTACCTCTTGAGTTCTTATAATAGTGGTGTCATACAATATTTGTCGTTCTGCAAGTGACAAATTTCACTAAGCATAATGCCTTCCAGATTCCTCCATGCTATGAAATGTTTCACAGATTCATCAGTGTTCTTTATCAATGGGTATGTAGTATTCCACTGTGTGAAGATGCCATAATTTATTTATCCATTCATCTGTTGATGGGCACCTTGATTGCTTCCATCTTTTTGCTATTGTAAACAGTGCTGCCATGAACATAGGTGTGCATATATCTGTTCGTGTAAAGACTCTTACTTCTCTAGGATATATTCCAAGGAGTGGGATTGCTGGATTGTATGGTAGTTCTATTTCTAGCTTTTTAAGGGGGGGCCAAATCAATTTGCAAAGTGGTTGTACCATTTTACATCCCCAACTGCAGTGTATAAGTGTTCCAGTCTCTCCACCACCTCTCCAATATTTATTATTTTGTGTTTTTTGGATTAATGGTAGCCCTTGTTGGAGTAAGAAGGAATCTCATTGAAGTTTTGATTTGCATTTCTCTAATGGCTGATGATAGTGACCATTTCCTCATGTATTTGTTAGCTATATGGATGTCTTCTTTAGTGAAGTGCCTGTTAATATCCTTTGCCCATTTTTTAATTGGGTTATTTGTCTTTTTATAGTTGAGTTTTTGCAGTATCATGTAGATTTTAGAGATCAGACGCTGATCGGAAAAGTCATAGCTAAAAACTTTCTCCCAGTCTTTAGGTAATCTTTTTACTCTTCTGGTGAAATCTTTGGATGAGCGTAGGTGTTTGATTTTTAGGTGCTCCCAGTTACCTAGTTTCTCTTTTGGTATTTGTGCAATGTTAGTAATGTTTTGTACAATGTTTATGCCATGTATTAGGGGTGCCAGCATTATCCCTATTTTTTCATCTGAGATCTTTATTGTTATTTTATTTTTAGGTCTTTGATCCATTTTGAGTTAGTTTTTGTGCAGGGTGAGGTATAGGTCTTGTTTCAGTTTTTTGCAGATGGACATCCAGTTATGCTAGCACCATTTGTTAAAAAGACTGTCTTGGAGGCGGAGCCAAGATGGCGGAATAGATGCTTCCATCGAGCCCTCTTTACAACAAAGACCCAAAAAAACAACTGAAAACGAGTATATTTGTGACAAGCTGGGAGCCCTGAGCATCAAAGGCAAGGTTAGACAAAGAACGGAGGGGCAGGGGAAGGAAGAGGCCATTCAGGAGTGGAGGAGTTACCGGACCTGAATCATGGGGAGCCCTCAGGCACCATTTCTGGAGTGGCGGCAGTGGCAGTGGTGGGCTGGTCCTAGCGCTCGGCCAGTTTCCTCAGGGAGAAGCAGCCAGCCACACAGCCCACTCACACCTCTGGAACCTGAGGAGAATGGAGCTCTCAGCAAAAGCTAAGTACTTGCACATATTTTACCGCATCCCCCCACCCCCAAGCAGGCTTCAGCGGCTGAATCCCTGGGCCTGAGATAGACCCTGTTGAGCTCCTAGAGCCATCCTCCTGGCCTTGGGGAAGGAAAAAATTTGCAATTGGGGGGAAAAGATAGTTTTCTAGCTCCATTAACTGGGGGAGCTCAGGACAGAAGTGGCTCCTGTCCAGGCACAAACCATCCATGGACCTTGAGCACCTTTCCCTTCTGCATGGACCTGTGTGGGCCTATTTTGGGAGAATAGGCCTTTGTTGGCAAACTCCAACCATTTCAGCTGTGCGGTGGAGAGGTGGGTAGGTGACATTTGACATTGCTTTGCCTGTTAAACAAGGTCCTCACCTACCCACATCAGGGACCTAAGGACTGGTAGCTCCACTCAGGTCACCCAGCCACCCACGACAGGGGTCCAAAGAAACTGGTACCTCCCAGCCCTTACAACCAAAAACTTTGGGTGCCCATAGTCCTTCTGCAGAACCCACCAACCAGCACTCTCTAGTGAACAGGGATGCGTTTTCCTCAAAGACACTTGGGGGTTGGTTCTCAGCCCCCTGCCTTGTTCAGAGCATGACCCCTTGCTTCAATCAGGTACTGGTATATACGCCAATCACCCCTGCCCGTCTAAGACTGTAGGACACAGCCTGGACCACACACTTGATGATCAGCTACCTGGAAACCTGAGCTGAATTCATACAAGAAAACTGAATGGACTCCTAGACTGATATACCTGATAACAGCTCTAGCCAGCTGGGAACAGGACACCAGAGCTCCAAAGGCAAAAATAATCAAGCTAGCTCAATCAAGCAACCCATAGGGGTATACCAAAACAAAACAAAGCAAGCAGCTACGACACAGTAAGCAAGCTTAAACTAATACAATAACTTATAGATGGCTCAGAGTCAGTATCAAGTCACATAAAGAAACAGACCATGATCACCTCAACAGGCTCTCAAAACAAAGAATCCAGGGATCTTCTAGATGAAAGTGCCTTCCTGGAACTACCAGATGCAGAATACAAAAGTTTAATATACAGAACCCTTCAAGACATCAGGAAGGAAACGAGGCAACATGCAGAATGAGCCAAGGAATGCACAGATAAAGCAACTGAAGAAAATAGAAAGATTATTCAGAAACATAATGAGAAGTTTAATAAGCTGGAAAAATCCATAGACAGACAGCAATCAGAAATTCAGAAGATTAACAATAAAATTACAGAATTAGATAACTCAATAGAAAGTCAGAGGAGCAGAATTGAGCAAGTAGAAGCTAGAATTTCTGAACTTGAAGATAAACCACTTCGCACGAATATATTTGAAGAAAAATCAGATAAAAGAATTAAAAAAAAATGAAGAAACCTTAAGAATCATGTGGGACTCTATCAAGAGAAATGGCCTACGAGTGATTAGAGTACCAGAACAGGGAGGGATAACAGAAACTACAGAGAAAATTGTTGAGGATTTGTTGGCAGAAAACTTCCCTGATATTGTAAAAGATGAGAAGGTATCTGTCCAAGATGCTCTTTGAATTCCACATAAGGTAGATCTTAAAAGAAAGTCACCAAGACGTATTATAATCAAGCTTACCAAAACCAAAGATAAAGAGACAATTATAAGAGCAGAGAGGGATAAAAGAAAAGTCACCTACAAAGGAGAGCCAATAAGAATAAGCTTGGACTGCTCGGCAGAAACCATGCAGGCAAGAAGGCAATGGAACAACATATTTAAAAAATTGAAGGAAAAAAATTGTCTGCCAAGAATCATATATCCATCAAAACTGTCTCTTAAATATGAAGGTGAAATCAAGACATTTCCAGATAAACACACTTTGAGGGAATTTGTAAAAACCAAACCAAAGCTACAAGAAATACTAAAGGGAGTTCTTTGGTTAGAAAATCAATAATATCAGGTATCAACCCAAGACTAGAACACTGGGGAGAGCAACCAGAAGTCAACCCAGACAGGGAAATAAAAAAAAAACAAAGCAAGGTTAAAAAAAAAAAAAAAAAAAGCCCAACACAGGGTAATGGCGATGTTATTATATAAAAGAAGACAACGTTAAAATAATAAAGACGGACCAAGAAATGTAATTATACACCTTCCATATGGAGGGGAAGATATGGCGATACAAAGAAATAAAAGACTTCACCAAAAAAGTAAAAAGACTACCTACAGACTGGGAAAGAGTTTTTAGCTATGACATTTCTGATCAGCACCTGATCTCTAAAATCTACATAATACTGCAAAAACTCAACTGCAAAAAGACAAATAACCCAATTAAAAAATGGGCAGCAGATATGAATAGACACTTCACTGAAGAGGACATTCAGGTAGCTAACAGATATATGAGGAAATGTTCACAATCATTAGCCATTAGAGAAATGCAGATCAAAACTACAATGAGATTTCATCTCACGCCAACAAAGCTGGCATTAATCCAAAAAACACAAAATAATAAATGTTGGAGAGGCTGTGGAGAGATTGGAACACTTATACACTGCTGGTGGGAATGTCAAATGGTAGAACCACTTTGGAAATCGATTTGGTGCTTCCTTAAAAAGCTAGAAATAGAACTACCATACGATCCAGCAATCCCACTCCTTGGAATAAATCCTAGAGAAATAAGGGCTTTTACACAAACAGATAAATGCATACCCATGTTTACTGCAGCACTCTTTACAATAGCAAAAAAGATGGAAGCAACCAAGGTGCCCATCAACGGATGAATGGATAAATAAATTGTTGTATATTCACCCAATGGAATACTACGCATCGATAAAGAACAGTGAGGAATCTGTGAAACATTTCATAACATGGAGGAACCTGGAAGGCATTATGCTGAGTGAAATTAGTCATTTGCAAAAGGACAAATGTTGTATAAGACCACTATTATAAGAATTTAAGAAATAGTTTAAACTGAGAAGAAAACATTCTTTTGTGGTTACGAGAGGGGAGAGGGAGGGTGGGTGGGAGAGGGGCATTCACTAATTAGATAGTAGATAAGAACTACTTTAGGTGAAGGGAAAGACAACACACAATACAGGGGAGGTCAGCACAATTGGACTAAACCAAAAGCAAGAAGTTTCCTGAATAAACTGAATGCTTTGAAGGCCAACGTAGCAGGGGCAGGGGTCTGGGGACGATGGTTTCAGGGGACATCTAAGTCAACTGGCATAATACAATCCATTAAGAAAACATTCTGCATCCCACTTTGAAGAGTGGCGTCTGGGGTCCTAAACGCAAGCAAGCAGCCATCTAAGATGCATCAATGGGTCTCAACCCACCTGGATCAAAGGAGAATGAAGAACACCAAGGACACAAGGTGATTACGAGCCTAAGAGGCAGAAAGGGCCACATGAACCAGCAACTACATCATCCTGAGACCAGAAGAACTAGATGGTGCCCGGCTACAACTGATGACTGCCCTGACAGGGAACACAACAGAGAACCCCTGAGGGAGCAGGAGACCAGTGGGATGCAGACCCCAAATTCTCATAAGACCAGACTTAATGGTCTGACTGAGACTGGAACGACCCCAGTGGTCATGGCCTCCAGACCCTCTGTTGCCCCAGGACAGGAACCATTCCCGAAGCCAACTCTTCAGACATGGATTGGACTGGACGATGGGTTGGAGAGGGATGCTGGTGAGGAGTGAGCTTCTTGGATCAGGTGGACACTTGAGACTATGTTGGCATCTCCTGCCTGGAGGGGAGATGAGAGGGGCAGGGGGTTAGAAGCTGGTGAATAGACACGAAAAGAAAGAGTGGAGGGAGACAGCAGGCTGTGTCATTAGGGGGAGAGTAATTGGGAGTATGTAGCAGGGTATATATGGGTTTTTGTGCGAGAGACTGACTTGATTTGTAAACTTTCACTTAGAGCACAATAAAAAGTATTAAAAACAAAACAACAAAAAAGACTGTCTTTTTCCCGCTTAACTGACACTGGGCCTTTGTCAAATATCAGCTGCTCATAGGTAGATAGATTTATATCTGGATTCTCAATTCTGTATCATTGGTCTATGTATCTGTTGTTGTACCAGTACCAGGCTGTTTTGACTACTGTGGCAGTATAATTGGTTCTAAAATCAGGTAGTGTAAGGCCTCCCACTTTTTCATCTTTTTCAGTAATGCTTTACTTTTTTTTTTTTTTACTTATCTGGGGCCTCTTTCCCTTCCGTATGAAGTTGGTGATTTGTTTCTCCATCTCATTAAAAAATGTCATTGGAATTTGGATCAGAATTGCATTCTATCTATAGATCGCTTTTGGTAGAATAGACATTTTTACAATATTGAGTCTTCCTATCCATGAGCAAGGTATGTTTTTCCATTTATGTAGGTTTCTTTTGGTTTCTTGCAGTAGTGTCTTGCAGTTCTCTTTGTATAGGTCTTTTATGTCTCTGGTAAGATTTATTCCTAAGTATTTTATCTTCTTAGGGGCTGTTGTAAATGGTATTGATTTGGTGATTCCTCTTCAATGGTCTTTTTGTTGTTGGTGTAGAGGAATCCAACTGATTTTTATGTTTATCTTGTATCCTGACACTCCGCTGAACTTTATTGTGGGTTTTAGATCTTCCGTGTCTTTATTGAACTTCTTTCTGGATGCCCTGTCCTTCACTGAAAGTGGTGTGTTGAAGTCTCCTACTATTATTGTGGAGCTGTCCATCTCACTTTTCAATGCTGATAGAGTTTGTTTTATGTATCTTGCAGCCCTGTCATTGGGTGCATTTAATATGGTTATATCCTCCTAATATATTGTCCCTTTTATCATTATATAGTGTCCTTCCTTATCCTTTGTGGTGGATTTAACTTTAAAGACTATTTTGTCAGAAATTAATATTGCCACTCCTGCTCTTTTTTGATTGTTATTTGCTTAATATATGTTTTTCCATTCTTTGAGTTTTAGTTTTTTTTGTGCGTCTCTAAGTCTAAGGTGTGTCTCTTGTAGGCAGCATATAGACAGATTGTGTTTTTTTAATCCGTTCTGCCACTCTCTGTCTCTTTATTGTTGCGTTTAGCCCATTTATATTCACCGTAATTATGGATAGGTACGAGTTTAGTGCTGTCATTGTGATGTCTTTTTTGTGTGTTGTTGACAGTTTCTTTTTCCCACTTAATTTTTTGTGCTGAGTAGCTTATCTTTATATTTTTTTTCCTCTTATTCATTGTTGATTTTGTTTTGGCTGAGTCTTTATTTTTTCTTATATTTTGTTGTCATGAGTAGGATTGTTAGTCTCCTTTGTGGTTACCTTAATATTTACTCCTATTTTTCTAAGTAAAAAACCTAACTTTAATTTCTTTATATAGCCTGACTTCCTTTCCATATGAAAGATCTATGAGTACATTTTTTAGTTCTTCTTTATTTTTTTAACATTGTCTTCTTTTACATAATGACGTTGTTCCTCTTTTTGAGCTTTTTTTTTTTTTTTAATCTTGATTTATTTTGTGATTTCCCTATCTGGGTTGACATCTGTTTGTTCTATTCTGTGTTCTAGTCTTGGGTTGATATCTGATATTATTGATTTTCTAATCAGAGAACTCCCTTAAGTATTTCTTGTAGTTTTGGTTTTGGTTTTTACAAATTTCTTAAACTTCTGTTTATCTGGAAATGTCCTAATTTTGCTGGACATATGGATATACGATTCTTGGCTGGCAATTTTTTTTCCTTCAATGCTTTATATAAGTCATCCCATTGCCTACTTGCCTGCATGGTTTCTACCAAGTAGTCTGAGCTTATTCTTACTGACTCTTCTCTGTAGGTGACTTTTGGTTTATCCCTCGCTGCTGTTGAAATTCTCTCTTTATCTTTGGTTTTGGCAAGTTTGATTATAGTATGTCTTGGTGGCTAGCTGTTGAGATCTACCTTATATGGTGTTTGATGAGCATCTTGGATATATATCTTCTCATCCTTCACAATAGCAGGGAAGTTTTCTGCCAACCAGTCTTCTACAATTCTCTCTGTATTTTCTGTTATCCCTCCCTGTTCCGGTACTCCAGTCACTTGCAGGTTTTCTTCATAGGGTCCCACATGATTCTAAGGGTTTCTTCATTTCTTTTAATTATTTTATCCAATTTTTCTTCAAATATTTTGATGCCAAGTGTTTTATCTTCAATATTACTAATTCTGCCCTCCACTTCCTCAATTTTGCTCCTCTGACTGTCTACTGAGTTGTCTAATTGTGTGATTTTATTGTTAATCTTCTGAATTTCTTATTGCTGTCTCTCTATGGATTCTTGCAGCTTAATACATTTTTCATTATGTTCTTGTTCTTTTTAATTTCTTCAACTCCTTTATCTGTGTGTTCCTTAGCTTGTTCTGCATTTTGCCTGACCTCATTCCTGATGTCTTGAAGAGTTCTGTTTGTTAATCTTCTGTATTCTGCATCTGGTAACTCCAGGAATTCACTTTAATCTGGAAGTTTCCTTGATTCTCTGTTTTGAGAGCTTGTTGAAGTGATCATGGTCTGTTTCTTTATGTGATTTGATATTGACTGTTGTCTCCAAGCCATCTATAAGTTATTGTATTAGCTTATTTTATGTTTGCTTACTATATCGAAGCTTTTTGCTTTGTTTTGTTTTGATATGCTCAGATAGGTTGCTTGAGTGAGCTAGCTTGATTATTTTTGCCTTTGAAGCTCTAATGTCCTGTCTCCAGATGGCTAGAGTTGTTACCAGGTATATGAGCCTGGGAGTCCATTTGCTTTTCTTGTATGGATTCAGCTCAGGTGTCCAGGTAGTTGGTTATCAAGTGTGTGGTAAAGGCTCTGTCCTACAGTCTTAGAGGGGCAGGGATGATTGGTGTAGGTACAGGTATCTGGTTGCAGCAGAGGGTCATGCTCTGAACAAGGCATGGGGTTGACAACTGTCCCCCAAGTGTCTGTGAAGAAATCCTAGAGCTCTCCAGTGAATGGGTTCTGCAGCCTGACCGTGGGCACCCAATGCTTTTGTTTGTAAGGACTGGGAGGTACCACTTATCCCTGGACCCCTGTCATGGGTGGCTAGGTGACATGGGTAAAGCCACCAGTCCTCAGGCCCCTGATGTGGATAGGTGAGGACCCACCTCTCCACTGCACATCTGAAAGAGTTGCAGTCTGCCAACAAGGGCCTATTCTCCTGAAATAGGCCCACACAGGTCCATGCAGTGGTGAAAGGTATTCAAAGTCTACAGACTGTTTGTGCCTGGACAGGAGCCTCTTCTGTTCTGAGCTCCCCAGCTTAGTGGAGCTAGCAGATTATCTTTTCCCCCTATTTGAATTTATTCCTTCTCCAAGGCCAGGAGAATGGCCCAGGCATGCAGCAGGACCTATCTCAAAAATCAGGCCCAGGGAAATCAACTGCCACTGAAGCCGGCTTGGGGGCTAGGGTTGTGGTAAAATAAATGCAAGTACTTAGTTTTTGCCAAAAACACCATTTTTCTCTGGATCTGGAGGTGTGAGTAGGCTGTGTAGCTCGCTGACTCTCCCTGAGGAAACTGCATCTAGAACACTATCGCCAGCTCCACTGCTGTCACTCCAGGGAATGGTACCCAAGGGTTCCCAGTGATTTAGGTCCGGCAACTCCTCGTGGCTTCTGAACCATCTCTCCCTCCCTCTGCCACTCAGTCCATTTTCTAACTTTGCCTTTGATGTTTAGGGCTCCTAGCTTGTAGTATATATAATCCCTCCACTTGTTTTTTTTTTGCGGGGGGGTCTTTTTGTAAGTGGGATCACCAGAAGCATCTGACTACTCCACCACCTGGGCTCTGACTCATGTATGATGTTCTTGATGTCATTCCACAACTCGCCTGGTCTTTGGTCTTTAGTCTTTAATGATTCAATGTTATTTCTGAGGTGGTCTGAAGAGAATAGGCATTGTTATTAAACCAGACAGTGTTGCTCTCTCTCATGTCAATTACCTGGCTCCAAAAATTGGGTAAGACCTTGGGATCTGGCCTGTCTTCTCATATGGGGAAACTGAACCTCAAACAGACCAAGGACGTTCTGTGGTAGGCAGGATAATGCTCCCCAAAGATGTCCCTACTCTAATCCCTGGAACCCATGACTGTACCACCTGACGAGGCAGAAGGGTGTTTGGAGAGGTGGTTGAGGTTAAGGACTTTGAGATGGGGCAACTGGCCTAAATTACCCAGGTAGGCCCAATCTAATCCCACGAGTCCTTAAACCTGAGACTCTGTCCCAGCTGTGGTCAGAGGGAGCCATGAAGGTAGGAGAATGGTCAGGGAGGTGCTGGCTTTGAAGATGGAAGAAGGGCCATGGGCCAAGGAATGTAGGATGCCTCTGGAAGCTGGAAAAGGCAAGGAACAGATTCTTCCCTTAGAGCCCCTAGAAGGAAACAGCCCTGCCAACATTTTGAATTCAGTGCAGTAACTCAGACTTCTGACTTCTAGAATTGTAAGAGAGTAAATTTGTGTTGTTTTAAGTGGCAACATGCTACAACAATAGGAGCTAATTCAGCTTTCTAAAGAACAAGTGGATGCGCCACATAGCTGGCTCCTTGGCAGGTTTCCCAGCGTCCAGCCCAGAGTGTTCTCAGAGCTCGGCAAAGCTTTCTTCTCCCAAAAGGTACTGCAGACAGTGGTTTTAGCAACTGTTACCCCCTTTTTCTCACTGGGAGTTCATAACACAAATGCTGTCATTATAGTCCCAGCAACAGCTTGTTCGTTTGTCCACTGGCTCATTCATTAAGCAAGTATCTACTGAGTACGTGCTCTGTGTCAGGCACTCTTCCAGGCACTGAAACTCCATCATGAACTTGAACACAGAGACCCTGCCCACTGCAGCTCCCTTTCTGAGTCGTGAAACCAGCCCCTCCAAGCACCCAGGTGCTCCAGGGAGCCTCAATGGACAACTGGATCAACAAATGTGCTATACTCATACAAAGGAGTATCAAAAACCAGTTGCCATTCAGTTGGCTCTGATTCATGGTGGCCCCCTATGTGTTTGAGCAGAACTGTGCTCCATAGGGATTTTCTGTGGCAGATTTTTCAGAAAAAGATCACCGGGCCTTTCTCCTCAGGTGATTCTGGGTGGACTCAAATCTTCAACCTTTCAGTTAGCAGCCAAGTACTTTAACCATTTGTACCACCCAAGAACTCCAATGGAATATTGTTGTTGTTGCTGTTAGGTGCAGTTGAGTTGGTTCCAACTCACGACAACCCTCTGTACAACAGAACGAAACACTGCCTGGTCCTGTGCCATCCTCACAGTCATTGTTATGCTTGAGCCCATTGTTGCAGCCACTGTGTCAATCCATCTCAATGGGGATCTTCCTCTTTTTCGCTGACCGTCTACTTTATCAAGCATGATGTCCTTCTGCTGGGACTGATCCCTCCTGATAACATGTCCAAAGCATGTGAGAAT
Organism: Elephas maximus indicus; assembly: GCF_024166365.1. Lineage (NCBI taxonomy): Eukaryota > Metazoa > Chordata > Mammalia > Proboscidea > Elephantidae > Elephas > Elephas maximus. Next base: position 112,033,264 of record NC_064828.1, on the reverse strand, counting down.
TAGTCTTGCCATCCTTGTTTCTAAGGAACATTCTGGTTGTCCTTCTTTCAAGACAGATTTATTTGTTCTTTTGGCAGTCCATGGTATATTTAATATTCTTTGCCAGCACCACAGTTCAAAGGTGTCTATTCTTCTTTGCTCTTCCTTTTTCATAGTCCAGCTTTCTCATGCATATGAGGCCATTGAAAACACCATGACTCAGATCTGGTGCACCTTAGTCTTCAAGGTGACATCTTTGCTTTTCAACACTTTAAAGAGGTCTTTTGCAGCAGATTTGCCCAGTGCACCACATCTTTTGATTTCTTGACTGCTGCTTCCATGGTATTGATTGTGGATCCAAGTAAAATGAAATCCTTGACAACTTCAGTCTTTTCTCTATTTATCACAATGTTGCTTATTGGAATAACAATGGAATATTATTCAGCCATAAAAAGGAATAGAGCACTGATACATGCTACAATGCAGATGAGCCTGGAAAACACCGTGCCACATGTGATGGTTAAGATTGTGTGTCAAATTCTACCCAAAGCAATTTATAAACACAATGTAATCCTGATCCAAATACCAACAGTATTCTTTAAAGAGGTGGAAAAGCTAATCATTAACTTTATATGGAAAAGGAAGAAGCCCTGGGTAAGTAAAGCACTATTGAACAAGAGTAAAATAGGAGGACTCAAGCTCAGAAAGTACCTGACCTCAGAAGCCAGTATACAGCTACAGTAGTCAGTACAGCCTGGTACTGGCACAATGACAGGTGCATTGACCAATGGAACAGAATTGAGAACCCAGATGTAAATCCGTCTTCCTACAGTCACCTGATCTTCAACAAGGGCCCAAAGTCCATCAAATGGGGAAAAGACTGTCTCTTTAACAAATGGTGCTGTCAAAACTGGATGTCCATCTGCAAAAAATGAAATAGGACCCATACCTCACACCATACACAAAAACTAACTCAGAGTGGATCAAAGACCTAAATATAAAGCCCAAAACTGTAAAGATCATAGAAGAAAAAAATAGAGTCAATGCTAGAGGACCTAATACACAGCATTAACAGTATACAAACCATAACTAACAACACAGAAACTCCAGAAGTTAAGCTAGATAACTGGAATCTTCTAAAAATTAAGGCCTTATGCTCATCAAAAGATTTCACCAAGAGAGTAAAAAGAGAACCTACAGACTGGTACAAAATTTTTGGCTATGACAAATCTGACAAAGGCCTAATCTCTAAAATCTACAGGAAAATCCAACACCTCTAGAACAAAAGACAAATAATCCAATCAAAAAATGGGTAAAGGAAATGAATAGACACTTCACCAAAGAAAACATTCAAGCAGCTAACAGACACATGAGGAAATGCTCCAGATTACTAGCCACTGGAGAAATGCAAATCTCACCCTGGCATTACTGGCATGAATAAAAAAAACAGAAAAGAACAAATGTTGGAGAGGCTTCAGGGAGATTGGAACTCTTATGCACTGCTAGTGGGAATGCAAAATGATACAACCATTTTGGAAAACGATATGGCGCTTCCTTAGAAAGCTAGAAATAGAAATACCATATGATCCAGTAATCCCACTCCTAGGAACATATTCTAGAGAAAAAAGAGCCATCACATGAATAGACATATGCACATCCATGTTCATTGCAGCATTGTTCTCAATAGCAAAAAGATGGAAACAACCTAGATGCCCATCAACAGACGAATGGATAAACAAACTATGGTACATACACACAATGGAGTACTACGCACCAGTAAAGAACAATGATGATTCTGTGAAGCATCTCACAACTTGGATGAATCTGGAGGTCATCGTGCTGAGTGAAATAATTCAATCACAAAAGGACAAATATTGTATGAGACCACTACTATAAAATTCGTGAAAAGGTTTTCACACAAAAAGAAACAATCTCTGATGATTAGAAGGGAGGAGAAATGTGGGGATGGAAAAACACTAACTAGACAATAGATAAGTGGTAACTTTGGTGAAGGGTAAGATAGTACACAGTACTGGAGAAGCCAGCACAACTTGTCCAAGACAAGGTCATGGAAGCTCAATAGACACATTCAAACTCCCTGAGGGACTGAATTGCTGGGCTGAGGGATGTGGGGACCTATGAGCAAAAGCTCTGCTTTCTGACCTGCCGATCTTGGGTTCACCAGCCCCTGCAGCTGTATGAACCAGGAGAAGCCTCTACCCTGATCCACGGACTTGGGATATTCCAGCCTCTAGAGCCTTGGGAGCCATTTCCTTGATATAAATCTCTTTCTGTATATGTATATTTATATGCTTTACTGATTTTGCTTCTCCAAAGAACCCAGCCTAAGACACCATGTGAAAGAAGACAGACACAAAAAGCCACGTATTGCGTAATTTCATTTATATGAAATATTCAGAATAGACAAATCTGTAAAAACAGAAAATAGACTAGTGGTTGCCTAGGGTGGGGGTGGGAGTAAGGGTTATGAGAAGTGACTGCTTAATGAGTACGAGCTTCCCACGTGCGATGACGAAAACATTCTAGAATTACATAGTGGTGATGGTTGCACAACATTATGAATGTACTTAATTCCACTGAACTGTATGTCTCAAAGTAGTTAAAATGGCAAATTTTATGTATTTGATCACAATTTTGTTAAAAGACAATGAGACAACATGAGCCTCCTGGTTAAGGCATTTGGTTAGTGTCATAGTTATCTAGTCCTGCTATAAAAGAAATGCCGCGAGTAGATGGCTTTAACAAAGAGAAATTCATTCTCTCACAGTCTAGTAGGCTATAAGCCCAAATTTAGTTTGCCAGCTCCAGGGGAAGACTCTTTCTCTGTCAGCTCTGGGGGAAGTCTCTGTCTTCAATCTTCCCCTGGTCTAGGAGCTTCTAAGGCACAGGGACCCCAGGTCAAAGGACTTGCTCTGCCCCAAGCACTGCCTTCTTGGTGGTATGAGAACCCCTTGATTCTCTGCTCCCTTCTCTCTTTTATATCTCAAAAGAGATTGATTTAAGACACAACCTAATCTTGTAGATTGAGCCCTGCCTCATTAACATAACTGCCTCTAATCTTCCCTCATTAACATCGTAGAGGTAGGGTTTATAACAATTAGGAAAATTGCATCAGATGACGAAATGGTAGATAATCACACAATACTGGAAATCATGGCCTAGCCAAGTTGACACACATTTTGGGGGGACACAAGTCAGCGCATAACAGTTAGTTCTGCCCTAAATGCAAGGAGGGGGTGCATGGAGACTGGGCCGGGCAGATTTGGGGCTCAGTGGAGGGCCTCTGTGGACAGTGTGTAGATAGACCTGAGAATTGCACAGAATGGGTTAAGTCCTTTGTGTAAACATGGGTATGCACCAGCCCTCTCTGAGTTTCCTTGTCTCATGTGGATGACTGAGATAAGCATCCTTATCTTGGAGGGCAGAGGATCGTAAAGCCTGTGGGAGGATTGTCCACCAGCCCCCCACCCCAAGGGGTCTCGTCCTCAAGACCTGTCTTTAGGAGTGTGTTAACCACGCTCACCTTACTGCCTGCCCTTGCCTGCCCATTTGTAAAGGGTTTGATTATTACACACATTGTATTTAATCCTTTTAATTCAGCCCATATGGGAATGCATCTTATAACAGACCCTGGCTTCTAAGAAGAATTAGAAGGGGAGTTGGAAAAGCGTAGCGGACCTGTTATTGTTGTTAGTTGCCGTCGAGTCAGCTCCAACTCCTAGTGGCCCCATGTGTGCAGAGCAGAACTGCTCCATAGGGTTTTCGAGGCCGTGACCTTGCAGAATCAGATCACCGGGACTTTCTTTCCAAAGCACCTCTGGATGGGTTCAAACCATCAACCTTACCTCTAGTGGTGGAGCAGTAACCCTTCATGCCATCCAGGGACTCCTAAAGGGCCTGTAAGGAGGAGGATTCTGAGGGGGTGAAAAAGACAGGGGAGAGGAAGAGAGGGAGAAGAGATATCTGTGCAGACATGTGTCTTTCCAGCCACGGAGGAATCAGGGAGAAGAATTTGAGAAGGATTCCATCCACACCGAACACGAGGCAACTTTGTTCTCCTTTAGGCTCAAGCCCCAGAAATGTTATTAAGACCTTATCCAGACAAAATATATTGCACAATTCATCCAGCATTGGGCAGTGTTGGGTATAAACACTTCCAGTATACTTATCAAGCAATTTGAACATTTGTCCAGAAGACAGACCAAATGTTAGAAAGAATAAATGGAACTTGCGACAAGTGGGAAGAAGAACTCTTAACCCACATTGTCGGACCTGGAGGCCTCGAGTGGCTGGATGTCCCTTTTCCAGAGAGGGCAGGTTTTTCTCAAGCCTGCAGCCACCGGACAAGCAACCACTGAGCCTCCCTGGCCAGCTCATCCATGTCAACCCACTGCTTTAAATGAAGCCAGTGTGTTTCCAGTTAATGTGAAGATGGTGGGATCACTCGGGTACACAGAAGCAGATTACCCAGCAGGTGGCTTTGGGCTAAAGATAAATTGTGTCCTCATGTAACTTGGGAGAGTGGGATGTAGAGAGTGTCTAATGTGCAAAGCAAGATTGTGGAGTTACTTCTTTCTGCTGTAAAACCCGAGCTGCGTCTCCTGGCTCTACGAAGCCCGGAAGTGCTGCGTCTGAAAGTGCTGTACTTGCTCCAACACTTATCAGGGGCCCAGCCTGACAGGCCAGTTCTCCCGGCGGTGCCACAAGTCCCTACCTGTCCCCACCTGCTGCACACACAGCCTAGAGCAAAGTAGACCAGAGGGCACTCCCTGTCACGTTCTGTCCCCAGCACTGTCCTTGGGGGCTCACCCCTTCCTGCACACCTGAGTTACCCTCCCAGACTCTGACCTGCCAGGTCCTACTGTTAAAAGGAACCTGCTCTCCACATGCTTCCTGTCCTGTCCTTCTCGTGCCTCTGTTGCGCTTGGCCCTTGCCTAGATAGAAGCCTGCAGGTGTCCGTCTTCTCCCTTACTTTGTTGTTGTTTTAAAAAATTAATTACAGATTTACAGGAAGTTGCACAAGTAGTACAGAGAGGTCCTGTGTACTTTTTACCCAGTGACCCCAGTGGTACTTTATGAAGACTAGGAAATTGACCTGATGGTGCAGTGCTTAAGCACTCATCGGCTAACTGAAAAGTTGGCGGTTCCAACCAATCAGCCATTCTTCGGGAGAAAGATGTGGCAGTCTGCTTCTGTAAAGATTTACGGTGTTGGAAACACATAGGGGTGTTTCTACTCTGTCCTATAGGGTTGCTGTGAGCCCGAATCAACTTGACAGCAATGGGTGTAATCCACAGATGAGGCAGTGGTGGTTTAGTGGTAAAATTCTTGCCTTCGATGTTGGAGACAGGGCTCGGTTCCCAGCCAATGTACCTTCTGCACAGCTACCGCCCGTCTGTCAGTGGAGGCTTGCCTGTTGCTATGAGCAGATTTCAACAGGGCTTCTAGACTAAGACAGGCTAGAAAGAAAGGTCTGATGATCTACTTCCAAAAATCAACCGATGAAAACCCTATGGATCACAATGGTCCAATCCCTAGCCCATCATAGGAATGAAGCAGGACAGAGCAGCATTTTGTGTTGTCGTGCATGGGGACTCCATTAGTTGGGGCCTACTTAAAGGCAGCTAACAGCAACGACAACATAATCCCTAGACCGTATTCACATTTCACCAGTTTGACATGCATTCAAGAAGCCCCAGTGGTACACCTGTGGTTAAACACTCGGCAGCTAGCCAAAAGGTTGGCAACTTGAACCCACAAGCTGCTTCAAGGGAGGAAGATGTAGCAATCTGCTTCCATAAAGATTACAGCCTTGGAAACCTTATGGGGCACTTTTACTCTGCCCTATTTTTTTTTTTTTTAATAGGGTCACTATGAGTCTGAATAGACTCCATTGCAGTGGGTTTGGTTTGGGTTTGAGTTAACATGCATTCATTTCTGTGTGCCCGTAAGTTGTTCTGTTGGAACCCAAATGGGTTCTAACGCACAGCAACCCTATGTACAACAGAACAAAATGCTGCCTGGTGCTGCCCCATCCTCACAATCACGGCTATGTTTCAGCCCGTTGTTGCAGCCACTATGTCAGTGTATCTCATTGAGATTCTTCCTCTTTTTTGATGACCCTCTACTTTCCCAAGCATGATGTCCTTCTCCAGGCCCTGGTCCCTCCTGATAACATGTCCAGAGTATGTGAGACAAAGTCTCGTCGTCCTTGCTTCCAGGGAGCATCCTGGCTGTACTTCTTCTAAGACAGATTTGTTCGTTCTTCTGGCAGTCTATGGTATATTCAATATTCTTTGCCAACGCCACAATTCAAATGCATCAGTTCTTCTTCAGGCTTCCTTATTCAATGTCCAGCTTTTGCACGCATATGAAGGGATTGAATATATCATGGTGTGGATCAGGCGCACCTTAACCCTCAGAGTGAAGTCTTGACTTGTGAACACTTTAAAGAGGTCTTTTGCAACGTATTTGCCCAACACAATGCTTCATTTGATATCCTGACTGTTGCTTCCATGGGCATTAATAGTGGATCCAATTAAAATGAAATTCTTGACTGCTTCAATCTTTTCTCCATTTGTCATGGTATTGTTTATTGGTCCAGTTGTGAAAGTTTCTGTTTTCTTTATGTTGAGGTGTAATCCAAACTGAAGGCTGTGATCTTTGATCTTATCATAAGTGCTTCAAGCCCTCTTCACTTTCAGCAAGCAAGGTTGTGTCATCTGCATAAAGCAGTTGTTAATAAGTCTTCCTCCAATCCTGATGCCCCATTCTTTGCCATATAATTCAGCTTCTCAGATTATTTGCTTAGAATACAGATTGAATAAGTCTGGTGAAAGGATACAACCCTGACACACACCTTTCCTGACTTTAAACCACGCGGTATCCCTTGTTCTGTTTGAACGGCTGCCTCTTAGTCTATGTAAAGGTTCCTCATGGGCACAATTAAGTGTTATAGAATTCCCATTCTTAGCAATGTTATCCAAAATTTGTTATGATCCACACAGTTGAATGCCTTTGCATACTTGTTAAAACGCAGGTAAACATCTTTCTGTCATTCTCTGCTTTCAGCCAGGAATCATCTGACATCAGCAATAACATCCTTCATTCCATATCCTCTTCTGAACCCGGCTTGAATTTCTGGCAGTTCCTTGTAGATGTAATGCTGCAACCACTTTTGAACGATCTTCAAAATTTTACTTGTGTGTGATATTTATTAATGATATTGTTTGATAATTTCTGCATTCTGTTGGGTCTCCTTTCTTTGAAATAGACAACATAAATATGGATCTCTTCCAGTTGAACGGCCAGGTGCTGCCTTTCAAATTTGGCATAGTCAGTAGAGTGAGAGCTTCCAGCACTGCATGCATTTGTTGGAACATCTTAGTTGGTAGTCTGTAAATTCCTGGAGCATTGTTTTTCACCAATGTCTGCAGTGCAGCTTGGATTTCCTCCTTTAGCACCATCAATTCTTGGTCATATGCTACCTCCTATAAATGTTTAAACATTGACCAAGTCTTTTTGGTACAGTGACTCTGTGTATTACTTCCTTCTTTTTTTTTTTTTTAAATGCTCCCTGTGTCGTTCAATATTTTGCCCATAGAATCCTTCACTATTGCAACTCCAGGCTTGAATTTTTCCTTCAGTTCTTTCAGCTTGAGAAATGCCAAGCGTGCTCTTTCTTTTTGGTTTTCTTACCCCAGGTCTTTGGACATGTCATTAAAATACTTTACTTTGTCTTCTGGAGCTGCCCTTTGAAACCTTCTGTTCAGCTCTTTTACTTCATTTCTTCCTTTCACTTTAGCTACTCTACATTCAAGAGAAGGTTTCAGAGTCTCTTCTGACATCCATTTTGATCTGTTCTTTCTTTCTTTCCTGTCTTTTTATGACCTCTTGCTTCTTCATGTATGATGTCCCTAATGTCTTTCCATAACTCCTCTGGCCTTCAGTCATTAGTGTTCAATGCGTCAAATCTATTCTTGAGATAGTGTCTAAAATCAGGTGGAATATACTCAAGGTTGTACCTTGACTCTTGTGGACTTGTTCTGATTTTCTTCAGCTTCAACTTAAACTTATATATGAACAATTGATGATCTGTTCCTCAGTTGGCACCTGGCTGGTTCTGATGATATTGAGCTTTTCCATCATCTCTTTCCACAGACGTAGTCTATTTGATTTCTGTGTATTCTATCCGGCGAGGTCCATGTGTATAGTTGCCACTTATGTTGTTGAAAAAAGGTATTTGCAATGAAGAAGTCTTTAATCTTGCAAAATTCTACCATGCGATCATTTCTATCATCAAGTTTGCATTTTCCACCCGCCGATTCTTCTTTGTTTTCAGCTTTCACATTCCAATCACCAATAATTATCAAAAGGTCTTGATTGCATGTATGATCGATTTCAGATTGCAGAAGTTGGTAAAAATCTCCAATTTCTTCATCTTTGGCTTTAGTGATTGGTGCATAAATTTGAATAATAGTCCTATTAGCTGGTCTTCCTTGCGGGTATATGGATATTATCCTATCACTGACAGCATTGCACTTCAGGACAGATCTTGAAATGTTCTTTTTGACAATGAATGCAACACCATTCCTCTTCAGTTTGTCATTCCCAGCACAGCGGACCATATGATTTTCCAATTCAGAATGGCCAATACCAGTCCATTTCTGTTCACTAATGCCTAGGATTTGATGTTTATGTGTTCCATTTCATTTTTGATAATTTCCAACTTTCCTAGATTCATACTTCATACATTGCACTTTCCAATTATTAGTGGATATTTGCAGCTGTTTCTTCTCTTTTTAGTCATGCCTCAACAGCAAATGAAGGTCCCCAAAACTTGACTCCATCCACGTCATCAAGGTCAACTCTACTTTGAGGAAGCAGCTCTTCCCCAGTTATCTTTTGAGTGCCTTCCAACCTGAGAGGCTCATCTTCCAGCACTGTATCAGAAAGTGCTCTGCTATTCATAAGGTTTTCCCTGGCTAATTTTTTTTTTTCAGAAATAGACTGCCATGTCCTTCTTCCTGGTCTGTTTTAGCCTGGAGGCTCCACTGAAACCTGTCTGCCATACGTGACTCTACTGGTATTTGAATACTGGTGGCATAATTTCCACATCATAGCAACATGAAAGCCACCACAGTACAACAAACTGACAGACAAGTGGGGTGTGTGTATGTACTTCTATGCAATTTTTTCACACACGTAAATTCATGTAACTACCACTGCAATCAAGATAAGCTGTTCCATAAACAGGAGGGTCTCTCTTGCTACCCTTTGTAGCCACACCCATTTCTCTTTTTCCCCTTTTTCACATCCCTAAACCCTGGCAACCATAATCTGTTCATCATCTCTGTAATTTCATCATTTTGAGAAATGTTATATGTAACCTTTTGAGACTGGTTCTTTTCACTCAGCATAATGCCCTTGATATTCACCCAAGTAGTTGCTTGTGCCAACTGTTCATTTCTTTGTACTGCCTACAAGTATTCCAGGGTATGGAGGTACCACAGTTTGTGTAACCTTTCACCTATTGAGGGGTATTTGGGTTGTTTCCAGTTTGGGGCTATTGCAGATAAAGCTGCTATGAGCACCTGTGTATTTTTTTTCCTTTGAATGTAAGTTTTCATTTCCCTGGGATAAATGTCTGGAAGTACAATGGGCTGGGTTGGATATTAAGTGTGCATTTAATTTAAAAAAAGAAACTACCAAACTTTTCCAGAATGGAGATACCATTTTATGTTCCTACCGGCAATGTATGAGAAATCCAGTTTCTCCACATTCTTGCCAACATTCGGTATGATCACTATTTATTTGTCTATCTATTTATTTATTTATTTTTGAGGAGTTCTGGTCAGGTATTTTGTGAATGTTCCTCAATTTAGGAACATTTGATGTTTTCCTCATGGCTGTCACTATTTGTTTTGATTGGGGTAAGAATATGTAAATAACAAAAAAATTTCCATTTAACCTTTTCTTACATTATATTTGAGTGACACTGATGGTGTTTGTCATGTCATGCAACCATCACCACTATCTGCTTCCAAGTTTTTCCATCACCCTTAACAGAAACTCAGTGCCCCTAAGCAATGACTTCACTCTTCCTGCCTCTCCTGACCCTGGTAACCACTAATAAACTTTGGTCTCTACACATTTGCTTATTCTAAACATTTCATATAAAAAAAAAAAATTTCATATAAGGATATATAATTCATTTCACTCATCATAATATTCTCAAGGTTCATCTGTGTTGTAGCATGTATCGAGACTTCCTTTGTCTTCTCTTCATGGCTTATTAATATTCTATTGTATGTTGTTATGGATTGATTTGTGTCCCTCAAAAATGTGTATCAATTTGGCTGGGCCATGATTACCAGTATTGTGTGAATGCCCACCATTGTGTCATCTGATGTGATTTTCCTATGTGTTATAAATCCTACCTCTATGACGTTAATGAGGCAGGATTAGCTGCAGTTACATTAATGAGTAAGGACTCAATCTGCAAGATTAGGTTGTGTCTTAAGTCAATGTCTTGAGATATAAAAGAGAAGTGAGCAGAGAGACAGGGAGACTTCATTACCACCAAGCAAGAAGAACCAGATGTATGTGCGTCCTCTGGACCTGGGGTCTCCTCGCTGAGAAGCTCCTAGACCAGGGGAAGTTTGATGACAAGGACCTTCTCCCAGAGCTGACAGAGACAGAAAGCCTTCCCCGGAAACTGGTGCCCTGAATTTGGACTTCTAACCTCCTAGACTGTGAGAAAATATATTTCTCTTTGTTAAAGCCATCCACTTGTGGTATTTCTGTTATAGCAGCACTAAACATATGTATGTACCACATTTTATTTATCCATTCTTTTGTTGGTGGACATTCAGATTGTGTATACCCTTTGGCTATTGTGAATAGTGCTACAATTAACACTGGTGTACAAGTTTCTATTTGTGTACCTGCTTTCAATTCTTCTGGATATATACTAGGAGTAGAATTGCTAGGTTATATAGGGTCGCTATGAGTCAGAATCAACTCGACAGCACTGGGTTTGGTTTTCTGGTATGGTAGTTCTATGCTTAACTTTTCGAGGAACCACCAAACTATCATTCACAGCAGTTGTACCATTCTGCATTCCCACCAGCAATGAATGAGGGTCTCAATTTCTCCATACCCCCATCAACACTTGATGTTTTCCTTTTTTTTTTTTTTTAATCACTACAGTCCTATTGGGTATAAAGTGGTATTTCTTTGTGGTTTTGACTTAAAGGCACCGAACAACAACAATAACTAATTGTCGACAGAGAGGAAAACATAGGAGAAAATCTTTGGGACTTAGGTCTAGATGAAGAGTTCTTGGATATGAAACAAAAGCACAATCCATAAAAAAAAAAAAAAAAAAGACAAATTGGACTTCACCAAAAGTTAAAAAAAAAATCTGCTCTGTGAAAGATCCTGGTAACAGGATGAAAAAACAAGCCACAGGCTATGAGAAAGTATCTGCAAACCACACATGTGACAAAGAATTGTATCTGGAATATACAAAGAAATCTTAAAACTTAATAGTAAAAAAGACAAACAATCCAATTAGAAAATGGGCAAAATAGATGAACACACTTTGCACCAAAGAGGATATACATGTGGCAAATAAGCACATGAAAATATGCTCAGCAACCGTTAGCTATTACAGGAACGTAAATAAAAACCATGAAAAGACATCGCTACATACCCAGTGCAATCCCCTTCAGAATTCCAACAGCTTCTTTGCTGAAATGGAAAAGCTAATCCTCAAATTTATATGGAACTGCAAGGGGTCCCAAAGAGCCAAATCTTGAAAAAGAACAAAGTAGGAGAACTCACACCTCCCAATCTCAAACAATCCTATAAAGCCACAGTAATATCCTGGTAATGGTATAATGATGAACATGTAGATCAATGGAATAGAATTTACGGTCCGGAAATACTTCTACGGTCAATTGATTTTTGACATACTTTACAGAGTAGAACTGCTCCCTAGGGTTTTCCTGGTTGTAATCTTTACAGAAGTAGATCGCTAAGACTCTCTTCCTCAGGACCACTGTGTTGGTTCCAGCCACCAATCTTTAGTTTAGTAGCCAAATGCAAATTGTTTGTACCACCTAAGGACTTTCATTAGTCATTACTGTTGTTGTTGTCAGGTGCCTTTGAGTCAAAACTCTTCACTGACCCTTCTTCTCACCTCTCAAGCAGAGACTGCCATCTGTCTCAGGGGAGACAAGCAGAGTCCATGTGTTCCCCGCTCCACCAGTCACTAGCCCATCACTCACCTCCACCCCACTCCCTTCCTGAAGGTATCCATCAGCCTTACTGCTCTCTTCCCCAATTCACCACCCCTCTTTCACCTGGCCCACCCCAAGGAGAAGACAATGCTTATAGCATCTTAGCTCTCCCATCCCTGACTTCCTCGCCTCCAGAGACCTTTTCCTCTCATCTCTGGAATGCCATCCCAGGTCCTTGTCCTGCACCCCATGTGGCCCTACATGACCCTCCTCTGAGCCTATACCTTCAGCCCTACACTCTCTTACCACAGCTTCCTGTCCTTCTAGCTCGCTCTCTCAACTTTTCCCAAAGCTCCCAACCTTCAACCTCAACAAGACCTCTCTCTCATCAGTTAAGCCCTCCATGCTCACCTGGCTTCCCATGGCCTTTTGCCTTCACTTCCTCCTGGAGATTCAATTGTCACCATACAAGGGTAGTTTCAAAATCTGTACCTCAGATCGAGGCAAGTCCTCTGAACTCCAGATTTGTATTCTAACCTCCTGGTGGGCATTTCACGGGCATCTCAAAATTATGTGTTTTCACTTTAACTCTTCATTTTCCTCCGCACCTCTGTTCCCCTAACCCACTTATCCTCCTGGGCGCCTTGTGTCAGTGAACGACGATGTCACTGACACTGCTGCCTAGAATGGGCACCTCCCTTGTTTCTCTCATCTCTTGCCCTCTGGACATCCAATCCAACACCAGGTTGTGTTTCTTCTACCCTCCATTTTGTTGTTGTTAGCTGCCATCAAGTCAGCCCCTGACTCATGGAGACTGACCCCAAGCACAATGGAACAAAATGCTGCCCAGTCCTGCACCATCCCATGATCAATCGCAGATGGGGCTATTGTCATCCATTAGCTAATTTTCAAAAGTAGATAACAAGGCCTTTATTTCTAGCTCATCTTAGTCTAGAAGCTCTGCTGACACACGTTCAGCCTCATAGCAGCACATAAGACTCCACTGATGGGTGGGTGGTGGCTGCACATGGGACGCATTGGCTGGGGATGGAATCCGGGTCTCCCACATGGAAGGCAAGAATGCTACCACTGAACCACCACTGCCCCCTCCATCCTATAAGTGCCGTTTGAATCCTTCTACCGTCTGTCCCATCTTCTCCCCTCTAGCCACAGCCTATACCCTGGACTTTTGGTTCAGATAACTCCCATCTTCCTCCCCTCTAGACCATTCACCACGCTGCAGTCAGAAATACACAGCTGATCATGTCACCTATAGTGAGATTCTTCCCCAAGATAAAGCCCAGACCCGTTGTCCTGCCACACAATCCCCTGCGTGACCCAGCCTCTATCCACTCTCCCAGCCTCATCTTAGATCTGGAGACAAAACACCTTTCCCATCTTTGAGTGCATTACTCATCTCTTCTTTCTCGGTCTTCATCCATTTTCATCCTCTGCTTAGAACTCAATCCACAGGTTTCTGCTTAGATATCCTGTTCCTGGGAAGCTTCTCCTGACCCTGTTGGTCACTTAAAGTCCCTGTTCTGCCCCCAGAAGACCTTGTGTTCCCATCACAACGTGTCTCACTATGCTCAATAATTCCTTATTAGTGTCTGTCTCTTGAACTAGACTCTAGGGCACATGAAGGCAGGCTGCTTCCCGTCTGGGCTGCAGTCGTCGCATCTGTAATTGAGGGGTTTGAACTCCGGGGTGTCAAGGGACTGTAAGCTCTTCAAAGTCAGGTCTGAGGCTCATTTGTCTCCGGGAACACGGCACAGAAGAGGGGCTCAGGGAATGTTTTTGACATGAAAGAGAGGATGGATGGATGGATGAGAGGAAGGAAGGATGGAGGGATGGACAGACAGACAGATGTATGGATAGAAGGAAGGAAGAAAGGAAAGAAAGAAGGAAGGGAGGAAGAATAGGTGGACAGAAGGATGGATGGATAGATCAACGAAATGGATAGATGAACAAATGAGTGAATGTATGACTGGCTGCCTGGATGGATGGACAGATGAATGGGTGGATGAAGGATGGATGGGTGGATAGGTAGATTAATGAAATGGACAGACAAATGAATGGATGGATGCAAGAATGGATAGAAAAACTCAAGTACAAATGGGAGGACGAGTGCAACACAAGACAAATTCCATTAAAGATACGATATGAGCCCTAGGGTCACAGGGAAGACACCAGCAGGACGGGACCCAGAACACTCACTGTCATGGCAAGCAGACCCCCAGACGGGGTAGCCAGGGGCTTCTCCAGGCCTGGAGAAATGAGCTCTCAGTGAATTCTTCTGAAGGGTGGTCTGCTCCCCCTTCCCCGTAGCCCCTGATCTGTGAGCTTCTTCGGCAGGTGTGGAGGTGGTTCACCTTGTGTTCCTAGCATACAGCTCAGAACCTGGTATCCAGCCAGAGATGCACGGGGAATGGGTGGAGGAAGGACTACCCGCCTGTCCAGAATGCTTATGAAGAGCCAGTAGGACCAGGGTTCCATTGCTACATGGAAAAGAGCTGGTCCTCCTGTACCTGTGTGTGTCACGGACAGGCAACCAGAGAGCTAGGCTGGTGCTGTGTGATGCAGGGCTTGTGATGCTGGCATTGTTGTGGTGCATTTGGTTGTGCCCAGCAGAAGGATCTGGAAAGCAGCAGCCTCACCAAAAGGCCACTGTAACCCACTGTGACATCACTCTGCATCCTGCATGTCCCCCATCTTCCTCCAGGGTGTATCTAAAATCTTTTTCTGTGCCTCCTGACCAGGTCCACTTCTCAGAACTGTCTCTACTCTAATGCTTGCCTAAGACAGCTATGGGGCTGGCATGCCTGGATGCTGTGGGCAGGGAAGCCTTAGGGATAGGCAGTAGGACCCATGCCTGGAAAGAAGGCACGGACACTGCCTGCCCCTGCCTTTGGCTGTGGGCTGTGCAGTGGACCATATCCTTTGCATCCCAGGGCCTGCTGCCTAGCAGGGGCCTGGCACAGCCAGTGGTCACTGTGGTTTGGCCATGATGAATGTGCATCAGTTTTCACATTTGAGGTTCTCCTTGGTTTGAAAGTGGGGAGGAGGAGGCCACAGCTAGGAGTCATCCACTGTTCATTTCTGCTGTGGTCACTAGGAAGGAGGCCACTGTGGACTCTACCCTGGGTTCCCAGGGCCCAGAGCCAGGCCACAGCCATGTGTTCACCAGAAGGTGGGCGACATGGAGATTTGGGTCCTGCCTTTGGAGATGGACCAATGGACGTAGTCAAGCCCCCTGCCACTTCAGCAGATAAGGAGAAGGTTGTTAGAGTCCTAGCAGACTCTTTTCTGCTCTGTGACGGCACCCTTGGAGGGCAGGTCCAGCTGCAGGACCTGGAACACAATGAAAATATGGGCACCCTATTAAGAATTTCAAGATGGCGGCAGTAGAGCATTAAATCAAGACAGGTCCTCCTGAGTGCAGGGCCCCATTTGAGTGCCCAGGTTTGAATGTCCTGGAAGCCCACCTAGCTTGGGGCCCAAATATAAATTTGCACCTGACACCAACTTATGAAAATGCCATGTTGTAAATCCACATGTCACCCAAGCATTCCTCTTATGCAGCAACCTGCTCTGCTGACTTTAAAAAGTGGCATGCACTGAGCATCCAGACCATAGAGACTCTCCTGTGGATTCCAGTCCAGGAGGAATGCCAACAGTTCTGTGCCTCAGCTCCTCACCTGTAAAGCAACGGTATGGATCCTGTACCTGGGTGGTACAAACGGTTAACATGCTCACTGTTAACCAAAAGGCTAGAAGGTCAGGTCTACCCAGAGGTGTCTCTGAAGAAAGGCCTGGTGGTCTATTTCTGAAAAATCAGCCATTGAAAACCCTGTGGAGTACAATTCCGCTCTGACACCAGGGACTTCTCAAAATCAAAGTCAAACATGTCGCCATCGAGGCGATTCTGACTCAGAGTGACCCTACAGGACACCATAGAATTGCTCCACGGAGTTTTCAAGGAGCAACTGGTGGATTCAAACCACCAACCTTTTGGTTAGCAGCCGAGCTCTGAACCACTGTGCCACCGGGGACATGACAACTGCTGATTACTCCCTCAGTGTCAGTTTCTAACCCACCCACCCCCAGGAAGTCTCAGGGGAAACAGCTCATCCGGGCACCGGTGGGGTGAGGTGGGCCTGCTCTTCCACAGGCCAAACAAAATAATTTGATGGGAACCGTGGAGACCACAGACAGCCCTGGTGGCACATTGGTTAAGCACTTGGCTGCTAACTGAAAGGTCAGTGGTTCGAAGCCATCAGCCACGGGAGAAAGATGTAGCAGTCTGCTTCCATAAAGATTGCAGCCCGAGGAATCCTATGGGCCAGTTCTACTCTGTCCTGTAGGGTTACTGTAAGTCGGAGTCAACTCGACGGTTCCTAACGACATGGAGCCCACAGGAGTCCCTGGGTAGTACAAACGATTGACATGCTGAGCTGCTAACCAAAAGACTGGAGGTTTGAGTCCACCCAGAGGTGCCTCAGGAGATAGGCCTGGCAGTCTACTACCAAAAACTCAGCTAGTGAAAACCCTATGGGGCACAGTTCTACTCTGACACACATGGAGTTGCCATGAGGCAACTCGATGGCCACTGGTTTTACTGGTGGGTGTGCCGGGGCTACACTGGTCTTTTGCATTGTCCTTCTGAAGACAGGCTTTGGGAGGGTCATGGACAGCCCACCCCACCCTCGCCTGGAACCATGCTAACACTGTTCTCCCCACCCCTGGTGGCCCTAACACGGAAATCTGTTTTACTTCCCTTGCATGGTGTTTTAACAAGGATCCCACATAATTGGATCAAACACGGCTGTTACCCTGGAGGCCACCAATAAATTTCTTCAGCAAATAAATTTGACTGAACATTAGCATAAGAAGCCTTAAATTAACAGGATGTAATTTTATGAGTATCTCGAAAACGAGTCAAAGATGGATGTCAGCCCGGGGTGAGTCAGCCCTTTCAAGCGTCTCTCATTATATTATATAATGCTGCTAATTTTTTCAAATGTAAGCAGTGTGCTTTCTTCCTAAACATTGTGTTCTTTGTTCTGCAATTTGGAAAAATAAATTCCCTTTAAAGCCATGGTTTGTTCAACCACAAAACAAGACGGAGGAGGCGAGACCAGAGGTGGCCGGCTCCCCCATCTAGGTAGCCTCAAGCCATGCTGGGGAGGTGCTGGCTCCCCACAGAGGCAGCTCCCTTCTCACAGTGGGTCACAGGGGTAGCGGGAAGGCTTCCAAGTGGATTTTGCAATTGTGACTCGAGGTGCTTACTCCTATGGTGGATGGCAGAAAGGCCTGCCTTTGAGATGCAAGCTACAGATGGGTCCCTGTCCCAGGCATGGCCGCAGGCACAGGGCCGTGAGTATCCAACATTGGCTGAGCACCTTTAACGTGCCATGCCAGGGGCAGGTACCGGATGCAGACAGGTAAACCTGGTGCTACCACCAGGAAGCTCACAGTCTAGTGCAGAAGACACAGGTCACCTGGGAAAACAGGTGGTGATGGTGGCACCCAGAACACCATGTGAAAATGCAGAAGAGGCTTGTCATACAGCTCAAGTTCAGGCAAGGCTGCAGAAGGGACTGTGGGAAGAGCCTCCAAGAATGAGCAGTGTTAGCTGGGTGCTGGAAAGCATTATAGTGTGAGGAGAAGCAGGCCTTTAAGGGGTCTACAGTGCAGAGCTGTGAGGACGCACTCCAAGGAGGAGGTAGAGAGTCCACCCAGGGGTTCTTCCTCCAAGCTGGAGAGACAAATGCCTAGGGAGAAAGAGCTGATGTAACCCAAATCCAGGTTCACCTTGACTGCTCCTTAGCCTATGGGTCAGGGAGACCAGGGTTGGTAGAAGAAGGCGTCAGCAGAATCAAGTGCAGGCTGTCTGAGGTGTCCAGGCTCACTAAGCAACACTCACAAAGAAGAGCAAGCTGGAAGGCTCCGGCTCAGTTCCGGAGTTCTGTGTTGTTGTGGATTGAATTGTTTCTCCCCAAACATGTATTGAAGCCATGGCCCCTGTACCAAGGAATGTGATCCTGTTTGGAAATAGGGTTTTTCTTTGTTATGTTAATGAGTTTACCAGAGTGGTGTGGGTCCTAAACCTAATCACTTCTGAGTTATATAAACAGCTGCACAGACACAGAGGCACACACAGGTGGAAGATGCTATTTGCAGGCACACACATGGCGGATGCATCTACAAGCCCAGGAACACCAAGGATTGCTGGCAGCTAATACAACCAGCAAGCTCCTTAGAAGCAAGGATGGTGAGACTTCATCTTGCTTACTTTGGAAAGACCAATCACTAGAAAAAGACATCATGTTTGGTAAAGTAGAGGTTCAGTGAAAATGAGGGAGACCCTCCATGCGGTGGGTAGACACAATAGCCAAATAATGGGCTTGAGCATACCAATGATCTCAAAGATGGCTCAGGACCAGGCAATGTTCTGTTCTGTTGTGCACAGGGCTGCCATGAGTCAGAGCCAACTCAGCAGTAAGTAGGCAAGTAACAAACATAACAAGTAGAAGCTGAAATAGACAAGAAGGACCTTGTCCCAGAGCCATGCCCTGGATTTGAACTTCTAGCCTCCTGAGATGTAAGAAAATGCATGTCTGTTCTTTAAAGCCACTCACTTGTAACATTTTTTGTTACAGGTGCACTGGGTACCTAAGACACTTATCTAGTTTGCCAGAGAGGCAGGCTGAAGTGCAAAGTTCAGAGGTCAGATCTGGTCTGGAAAGGAGATCCTTGGCATTCAAATGGTGGTCAAGCGGTGGGAGGAGGTAGTCAAGTGGTGAGACTACCCTGGGAGGTACAGAGATGTGGGGGGAGGACCCAGGATGAGGCCACTTTAAAGCCCAACATTTGGAGCCAGTTGGACGGTATGTGGCCAGCCCAGGAGGCTGGGCAGGAGCAGCTTGTTGGGCAGAAGGATGTTCCATCAAGAAAGAGAGGGTGGGTCACCACAGAAAGAGGGAGGAGCAGGTCACCTGAGTGTGGCAGCTTGGTTCCTCGGGAACCTGCTCACAGGGCATCAGTGAGGTGGTGGGAGGAGCCATACAGGAGTGGGCTGAAGAGGGAGTGAGTGAGGAACAAGGAGGCGGGTCATTCAGTCTTGCCTCTGCTACACATATACTCATCCCTCTCCAACCATGTACTGAGCCCTGATCTGTGCTTATAGGTCCCGGCGTGGTGCAAATGGTTTGTGCTTGACTACTAAGCTAAAGGTTGGTAATTTGCACCCACCCAAGAGCACCAAGAAAGGCATGGCAGTCTGCTTCCTTTAAGATTATTACCAAGAGGACCCTATTTAGTACAGCTCTATTCTGTGACACATGGGGAATCAGCTCAATGACAATGGGTTTGTTCTTGGGGTTTTGGATCTGAGCCCAGCCCCAACTTCAGTGTTGGAGATAGAGCAGTGAGCCCAGTTCTTGCCCCTCAGAGCCCCTGGGCAGAGCAGGGCACATCTGTGGGGCAGAGCCTGGCTCTGAGTCTCAACGTGTTTGAGCAACCATGCCAAGTACTCAGCTCGGAGAGAACCAGGGCTGGAACCTTAGCCTTGGCTAGCCCAGGGCTACCTATGGCCTCTCACCTGTCTCTTGTCATCCAACAGTATCACCTTCTCACCACAAGGGACCACTGTAGGATCCAGTGGTGGGGGGAGCTTGGATTGTGGGTTCTGATGGACAAAGGGGTCAGGATTTCGAGAGGCCCCAAAAGAAGAGGGCAGAGTCATGCCTGTTCCTGCCTTACGACCCCTCAACTCACTAGCTCAGCGTTCATCCATGACACACTGCAATACCGAGTCCAAGCCCTTGGCCCCACATGAGCAGGGCTGCAGGGGGTCCACAAGGCCCCCCAAACCAAAACTCAAACCAGTTGCCATGGAGTCAATTCCGATTCATGGTGACCCCATTGGTGTCAGAGCTCAACTGTGTTCCGCAGGGTTTACAGCGGCTGATTTTGTGGAAGTAGATTGCCAGCCCTTTCTTTCAAGATGGCTCTGGGTGGATTCAAACTTTCAACCTTTCAGTTGGCAGCAGAATAAATTCACCATTTGCACTGCCACTGAGGGATTCCCTGCAAGCCCCCCAGCACACTCAAGGCATCTCTGCACCTCACCTAGCAGTGAATTCTCACCCACCTGTGAGGTGTGTCCGCACTTGTCAGGTGAGGGTGGGACATTCTCAGAAATATGCGTTCATCGTTCATCAGGAGGCCTGAGGGAGGGCAGAAGTGGATCAAAGGTTGGAGCTTCTGCTCTGAGTAAAAGGCCCCCTCTCTCCTCCTTCCCCTGAATGTCCCCTTAATGGGGGGAGGGGGGGGGAGCTGTCGGCTCAGATAGCAGCAGGTTTTGTGGCACCGAGGAGCAGCAGTGCAGGAGCCCTGGCCCAGGTGCTGGCTCCATCCCCGGCTTGTATCACGCTGCGCTGCAGGGCTAGGCAGTCTTCTTCTCACCTTCCTGTCTCAGTGTTCCCTCCTGCACAGGCCAGGAGGGGTGAAGGTGCAGGGTTCCACAGGACTCTCTGCTCTAACCATCTGGGAGCATGCTGAAATCCTCACGCGGGGAGCACTGACCGATCCCTGTGCTTGCTTCTGCCGCTGAAGTTTCTGCCCAGCCTCTCTCCACCAGGCTCCGGTCTTGTCCCAAAGTCCTGGTGGCCTGTGAAGGCAGCGGACAGAGCAGGGGACCCATTCCCCATCCCCAAACAGTTCAGGAGTCCGGGAGGGAGAACACGTGGCCAGGACTAGCCTCAATTGTCCAGGATGTCTCCAGCTATGCCTCCTGGTGCTTCTCTTTGGCAGGTACTGACAGTAGGAGGGTCCTGGGGCCGCTGTAACAAATGACCGTATGGTGGAGGACTCACACCACAGGAATGGATCCTCCGACAGTTCGGCAGAAGTCTGAAATCAAGGTGTCAGCGGGGCTGTGCTCTCTGAAGGCTCGAGGGGAGTCTCTCTTGCTTCTTTCTTGTTCTTCCAGCTCCTGGTGGCCCCAGACATTCCTTGGCTTGTGTCAGCATCACTCCAATCTCTGCCTCCATCTTCACATGACCTTCTCCTCACTGCACCTGTCTGCCTCTGTGTCTCTTCACCTCTTTTATAAGGACAGCAGTCATGTTGGATTAAGTCCCCCAATTCCAGTGTGACCTCATGTGAATTTAACTAATTACATCAGCAAAGATGCTATTTCCAAACAAGGTCACCGTTCACAGGTATGGGGTTAGGACTTAACTGTATCTCTGGAGGGGCTCACATCAACCCACAAAACTTTCCGGTACTCAGAAGCCCCTGTGACAAATGCACACCACCCTCATTCCATGGTCTTACAGTGGCCAGGTAAGCTGCCCAGGGTGAATGCAGAGACATGGCTGCAGACCCATGGTATATAAAAAAAAAAAAAACCCTCTTAGCCCCTGCCTGCACTCGGGCCTCAGGGACAATGTCTCCCCAAGTACAGCAATAAGAACAACAAAGTGCCTTCTAGGAGTGTAGCATAAGATGAGAGTGGGTGGGCAAGGATGCACGCCGCTTTGGTGTACAGTGGGCTCCCCAGACTAAAGAAGCACGTGTCCAATCAGCTAAGAAAGACCTGTTGTCCAAGAGAGCGCCGGTCACCTTGGGAAACCCTGCAGGTGGCAGCTGGGGAGAGGGGTGGCAGCATGCAGCCCACCACCACTTGAGGAATCTGGCTGATGGATTTTCAGGCCTCTAGACATGAGGGAAGGAGCCTCGTGGTGTAATGATTAAGTGTTTGGCTTTTAATCAGAAGTTGGCAATTCAAACCTACCCAGCAACTCCACAGCAGGAAAGACCTGGCCATCTGCTCCCATAAAGGTTTACAGGCTAGAAACCCTCTGGGAAAGTTCTACTCTGTCCTATAGTGTTACTATGAGTCAGAATCAAGTCTAGGGCACACAACCCCAAGAGACCTGAGGGAAAGGCCAGTGTGGAGGTCAGTGCAGCAGTCTCAGCTCCTCCGTGGTGCCTGCAGGCTGTGGATTGCACATCGTGTACCCCTGCCCAATGCCAGCAGACATGGCCGCGACTGACTCACCACCCTTGCTCTGATTCCACGCCAGTGAGACGCTTGGTCACGACTTGCCTTCCCACAACGCCTGGCTGCAGAAAGAATGCATCGCTCAAGCCCGCACTGGCGTCCAGTCAAATGGCAGACTGTTCTTATCACGGGACATTCCAACCTTGGAGCCTAGTTCTGTGAGCTTGATGGTAGAACCCACCTCCAAGTCTCTGAGAGCCCGACCTTGTACACCGGAGATCCCCCAAGCTAATGGGAGATGCTTTGGGCTGAATGTTGTTATCGGGTGCCATTGGGTCCATGCTGACTCATAGTGACCCCATGTAACGAGTAGAAATTCCCCATAGGGTTTTCTAGGCTGTAATCTTTATGGGAGCATATTGCCAGGTCTTTCTCCCATGCAGCGACTGGGTGGGTTCAAACCACTAACATTTTGGTTAGCAGCCGGGTGCTTAGCCTGTGGATTGAATGGTGCCCCCCACCTCAAAAATAAATAAATAAATAGATAGATATGCTAAAGTCCTAAACTTGGTACCTCTGAACATGACCTTGTTTAGAAATAAGGTCTCTGAAGATGTTTTCAGTTAAGTTAACATGAGGTCATATCATACTGGGATAGGGTGCGTCCTGATCCTAGATGAGCGGGGCCCTTATAAAAGAGGAGAAGAGACACAGACACAGAGGGAAGACGGCCACGTGAAGATGGAGACAGAGATTGGACTGTTGCTGCAGCTGCAAGCCAAGAAATGCCTGGGGCTACCAAAAGCTGGAAGAAGCAAGGTAGACTCTTCCCCTAGAGCCTTCGGAGGGAACATGGCCCTGCCATCATTCTGATTTAGTACTCCCAGACTCCAGAACTCTGAGACAATAAATTCCTGTTCTTATAAGCCACCCACTTCATGGTATTTGGTTATGGCAGAAGGCAAGCCACCAGCCTCCATCTGACCAGGAGCCAAAGAAGCCGTTCCTAATTTATTTCACGGCAAGCCCACACGATCTCTTCCTGTACCCTTTCCCCTGCTTATTCCTCTTTTGAATAATTCAGCCCTTACAAGCCCCTGTCGCCTTTGGCCTTCTCAGCTAGGGCAACACTAGAGCAAAGGGGTGAGGCAGAATTGGCATGGCTTGTGTTTGGGTACAGAGCAGTACAGAGACTCCAGCTCAGACACACAGGCCATCCATTGGCCAAAGGCATTCAGAGACGGGACAGCTGCCCCGTGGTTGTTGACCCATGATTAGGAAACAGGCAGCTACTTGCAGGCATATGGAATTTGGGGGTAGGGGTTAGAGTAGGTGAAAGATGATTCCAGGAGGTCTGTAAGTGTGGACTGGAGAGTGCAAGACTGTGGGAGCATGCTGAACAGAGGGTGAAAGTTATGTCTAAAGAACTTGAAAACAAAGAACAGGGATCCTAAAGTTTCAGAACACCCTCCTTCCATTCCTTGGGTCTGTGTGGGCTGGAGGTTGTGGGCAAACCAGCTGGACAAGGATGACCAAGCCTGACTGGTTAATCAGGGGAGATTTCAGCAGGATACGTCTAGTGGTAATGGGAATACACATCATATCAAGAGCATTCATCTGCCTTGAAACCAGCCAAGTACTTATCTTGATGGCACTAGGTTTCCAGGAAAATTAAATAGTTGCAGACCAGGTGGGAAGATCTGAGTCATCACCTTATCATCCCACCCTTGATGCCCTTTCTCAGCTTCTTGGCCCTCCACTGTGATGGAGTCCATCACTGCGGACACTCAGAAGGCTGTTGTTCATGTCCAGAGAGGCTAGAACCCTGACAGCCACCTACTTGAGAGCTGTCACAGTTCCATGGTGGCTGGACAGAAGGCTTCTTGAGTATCCAGTTATGACTTGCTCCATGAAAGCACAAGGCAGTGTGGAAGTTTATCAAAATCCTTCTCATCACCCCGGCCATGATCAAGTCTCAGGACATTGAGAATTACAGAGAAGGGGATAACAGGGTTCAGGGCCCCTAAACAGAGGCCCTGTAGCGACCAGGGTTGGTAATGTGCTCAGCTGCTAATGAAAGGTTGGATGTTCCAGTCCACCCAGAGACACCTCAGAAGAAAGGCGTGGCAATGTACTTCCAAAAATCAGCCATTAAACACCCTATGGAGCACAGTTCTACTCTGACACACCGCGAGTCAGAATTGACTCAAAGGCAAATGATTTTTCACTCTCTAGAAACAAGCAGAGACACACATTGATTTCTCATGTACTCAGCATGTCCACCCTTGGAGGCTTTGGTCTCTCCATGTTGCCTTTGTTCTAGAATCCAGGTGGTCATCACAGTCTCCAGCTGAACACTGCTGGCCTTGGGGTCATGGAAAACATCCACTAGCTTTTAAAGATCCTCCTTGAAAATGAGGCACATCCACCCACATTTAGTCATCACAGGCAAGTCATGTGACTACCCTTGGTGTTCGCAGGGTACAGAACATGATTTTAATCCTTCAGCTGAGGGGGACAGCACGTATTGTGAACAACATGACAATGTGCTTTGGGTTCTAAGCATGCTGCACCTACCTTCCTCACCACCCCTCTAAATGTTCCTTCCCTATAAGGGTTCACTGGAGAGATAGGAGCCAGCATCAACGAATGTTCAAGAAGAAATGGTTGAGTCTTAGCGCTTTCAAGACCCTATTATTTTCTGTTTTGAGTTTTTTTGTTTTAATACAATGTAATTTCATTAATGGAAGCATGCTGTGTCATGGAGTGTGTTTAAGTTTTTGGTTGGTAATATAGACTTTGAGAAATGTTATTTGGGAATACATGGGTACCACAAACCTCGGAGGGTTCTCGGGCACCAGAATTGGTGGGTGCCTGTTTATCCCACCGGTCATGGGTGGTAGGATTTATTGCAACACACACACACGCACACACACACACACACTCAAACTCACCAGGGCTCCCTAACTATCACAAGGAAACCATAAATATGTTTACAAGGCTTATCTAGCTGTACAAAAGTCAAAAGAGACTATTTTTTTTTTCACCGAATCACATTTCCTGGATGCACTACCTCACATTTAAGGCTAATTCCCCAGCAATTTTACTTCAAAGAACATTTCTTTCACCTTTCACTGTTACACAAGTCCCCACTGGAGGACAGCACATACTTTTAGAGGGAAAAGTAGAGTCCCAAGAAACCTGGGAGCTGGAAAAAGTGTGTGGGATACTGTATATCCCATAAGTCATGAAATGGTTAGGGAGTCAGAGATGGCTTTCTGGAAGAGGTCGCCAAGACCACTGTAGTTAGGAGCATCTTTAGAAACCCTATGGTTCAACCTCCACACTTCACTCTTTTTATATGTTATGGATTGAACTGTGTCCTCCAAAACATATGTTTGAGTCCTAATTTCTGTACAAGTAAATGTGGCCTTCTTTGGGATGATAAGGTTGTTCTTTGCAGATGTTATCAGTTAATGAGGTCATTCCAGAGTATGTTGGGTCCTAATTCCAATCCTAACCCTTTTTGAGTGGTGTCTTATAAAAGCGAATAAAAGACATGGATACAGAGACACACAGGGGGAAGACGCCATGTGAGGATCCACCTACAAGCCGAGTAATGCGCGGGGCTACCAGAAGCTGAAAGAGACACAAAAGAATATTCCCCTGGAATCTACTGAGAGCACACAGCCCTACCCGACACCCTGAATTCAGACTTCTAATCTCCAGAACTATGAGACAATAAATTTCTGTTCTTTAAAGCCACCCACTCTTTGGTTTTGGTTATGGTAGCCCTAGGAAACCAAGATAATATATTTTTAAAATTCACATCTTTGGTTTCAGACAGTTGAGTTAACCTTCCTCCTTACTTCATGTGAAGTATGTGATTATCAACTGTCTGATATATTTTGTTATTAATTTTTACCTTTTGTTCCCACTTCCCACCCTCATTTCTCCCTTGCCCTCAAAGACACTCACTATAATATGTTTTAGACTATATACACATTTAACTTTGAAAAACATGAAACTTGTGTTTTTGCTATTGTGTTAAATGTGAGTATAATTTGTTGTGCTATTGAGCTCTGGTTTCTTACTTTTTTCCTTCAACAATATGCCTTAAAAATCTGTCCGTGTTGCTTGTTGCTGTATATGCTTACATCTCAGTCCTTTTTGACAATTTCACAGAATTCTGTGTTGTTGCTGCTGTCAGTTGCCATCAAGTTGGCTCCAACTTGTGGCAACCTCACATACAACAGAACAAAACATTGCCCAGTCCTGCTCCATCTCCTTGATCTTTGATATGTTTGAGCCCATTGTTGAGTCTATTATGTCAACCCATCACATGGAATTTTCCCTCATTTTCACTGACCCTCTGCTTTACCAACCACGATGTCTTTTTCTAGCAATTGATCTTTGCATGTTCAAAGCTGAATCTCATCATACTTGCTTCCAGAGAGTATTCTGGTTGGATTTCTTCTAAAACTGATTTGTTTGTTCTTCTGGCTGTCCAAGCTATATTCAACATTCTTAGCCGATACCACAGTTTGAATGCATCAGCTCTCTGTCTCTCTTCCCTTTTCACTATCCAACTTGAGCGTGCATATTAGGCAAATGAAAAGTCCATTGTTTGGGTCCAATCCATTCCATTGCAGTCGAGTTGATTCCAACTCATAGCGACCCTACAGGACGGAGTAGAACTGCCCCATAGGGTTTCCAAGGAGTGCTTGGTGGATTCAAACTGTTGAAATTTTGATTAGCAACCATAGCTCTTAACCACTATGCCACCAGGTTTTCCACAGTTTGGGTAAGACGCACCAAAGTCTGTGTTAGACATCTTCATTTTACTTATCCATTCCACTGGGAAGGACAATAAGGTTGTCTTCTCCACAAACAGGGCTGCAACAAACATCCTTTCACATGTTCCCTAGTCCAAGGACCTGTGGGTGTTTTTTTTTTCCCTGGGGTGTGTATTAAGGAGTGAGACTGTTGAGTCACAAACCACATATATGTAATTCGATGTGTACTTCCAGACAGTTCTCCAGACTGACAGCCCTGACCTTCTACTCCCAACATCAGCGCATTTAAACAAGTTGCTGTGGGGTCAACTCCAACTCACGGCACCCGCATGGGCGCCAAAATAGAACGCTGCTCCACAGGGTTTCCGATGGCTGATTTTTGGAAGTAGACTGCCAGGCTTTCCTTTCGAGGTGCCCCTGGGTGGACTGAAACCTCCAACCTTTCAGTTAGCGGTCAAGCACGTTAACTGCTTGCACCCCCTTGGGCTCCATCATGGCATTAGAGTCCCGTTTCCATCTCCTCGTATCCCTACCAACATTTGTATTATCCAATTAATTTTTCTTATAAAATTGGTATCTTATTATTGTTTTTTACATTTTTTCCAACTGCTAGTAAATTTGTTAGCTTTTCAGATTTTCCCTTCTTTGAATTGCCTATTCATATGCTTTGCCTATTGCTTTCTGTTGGGTTGCACATCTTTTCTTACTGAATGTAAGAGTCCTTTGTATGTTTTAGATAATAATGTTTCACAAATCTCAATGTTATAAAGATCATATTAATCCATCTGTTAAAGTTGAGTCTATTTCCCATTGACTGAGACCATTAATTCTGATGTCAAACCTATCATCAGTTCATTTTATGGATTGTGCTTTGTAAAGAGCCTTATTTGAGACGTCCTCCTGATCCCAAGGTCACAAGGGTATTCTACACATTAAATAAAAATTAATTTTATAGTGTTACTTCCCACATATAGTATTTTAATCTATTTACACTTAATCCAGAAACTCTGGTGGCGAGGTGGTTAAGAGCTACTATGGTTGCTAACAAAAAGGTTGGCCATTCAAATCCACCAGCCACTCCTTGGAAACTATGGGGCAGTTCTACTCTGTCCTATAGTGTCCCTATGAATGAGAATTGACTCGACAGCACCGGATTTTTTTTTTTTTTTAATGCATAAGGCATAAGTTGTTAGGTGTAATAGTTAATTTTATGTGTCAACCTGGCTAGGCTATGTGCTCAGTTTTTGGTAAAACACTAATCTAGTTGCTGTTACAAAGTAATTACGTGTGATTAAATCAGTTGGCCTCAAGTAGAGCAGACTACCTTCCATAATGTAGGTAGGACTCTATCAGTTGAAGGCATTGAGAGCAAAAACGGTGTTTCCCTAGGATGTGCTCTGCTTCCAGACTATAAATAGACATTTTGCCAGAACACTCTGACCTCTTCATTCTTCTTGTTGCCTGATCTATGGATTTGGGGATAGAAGCCTGTAGGAGTCTCCAGCCTGTCTCCTAACCTGCCAGTTGAAGTCTCCAGCCTGGCCTAACTTACACATTTGGGTCTTGACAGCCCTCCACAACTGTGTGAGCCAATTCCTTGACGTAAATCTCTCTCATCGAAGTGTGTGTGTGTAAATTTATCCTTTCTCCTCTGCTTTGTGATTCCACCTCCATCATATACTGTATCACCTTATGTAAAGGGTATGGTTTTAAGCTCTTTATTCTGTTTTTATTACTATGGCATGGCAGATAGAAGTCTTGATGGAGCCCCGGGGGGTGCAAGCAGTTAACATGCTTGACTGCTAACTGAAAGGTTGGAGGTTTCAGTCCACCCAGGGGCACCTCAAAAGGAAAGCCTGGCATTACACTTCCAGTGTGAATGGCACCTGTGTCCTATGATGAGATCTCACACCTGCATTAAATCACTAATCAGTTGACTTTGAGTTAGTAAAAAAAAAAAAAGAAAAAGGAGATTATCCAGGTGGGCCTGACCTAATCAGATGGGCACTTCAAAAGACCTGGGCCTTTCATGAAAGAAAAATTTGAAGTGTGAGAGGGATTTGATGCAAGGGAGGCTCTCCACTGTTGGCTCTAAAGATGGGGACCCACTTGGCAAGGAATGCAGGTGCCTCTTAGGAGCTGAACATGGCTCCAGACAGACACCCAACAAGGAAATGGGGTCCTCAGTCCTGTGATGCAAGGAACTGCATTTGGCCAAAGATACAAATGAGGTTGAAGGTGAATTTCTTCCCCAGAGCCTCCAGAATAGGAATGAAGTGGCTGACCCTTCAGTGTAAGGTCCTGGGCAGAGAACTGAACCAAGCCACCTTCAGATCTCTGACCTAGAGAGTTATAAAATAATATTACAATATAAAACAATGTGTAGGTATTCTCTTAAGTCTTCACGTTTGTGGTAATTTGTTACATAGCAATAAAAACTAATCTGATAGCTTGGTAGGCTCCCCCCATACCTGGTAAAACAAGTCTACCCAACTACCAACTCTAAGTTCTTCTTTTTCAAAACAGATTTAGCACTGACACTGGGGCTTATGTACATTTCAAAATGAGTTTGTTAAGTCATTGAAAAAAAAAAAAAGCAGCTGGTATTTTTAACAAAACTACATGGAATTTATAGACTAATGTGAGAAATTTGGCATTTCTACAGCTTCGAGCACCCACAAACATGGTCTATCTTTTCATTTATTGTGTTTTCCTCTGTACTCCAAATGTTCGAATCTTTCCTGCATTGATTTATGTCTTCTTTTGTGTCCCTTACACTTTTTGATTTTTATTTTTTTCTCTATAAAATCTTCCTGCATTTATTTCTGGCTTAATTTCTAGATACTTCCTAGTTTTTGTTCCTCTTGTGAATGTTTCTCTTTTTCTATTATATGTCTAATTGGCTAATGCTGGTGTAGAGGAAAGCCACTAATTTTAGTAAGCTGATCTTGAATTCAGCAATCTTGCTAAACTCTGTTTTCAGTTCCAGTCAATTTTCTGTTAGTTCTGTAGGGTTTCTATATAGATGATATGTAATCTGGGAATGACAGTTGTCTCTCCCCTCTTCTCTTCCTATCCTTTCATTTTCTCATACTGTGACATTAGCCGGAGCCTCTTATATGAGGCTGAACAGCAGTGGTGTTTCCACTTGTCATGTTTCCAACATTAAAGGGAAGAAATCTAATGCTTATCTACAGAGCACTAGGTTTGCTGTCGATTTTTAATACGTGAAGAATTTATCACAAGGATGCTCATTTCTGTTCAGAATTTCCTGAGAATTGTTTAAAATCACAAAGAAATGTTGAACTTTATCAGATATGTTGCTGTCTATTGAGAGTCGCTTTGCCCCTTTACTCCATGACATTGTAGATAACAATGTCTTTGTTACCTAGCACTGTCATAACACAAATGCCACAAGTGCGTGGCTTCAAGAACAAGCTCATTTTCTCACAGTTCAGGAGGCCAGAAGTCCAAACTCAGGGTGTGGCTCCAAAAGGAAGTCCTCTGTCCAGTCCAGTAACCCTGAGCACTCCTTGTAGATGCATCTCTGTCTTGGTCATCTGTCTTCCTCTTCTCCCTGCATGTGTCTCTGTGTCTATTCTGCTCTTTTTATAACTCAGAAGTGATTAGATTTAGAACCCACCCAACTGGGGTATGGCCTAATTAACATAACAAGAAACCCTCTTTCCAAAAAGATCACATCCACAGGTATAGGAGCAGGACTTTAATACGTAACTTTGGGGGGAAAAAATTAAATCCGTAAAAAACATTAATAGAATTTCTGATGTTGAACAGTTCTTGCACTCCTTGAATAAACTCCACAAAACTGTTTTTCAAAATACACTGTAGGGTTAATTACCAGTTTGTTTGGAATTTTGCATCTATTTTCATCAGTGAAATAGATTCTTTTTTTTCATTTTTTTCTTGTGTTGGTCATATCTGCATTTGGAATCAAGGTTATTTTAGCCTCCTAAAATGAGCGGAGCAGATTTCCTTCATTTTCTATTTTCTGGAACAACTTATTTATGAGTGTTTGTCTGATCCTTATATACTTGGTAGACCTCTCATCCAAAGTTATCTGAGAATTTTTTTCAGGGGAATGTCTTTGATTGCCATTTCAATTTCCATAGAGCTCAATTTTATGATGTTATGCCAATCTTTTATATCTTTGCTTCATTTCTGACTGATTCATATGTCAATCTATCAGTTTCCAAGAGAGATATTTCTAATGAGTCATAATTGTTGATTTATCTTATTTTCGCCACAGTTTCATTCGTTGCAGCTTTATGTATTTCATTATTACCTTTTTAGGGGAACATCTGTTCATGGTTCTTATATCTTTTTCCCATACTACTCATTTCATTAAGGCATCATTTACATATAATAAAATGCACAGATTATAAGTGCACAGTTTGATGAGTTTTGACAAATGTGTACATCAAGGTAACCAACTCCTGAATCAAGACATAGAACACTTTTATCATCCCCGATAGTTTGCACATGCCCGTTCCGGCTACTCTTCTGACTCTACTGCCATATTATAAGTTTGCCTGTCTTAGGACTTCATGTTAATTGAATCATTCATTATGTGTTCTTTTGTATTTATATTTATTTTGTGCAACATAATGCTTTGAATACTGACCCATGTTTTTGCATGTATTGGTCATTCACTTCTTTTTATTACAGGGTAAAATAGTTTATATTATATGGATATACCATGACTTATCAGTTCTTCTGTTCGTGGACATTTGGATTATTTCCAGTTTTTAGTAATTATGAATAAAACTGCTATGAATAATCATAAACAATATTTTTGTGGTTTTATGTTTTCATGTTGCTTAAGAAAGTAACTGAAAGTAGAATTGCTTGACCATTGGGTAAGTGCATGTTTGTTCTTATAAAAAATTGCCAAAGAATTTTCCAGGGTTATTATAGAATTTGACATGTTCACAGCAATTTATGAGAATTCCAATTGTTCCACACCTTATCAACACTTGGTATTGTCAGTTTTTAATTTTTAAGCCATTTAATGGGTGTGAAATATTTTCTTGTTTTGGTATTCAATTTCATTTCCCCGATGACTAATAATGTGAAGTGCATTTTCAGGTATTTACCGGTCATCTGTATATATATATTTTGTGTGAAGTATCTGTGCAAATATTTTACTCATTTTTTATGTTGTTGTTGTTAGGTGCCGTCGTAGAATAAAACACTGCATGGTCCTGCACCATCTGCACAATCATTGTTATACTTGAGCCCATTGTTGCAGCCACTGTGTCAATCCATCTTGCAGAGGGTCATCCTCTTTTTCACTTACCCTCTGTGTTACCAAGCATGATGTCCTTCTCCAGGAACTCGTTCCTCCTAATAACATGTCCAAAGTATGCGAGATGAAGTTTCCCCACCCTCACTTCAAAAGGGTACTCTGGCTGTACTTTTTTCAAAACAGACTTGCTCGTCCTTCTGGCAGTCCATGGTATATTCAATATTTTTTGTCCACACCATAATTCAAAGACATCAATTTTTCTTTGGTCTTCCTTATTCATTGTCCAGCTTTCACATGTGTTTGAGGTGATTGAAAATATCACGGCTTGGGTCGGAGTACCATTAGTCCTCAAAGTGACACTTTTGGTTTTCAACACTTTTTTTTGAAGACGTCTTTTACAGCAGATTTGCCTTTATGATTTTTATGTTGCTGTTAGGTGCTGTCCAGTCAGTTTCAACTCATAGTGACCCCATGTACAACAGAATGAACCACTTCCCAGGCCTGCACCATACTCACAATCATCGTTATGCTTGAGCCCATTTTTACAGCCACTGTGTCAATCCATCTGGTCAAGAGACTTCCTCTTTTTCACTGACCCCCTACTTTACCAAGCATGATGTCCTTCTCCAGGGACTGGTCCCTCCTGATAACATGTCCCAAGTATGTGAGATGAAGTCTCACTATCCTTACTTCCAAGGAGCATCTTTTCCAAGACAGGCTTGTTTGTTCTTCTGGCAGTCCACTCAATAGAAGAATTCAATATTCTTTGCCAACATCACAATTCAAGTGCATCAATTCTTCATTGGTCTTCCTCATTCATTGTCCAGCTTTCTCGTGCATATGAGGTGACTGAAAACACCATGGCTTGGGTCAGGAGCACCTTGGTCCTCAGAATGACATCTTTGCTTTTTAACACTTTAAAGAGGTATTTTGCAGCAGATTTGCCCAATGCAATAATACTTCATTTGATTTCCTGACTGGTGCTTTCATGGGCATTGATCATGGATCCAAGTAAAATGAAATCCTTGACAATGTCAACCTTTTCTCCGCTTGTCATGATGTTGCTTATTGGTCCAGTTGTGAGGATTTTTGTTTTCTTTATGTTGAGGTATAATCCATAATAAAGGCTATACTCTTTGATCTTCACCAGTAATAGCTTCAAGTCCTCTTCACTTACAGCAAGCAAGGTTGTGTCATCTGCATATGTTAGTGAGTTTTTAATCAATCCTGATGCTAAATTCTTCTTTATAGAGTTCAACTTTTTGGATTATTTGCTCAGCATACAGGTTGTGGGGGCTTGCATGTTGCTGTGATCCTAGAAGCTATGCCACCGGTATTCAGATACCAGCAGGGTCACCCATGGAGGACAGGTTTCAGCTGAGCTTCCAGACTAAGACAGACTAGGAAGAAGGACCCAGCAGTCTACTTCTGAAAAGCATTAGCCAGTGAAAACCTTATGAATAGCAGCGGAACATTGTCTGATATAGTGCTGGAAGATGAGCCCCCCACGCTGGAAGGCACTCAAAAGATGACGGAAGAGCTGCCTCCTCAGAGTAGAGTTGACCTTAATGATGTGGATGGAGTAAAGCTTTCGGGACCTTCATTTGCTGATGCGGCACGACTCAAAATGAGAAGAAACAGCTGCAAACATCCATTAGTAATTGGAACCTGGAATGTACGAAGTATGAATCTAGGAAAATTGGAAATCTTCAAAAATGAAATGGAGCGCATAAACATCGACATCCTAGGCATTAGTGAGCTGAAATGGACTGGTATTGGCCATTTTGAATCAGACAATGATATAGTCTACTACGCTGGGAATGACAACTCGAAGAGGAATGGTGTTGCATTCATTGTCAAAAAGAACATTTCAAGATGTATCTTGAACAATGCTGTCAGTGATAGGATAATATCCATATGCCTACAAGGAAGACCAGTTAATATGACTATTATTCAAATTTACGCACCAACCACTAAGGCCAAAGATGAAGAAATAGAAGACTTTTATCAGCTGCTGCAGTCTGAAATTGATTGAATATGCAATCAAGATGCATTGATAATTACTGGCGATTGGAATGCAAAAGTTGAAAACAAAGAAAAAGGACCAGTAGTTGGAAAATATGGCCTTGGTGATAAAAACAATGCTGGAGATCGAATGATAGGATTTTGCAAGACCAAGAACTTCTTCATTGCAAATACCTTCTTTCACCAACATAAACGGCGACTCTACACATAGACCTCGCCCGATGGAACACACAGAAATCAAATTGACTACATCTGTGAAAAGAGACGATGGAAAAGCTCAATATCATCAGTCAGAACAAGGCCAGGGGCTGACTCTGGAACAGACCATCAATTGCTCATATGCAAGTTCAAGCTGAAACTGAAGAAAATCAGAGCAAGTCCACAGGAGCCAAAATATGACCTTGAGTATATCCCACCTGAATTTAGAGACCACCTGAAGAATAGATTTGACACACTGAACACTAGTGACCGGAGACCAGATGAGTTGTGGAATGACATTAAGGACATCATATGTGAAGAAAGCAAGAGGTCACTGAAAAGACAGGAAAGAAAGAAAAGACTAAGATGGATGTCAGAGGAGACTCTGAAACTTGCTCTTGAGCGTCGAGCAGCTAAAGCAAAAGGAAGAATTGATGAAGTAAAGGAACTGAACAGAAGATTTCAAAGGGCCTCTCGAGAAGACAACGTATTAACATGACATGTGCAAAGAGCTGGAGATGGAAAACCAAAAGGGAAGAACACACTCAGCATTTCTCAAGCTGAAAGAACCGAAGAAAAAATTCAAGCCTTGAGTTGCAATAGTGCAGGATTCTATGGGGAAAATATTAAACGACGCAGGAAGCATCAAAGAAGATGGAAGGAATAAACAGAGTCATTATACCAAAAAGAATTAGTCGATATTCAACCATTTCAAGAGGTGGCATATGACCAGGAACCGATGGTACTGAAGGAAGAAGTCCAAGCTGCTCTGAAGGCATTGGCGAAAAACAAGGCTCTAGGAATTGATGGAATATCAATTGAGATGTTTCAACAAACAGATGCCAAGAAATATGGAAGACAGCTTCCTGACCAAGTGACAGGAAGAGATCCATATTTATGCCTATTCCCAAGAAAGGTGATTCAACTGAATGTGGAAATCATAGAACAATATCATTAATACCACATGCAAGCAAAATTTTCCTGAAGATCATTCAAAAACGGCTGCAGCAGTATATCGACAGGGAACTGCCAGAAATTCAGGCCAGTTTCAGAAGAGGACGTGGAACCAGGGGTATCATTGCTGATGTCAGATGGATCCTGGCTGAAAGCAGAGAATACCAGAAGGATGTTTACCTCTGTTTTATTGACTACACAGAGGCATTTGACCGTGTGGATCATAACAAATTATGGATAACACTGTGAAGAATGGGAATTCCAGAACACTTAATTGTGCTCATGAGGAACCTTTACATAGATCAAGAGGCAGTTGTTCGGACAGAACAAGGGGATACTGATTGGTTTAAAGTCAGGAAAGGTGTGTGTCAGGGTTGTATCCTATCACCATACCTATTTAATCTGTATGCTGAGCAAATAATACAAGAAGCTGGACTATATGAAGAAGAATGGGGCAACAGGATTGGAGGAAGACTCATTAACAACCTGCGTTATGCAGATGACACAACCTTGCTTGTTGAAAGTGAAGAGGACTTGAAGCACTTACTAATGAAGATCAAAGACCACAGCCTTCAGTATGGATTGCACCTCAACATAAAGAAAACAAAAATCCGCACAACTGGACCAATGAGCAACATCATGATAAACGGAGAAAAGATTGAAGTTGTCAAGGATTTCATTTTACTTGGATCCACCATCGACAGCCATGGAAGCAGCAGTCAAGAAATCAAAAGACGCATTGCTTTGGGCAAATCTGCTGCAAAGGACCTCTTCAAAGTGTTGAAGAGCAAAGATATCACCCTGAAAACTAAGGTGCGTCTGACCCAAGCCATGGTATTTTCAATCACATCATATGCATGTGAAAGCTGGACAATGAATAAGGAAGACCGAAGAAGGGTTGACGCCTTTGAGTTGTGGTGTTGGCGAAGAATATTGAATATACCATGGACTTCCCAAAAGAACAAACAAATCTGTCTTGGAAGAAGTGTGGCCAGAATGCTCCTTAGAGGCAAGGATGGCGAGACTGCATCTTACATACTTTGGACATGTTGTCAGGAGGGATCAGTCCCTGGAGAAGTACATCATGCCTGGCAGAGTACAGGGTCAGTGGAAAAGAGGAAGACCCTCAACAAGGTGGATTGACACAGTGGCTGCAACAATGAGCTCTAGCATAGCAACAATTGTAAGGATGGTGCAGGACCGGGCAGTGTTTCTTTCTGTTGTGCATAGGGCTGCTATGAGTCAGAACTGACTCGACGGCATCTAACAACAACAACAACAGTGATTAATAATCCTGAAGATCTTTTCATGAGCTTCTTTGCCACCTATATCACTTCTTTGGCTAAGTGTCTGTTCAAATATTTTGCCCATCGTCTTAGTTATCTAGCACTACTGTAACAGAAATACAGGCTGGTAGCTTTATCTATCTGAAATTTATTTTCTCACAGTTAGGAGGCTAGAAGCCTGAATTCAGAGCACTGGCTCTAGGAGAAGGTTTTCTCTGTTGGCTGTGGGGGAAGATCCATGTCTTTTTTTCAGCTTTGGTTTCTCAGTTTCTTGGCAGCCATCCTATGGTATGGCATCTACCTTCTCCCACCTGAACTTCCTTTCTTCTATGCCTAATCTACTTTTTTTTTTTTTTTAGTAATTTTTATTGTGCTTTAAGTGAAAGTTTACAAGTCAAGTCAGACTGTCACATATAAGTTTACTCCATACTCCCACTTACTCTGCCCCTAATGAGTCAGCCCTTCCAGTCTCTCCTTCCGTGCCGGTTTTGGCAATTTCTAACCCTCTCTACCCTCCCATCTCCCCTCCAGACAGGAGATGCCAACACAGTCTCAAGTGTCCACCTGATACAAGTAGCTCACTCTTCATCAGCATCTCTCTCCAACCCATTGTCCAGTCCCTTCCATGTCTGATGAGTTGTCTTCGGTAATGGTTCCTGTCCTGGGCCAACAGAAGGTTTGGGGATCTTGACCTCCAGGATTCTTCTAGTCTCAGTCAGACCATTAAGTCTGGTCTTCTTATGAGAATTTGGGGTCTGCATCCCGCTATTCTCCTGCTTCCTCAGGGGTTCTCTGTTGTGCTCCCTGTCAGGGCAGTCATCGGTTGTGGCCGGGCACCAAGTAGTTCTTCTGATCTCAGGATGATGTCAGTCTCTGGTTCATGTGGCCCTTTCTGTCTCTTGGGCTCTTAGTTATCGTGTGACCTTGGTGTTCTTCATTCTCCTTTGATCCTGGTGGGTTGAGACCAACTGACGCATCTTAGATGGCCGCTTGTTAACATTTAAGACCCCAGACGCCACACTTCAAAGTGGGATGCAGAATGTTTTCATAATAGAATTATTTTGCCAATTGACTTAGAAGTCCCCTTAAGCCATAGTCCCCAAACCCCCGCCCTTGCTCCGCTGACCTTCGAAGCATTCATTTTATCCCGGAAACTTCTTTGCTTTTGGCCCAGTCCAGTTGAGCTGACCTTCTGTGTATTGAGTATTGTCCTTCCCTTCACCTAAAGTAGTTCTTATCTACTAACTAATCAGTAAATAACCCTCTCCCACCCTCCTTCCCTCCCCCCTCCCCCGTAACCACAAAAGTATGTGTTCTTCTTAGTTTATACTATTTCTCAAGATCTTATAATAGTGGTCTTATACAATATTTGTGCTTTTGCATCTGACTAATTTCACTCAGCATAATGCCTTCCAGGTTCCTCCATGTTATGAAATGTTTCACAGATTCGTCACTGTTCTGTTTAGTATTCCGTCATGTGAATATACCATAATTTATTTAACCATTCATCCGTTGATGGATACCTTGGTTGCTTCCAGCTTTTTGCTACTGTAAACAGAGCTGCAATAAACATGGGTGTGCATATATCTGTTCTTGTAT
The DNA here is from genome assembly GCF_024166365.1 of Elephas maximus indicus. NCBI lineage: Eukaryota > Metazoa > Chordata > Mammalia > Proboscidea > Elephantidae > Elephas > Elephas maximus. The sequence continues at coordinate 111,994,882 of NC_064828.1, read as the reverse complement.
AGGCTCTTATTTCTCTAAGGTATGTTCTGAGGAGTGGGATTTCTGGGGTGTATGGTAGTTCTATTTCTAACTTTTTAAGAAAACGCCAGATCAATTTCCAAAGAAGCTGTACCATTTTACATTCCCACCAGCAGTGTATAAGAGTTCCATTCTCTCCGCAGCCTCTCCAACATTTATTATTTTGTGTTTTTTGGATTAATGCCAGCCTTGTTGGAGTGAGATGGAATTTCATTGTAGTTTTAATTTGCATTTCTCTAATGGCTAATGATTGAGAGCATTTTCTCATGTATCTGTTAGCTGGCTGAATATCTTCTTTAGTGAAGTGCGTGTTCATATCCTTTGCCCACTTTTTGATTGGGTTGTTTGCCTTTTTGTAGTTGAGTTTTAACAGAATCATATAGCTAATCTACTCTTTTATAAGTCAAAAGTGATTGGCTTATGACACATCCTACACTGATATGGGTTCATTAATATAACAATGAAAACCCTATTCCCAAATATTACTGTATCCACAGGAATGTTGCTATTGTTGTTAGGTGTTTCTGACTCATAGCGACCCTATGTACAACAGAACGAAACACTGCCCGGTCCTGTGCCATCCTCACAATTGCTGTTATGCTTACACCCATTGTTGCAGCCACTGTGTCAATCCATCTTATTAAGGGTCTTCTTCTTTTTCACTGAGCCTCTACTTCTTCAAGCATGATGTCCTTATCCAGGGACTGATCCCTCCTGACAACATGTCCAAAGCACATGAGAAATAGTCTCACCATCCTTGCTTCTAGGGAACATTCTGGTTGTACTTCTTCCAAGACAGATTTGTTCGTTCTTTTGGCAGCCCTTTGTGTATTCAGTATGCTTCTCCGACACCACAACTTAAAGATGTCAATTCTTCTTTGGTCTTCTTCATTCATCATCCAGCTTTCACATGCATAGTAGCCAACTGAAAACACCGTGGCTTGGGTCAGGTGCACCTTAGTCTTCAAGGTGACATTTTTGCTCTTCAACACTTTAAAGAGGTCTTTTGCAGCAGATTTACCCAATGCAATGCATCTTCTGATTTCTTGACTGCTGCTTCCATGGTGTTGATTGTGGATCCAAGTAAAATGAAATCTTTGACAACTTCAGTCTTTTCCCTGTTTATCATGATGTTGCTTGTTGGTCCAGTTGTGAGGATTTTTGTTTCCTTTATGTTGAGGTATAATCCATACTGAAGGCTGTGGTCTTTGATCCTCATCAGTAAGTGCTTCAAGTCCTCTTCACTTTCAGCAAGCAAGGTTGTGTCATCTGCATAATGCAGGTTGTTAATGAGTCTTTCTTCAATCCTGATGCCCCGTTCTTCTTCATATAGTCCAGCTTCTTGTATTATTTGCTCAGCATGCAGATTGAATAGACATGGTGAAAGGATACAACTCTGATGCACACCTTTCCTGACTTTAAACCAAGCAGTATTCCCTGCCTCTTGATCTATGTACAGGTTACTCATGAGCACAAGTAAATGTTCTGGAATTCCCATTCTTCACAATGTTATCCATAATTTCTTATGATCCACACAGTCAAATGCCTTTGCATAGTCAATAAAACAGAGGTAAACATCTTTCTGGTATTCTCTGCTCTCAGCCAGGATCCCTCTGACATCAACAATGATATCCCTGTTTCTGCATCCTCTTCTGTATCCAACTAGAATTTCTGGCAGTTCCCTGTCTCTATACTGCTGCAGCCACTTTTGAATGATCTCCAATATAATTTTACTTGCTTGTGATATTAATGATATTATTCAATAATTTCTGCATTTAGTTGTATCACCTTTTTGGGGAACAGGAGTAAATATAGATCTCTTCCAGTCGGTTGGCCAGTAGCTCTTACAAATTTCTTGGCATAGAAGTGAGATTTCCAGCAATGCATCTGTTTGTTGAAACTTCTCAACTGGTATTCCATCAATTCCTGGAGCCTTGTTTCTCAACAATGCCTTCAAGTACAGCTTGAACTTCTTCCTTCATTACCATAGATTCCTGATCATTCCTGAAATGGTTGAACGTTGACCAATTCCTTTTGATCTAGTGACTGTGTATTCCTTCCATCTTCTTTTGATGCTTCTTGAGTCATTTAATATATTCTGCATAGAATCCTTCAATATTGCAACTCGAGGCCTGAATTTCTCTTCCATTCTTTCAGCTTTAGAAATGCAGAGCATGTTCTGCCCTATTGGTTTTCCATCTCCAGGTCTTTGCATATGTCATTATAATACTTTACTTTGTCTTCTCTAGCTGCCCTTTGAAATCTTCTGTTCAACTCTTTTACTTCATCGTTTCTTCCTTTCTCTTTAGCTAGTCAACGTTCAAGAGCAAGTTTCAGAGTCTCTTATGACATCCATTTTGGTCTTTTCCTTCTTTCCTGTCTTTTTAATGACCTCTTACTTTCTTCGTGTATGATGTCCTTGATGTCATTCCACAACTCATCCGGTCTTCAGTCATTAGTGTTCAACATGTCGAATCTGTTCTTGAGATAGTCTCTAAATTCAGGTGGGATATACTCAATGTCACACTTTGGCTTTCGTGGACTTGTTCTAATTTTCTTCAGTTTCAGCTTGAACTTGCATATGAGCAATTGATGGTCTGTTCCGCAGTAGGTCCCGGCCTTGTTCTGATTGATAATATTGAGCTTTTCCATTGTCTCTTTCCATAGATGTAGTCGATTTGATTCCTGTGTATTCCAGCTGATTAGGTCCACTTGTATAAAACTAAGAAAAACTTGTATAGTCACCATTTAAGTTGGTGGAAAAAGGTGTTTGCAATAAGGAAGTCATTGGTCTTGCAAAATTCTATCATTTGATCTCTGGCGTCATTTCTATCATGAAGGCCATATTTTCCAACTACCAATCCTTCTTTGTTTTCAACTTTCACATTCCAACCTCCAGTAATTATCAATGCATCCTAATTGCTTGTTCAATCAATTTCAGACTGTAGAAGTTGTAAAAATCTTCAATTTCTTCATCTTTGACCTTAGTGGTTGGTGCACAAATTTGAATCATACTCGTACTGACTGGTCTTCTTTGTAGACGTATGGATATTATCCTGTCACAGACAGTGTTGTGCTTCAGGACAGATCTTGAAATATTCTTTTTGAGGATGAATGCAACGCCATTCCTTTTCAAGTTGTCATTCTCAGTATAGTAGACCATATGATTGTCTGATTCGAAATAGCCAGCATCAGTCCATTTCAACTCACTAATGCCTAGGTTATCAATGTTTATGTGTTCCATTGCATTTTTGACGACTTCTAGTTTTCCTAGATTCACACGTTCCAATTATTAATGGATGTTTACAGCTGTTTCTTCTCATCTTTAGTTGTGCTACATCAGCAAACGAAGGTCCCAAAAGATCTGTCCATGTCATTAAGGTCAACTCTACTTTGAGGAGGCAGCTCTACCCCAGTCATCTTTGAGTGCCTTGCAATCTGAGGGACTCATCTTCTGGCACTATACCAATGTTCTGCTGCTATTCATAAGGTTTTCACTGGCTAATGCTTTTCAGAAGTAGACTGCTGAGTCCTTCTTCCTAGTCTGTCTTAGTCTGGAAGCTCAGCTGAAACCTATCCGCCATGGGTAACCCTGCTGGTATTTGAATACCAGTGACATAGCTTCCAGCATCACAGCAACACTCAAGCCCCCACAGTACGACAAACTGACAGACTTGTGTGAATACCTAGTACTAATATAGTACTACTAGTACTATTCTTTTCAAGGGGTTTGTTCTCCAGTTTAGGGTAGTTTATTCAAGCATGTACTGACCAATAGCGAGCTGAATATTTGAGGGGAATCATCTGGAGACCTCTAGGGTTCTGTCTGTGTGCTGTTATCTCCTCTATGGTAGTCTTTCCTGCAAACTCTGGCTGCTTTAGTCTCCCTAGACATTCTTTTCAAGATCTTCAACTCAGGGAGTCTGTCTGACTCTTCTTGGGCTCCTCCACAGTACACTACAGACTGGAAATTATTCCAAGGCTGTACATTGGGGCAATTGTAGGAATGACATCATTTGTGTCTCATCTCTCAGGGATCACTGTCCTTTTTTGCCTGATATCAGTGTCTGAAAAAAAGCATTGTTTATGTATTTTTCTTTTTGTATTGTTTCAGGTAAAAGAGTAAGTCTCGTCCATTTTACTTCATCATGTGTGGAAGTCAAGGTCTATTTCTATGTAAATTTTAGAATCTCCTTATCAGTTTCTACAAGAAAGTCTGCTGAGATTTTTATTACGATTGTGTCAAGTCTATAGATCAATATGAAGAGATTTGTTAAGGTAACATTGAGTCTTTTAATCCATAAACATAGTATAAAAAAAAAAATAGCTTCCTGTTTTTCAGGTCTTCTTTCATTTATCACCACAATATTTTGATGTTGGCATCTTTTTAAATTTATTCCTAAGAAGTTAATGTTTTGTGTTATTTTAAATGGTATTATGTTTAAATGTCATTTTCCAATTGTTTAGTACTAACATATAGAAATTTATTGGTTTTTGTATACTGGCCTTGTACCCTACCCACTAACCTTGCTAAATTGACTTGTTACTTCTAGCTGGATTTTTTTTTTTTTTTTTTTAGAATTCTTAGAATTCTAACTTATGCAATCAAGAAATCTGAGAATAAGAATGTTTATATCTTCCTTTCCAGTCCTTATGCCTTTTATTTATTGTTCTTGCCTTACTGCAATGGCTAAGATCTCAAGAACAATGTGGAATAGAATCGTGAGAGTGGAAGCCCTTGCCTTGTTTCTGATCTTCAAAGAAAGAAGTTCAGGCATTTACCAGTAAGTGTGATGTTAGCTGTGGAGTTTTTGGGAATTCCCTTTATCAATGGGAGGAAGTTTTCCTCTCTTACTAGCTCACTGAGTTTGGATTTTAATCATAGATAGCTTTGGATATTGTCAAATGCTTTTTCCGCATTTATTGAGTTGATCATATAATTTTTCTCCTAAATCCGTTATTGTGGTGACTTACATTGATCAACTTTTTTTTCAAATGTTAAACCAAACCTGCATTTCTTGATCATTATGTAATAGTGCCATTGTTATATGCTATTGGATTAGACTTGCTAAGATTTTGTTGAGAAATTTTGCATCTACATCCCTGAGGAATACTGGATTGTAATTTTCTTTTTTTATAATACAGTTTTCAGATTTTGATAGCAACTTTATGCAGGACTCATAAAATTAGTTGGGAGATGTAAATTTCTAATTTCTGAAAAAGCTTGTGTAACATTGGCATTATTTCTCTTCTAAATGTTTGATAGAAATCAAAAGTGAAGACTTTGGGGCCTGGAATTGTCTTTGTTGTTGTTAGGTGCTGTCAAGTTGACACTGACTCATGGTGACCTTAAATAGAACAGAACAAAACATTGTCCTGTTCTACGCCATCCTCACAGTTGTTGCTATGTCTGAGCGCATATTTGCAGCCACTTGTCAACCAATCTCTTTGAGGGTCTTTTTCTTTTTCACTGATCTTCTACTTTACTAAGCATAATGTCCTTCTCCAGGGATTGGTCCCTACTGACATGAACAAAGTAAGAGAGATGAAGTCTTGCCGTTCTTGCTTCTAAGGAGCACTCTGGCTATAATTCCTCCAAGACTGATTTGTTCTTTCTTCTGGCAGTCCATATTCTTTTCCAGCATCACAATTCAAATGTGTCAATTCTTCTTTAGACTTCCTTTGTTATTGTCCGACTTCCACATGCATCTGAGGCTATTGTATACACCATAGCTTGGATCAGGTGCACCTTAGTAGTCACAGAATTTTCTTTGTAAGACTCAAATTATAAATTAAAGTTTTATAGTAGATAGATATAAGAATATTTAGCTTCTCTATTTCTCCTTGTCTTTGCCTTATTGAGTTTTTCAAGAGAATTTTTCATTTCATGTACATTGTTGAACTTACTTGCATAAATTTGCTCATGATATTTCCTTATTGTAGAAACAGTAGTGACATTCCCTCTTTCAATTGTGCTATTGGTGATTTGTTCTTCCTCTATTTTTTATAAGCCTTGCTAGGTTTTTATCAATTACAATAATATTTTTAAAGAACCAACTTTTGGGTTTGTTGATTTTATGTATTATCTGACCATTTTTTTAATCTGATTGATTTCTATGCTTATCTTTAATATTTCTCCATTCTTCCCACTTTGGATTTAATTTGTTCTTCTTTATCCAGCTTCTTAAGGTAGAAAATAAGGTCATCGATTTCAATTTTTTGTTTTTTCTAATATAAACATTCAAAGCTATAATTTTTCTCTAAAGTTGGTTTAGTTGAATTCCAGAAAACTTTTAAAATAAACTTTGAATTTTGAATTAGTTTTAGATTTATAGAAAGTTGCAAAGGTACAGAGTTTTCCTATATACCCCACGGCCAGTTTCCTCTAACATTAACATCTTATCTCAGTGTGATAGATTTGTCATAACTAATGAACAGAGCATAAAAACAATTGCTAGGGTGGTGTAGGACCAGGCAGTGTTCCATGCTGTTGTACACAGGGCTGCTAAACATCAGAACTGACTCGACTGCAACCAACAACAAAAAATATTTATATATAATTCTTAACCAAAATCCATACTTAATTCAGATTTCCTTGTTGATGTCCTTTTTATATCCCAGTATCTGATCCAGAATGCCATATTACATTTAGTCATTTCGTCTCCTTAGGTTTCTCTAAGCTCTGTCATTTTCTCAGACTTTCTTTGTTTTTGATAACTTGACATTTTTGAGGACAATTGCTCAGGTATTTTATAAAATGTCTGTTAGTTTGCGTTCATCTGATTTTTTTTTTTTCATGATTAGCCCATGGCACCCACACATTTTGATATTTTGTGTTTTCATTCTCATTGAATTTGAAAGTTTTTCTAATTTCTCTTATCTTTTTTTTCCATTCATTGGAAAAAAGTTTAGAAATGTGCTTCCTAATTTCCTCACACTTGAGGATTTTTAGTTACCTTTTGGGTATTGATTTATACTTTAATTCCATTGGGGTCAGGGAATATAAAAAAAAATACACTTCATTAATTCTACCTTTTGAAATATACTGATATCTGCCTTGTGGCACAGCATATGTTCTGTCTTGATAAAGTCTCATGGACACTTGAAAAGAATGTTATTCTGCAATTTATTGGGTGTAGTAGTCTGTAAGTGTAAATTATATCAATGTGGTTGTGGGTGTTGTTGAAATGTTCTATATCTTCAGGTTTTTGGTCTACTTGTTCTTTCAGTTTCCGAAAGGAAATGTTACGGTCTACTAAAATGATTGTGGAGAATCTATTTCCTCCTTTAGTTCATCGAGTTTTGCTTCACAGGTTTTGAAGTTCTCTTCTAAGGTGCATTCTCATTAAGGATTATTAGGTCTTCCTAATGAATTGGCACTTCCGGTATTAAATGCCCCTCTTTATTTCTGGTGGGATCCAATTACGTTTAATGTAACTACTGATACGGTTGGCTTTAAATTTACTGTCTTGCTACTTGCTTTCCATTTGTTGCTTTGTTCCTTCGGTTTTCCTTTCTTGCCTTAATCAAATATATTTTAGTAACCCATTTGTTATGGATTGAGATGTGTCCCGCCCAAAATATGTGCTGTAATCCTATTTTCCGTACCTGTGGGTGTGATCAAGTTTTGTGTTTGTCTTTTGTTATGTTAATGAGGGTGGGTCCTAAACCTAATCACTTCTGAGTTTTAAAAGACCAGAGTAGACACAGAGAAGAGCACAGGGCAAGACAGATGCCAAGGAACAAAAGGATCTCCAGCAGACACCAGGAACTAAAGGACAGACTCACAGGAGAAATCAACATGGCTGAGGCCCTGATCTGAACTTTTAACCTCCAGAGCTTTGAAAAATAATTTCTGTTCTTTAAGACGACCCATTTGTGGTATTTCTGTTACAGCATCACTAGGTAAGTAAAGTACTATTCCATCTCCTCTTTTGGATATTTACTTATATCTCTTTATAGTATTTTTTCAGTGGCCTCTTTAAGGATTACAAAATTCGCCCTGGGGTTCTCACATTTTACCTTGAGTTAATGTTATACCACTTTACATATAATATACTTCTATTTCACCCTCTCTAAGTCTTTGTGCTATTGTTGTATATATTCCATTTCTACATGTTATAAACTCCATAATCATTGTCAAAATTATTGCTTAAAGAATCATTTGTTCTAAAGACATTAATACAAAATAGTATCTTTGTTTACTATATATCTTTTTTTAATGTTCTTCATTCTTTCTAGTATGTCTGCATTCCTGTCTAGTATTGCATTCCTTCATCTTGAAGAGTTTTGTTTAGTATTTCTTATAGTGAAGTTACTTATAGCAAGTAACTCTCTCAGTTTTCTTTCAATGGAAATATTCTTATTTTACCTTTAATTTTTCAAGGATATGCCATGTTGATTGTTTTTTTCCTTTCAGCACTTTAAAGATCTTTTCCTATTGTATTCTGGCTTCCCTTGTTTCTTATAAAGAGTCAAGCTTCATTTTTTTTATTGTTTCCTGTGCTTAATGTATCTGTTTTTCCCCTTTGAGCTGCAGCAGTTTGAAACTCAAAGATAAAGAGTGGGTGGACTGGTGCCCCAGGCTACTGTGACTACATGTGGTTTTCTTTGTATTTATCTTGCTTCAGTTTCTCTGAGAATCTTGGGTCTGTACCTGAGGTTTTTTTTTTTTTTTTTTAAATAAAATTCAGAAAACTTTTGGCCATTATTTTCTCCAATTTTTTTTTCACTTTCTTATTTTCTTCTGAAATTCCAAAAACATATATGTTAGATTGTTTGATAGTGTCCCATGGACCACTGAAACTCTGTTCATTGTTTTTACCTTGTTTTCTTTCTCTTAATGCTGTAGTTTGGATAATAAAGAAACATACCATACACAGGGTTCTCTAAATTGGTCTAAATTGGTTCAACACAATCCCTGTCAAGGGACTGTGGATTTTTGGAAGAAAATTATAAACTTGATCCTAAAATTCATATGGAATGCAAATGATCAAGAATAGCCAAAACAAGAACATAGCTGGAGAAATTTTGAACACTACCTGATTTAAAAATTTACTATAAAGCTGTAATAATCAAGCTTCTAGTAAAGTATTAGGTATAAAGATTAACATACAGCTGAATGCAACACAACAGAGTCCAGAAATTAACCTACATATTTCTGACCAGTTGATTCATTGACAAAGGTGCCAAGATAATTCAACAGAAAAAAGATAATCTTTCCAACAAATGATAAAGAGTAACTACATATCCACATGCATGAGGGGAAAAAAAAGAATTTAGACCCTTACCTCAAACCATACATGAAAATTAAATCAAAATTGATCACAGACCTAAATGTAACAGCTAAAGTCATAAACATTCTAGAAGAAAATATATAACACTTTGTGATGTGAGGTTAGATTTCTTACATAATGATGCCAAAAAACAGAAAGCATAAAATTAAAAAAAAAAAATTGATCCAGAAGACATTCAGGCAGCTAACAGATACATGAGGAAATGCTCTCAATCATTAGCCATTAGAGAAATGCAAATTAAAACTACAATGAGATTCCATCTCACTCCAATAAGGCTGGTATTAATCCAAAAAATACAAAATAATAAATGTTGGAGGGGTTGTGGAGAGATTGGAACACTTCTACACTGCTGGTGGGAATGCGAAATGGTACAACAGCTTTGGATATCAATTTGGTGCTTCCTTAAAAAAACTAGAACTAGAACTACCGTACGATCCAGCAATCCCACTCCTTGGAATAAATCCTAGAGAAATAAGAGCCTTTACATGAACAGATATATGCACACCCATGTTTATGGCAGCACTGTTTACAATAGCAAAAAGTTGGAAGCAACCAAGGTGCCCATCAACGGATCAATGGTACATTCACACAATGGAATACTATGCATCGATAAAGAACAATGTTGAATCCATGAAACATTTCACAACATGGAGAAATCTGGAGGACATTATGTTGAGTGAAATCAGTCAACTGCAAAAGGACAAATATTGTATAAGACCACTATTATAAGAACTGGAGAAACAGTTTAAGCAGAGAAGAAAATACTCTTTGATGGTTACAAGAAGGGGTAGGGTGGAAGGAAGGGAGAAGGGTATTCACTAATTAGTAGATAAGTTTTATTTTAGGTGAAGGGAAGACAATACACTATAAAGGAGAGGTCAACATAAATGGGCTAAACCAATAACAAAGAAGTTTCCTTAAAAAACTGAACACTTCTGGCAACTCTTGTCTGGAGAGGGGATGGGAGGATAGAGAGAGGGAAGCCGGCAAAATTGTCAAGAAAGGAGAGACTGAAAGGGCTGACTCAAGAGGGGGAGAGAAAGTGGGAGTAGGGAGTGAGATGTATGTAAACTTATATGTGACAGACTGATTGGATTTGTAAAAGTTCACTTGAAGCTTAATAAAAGTTATTAAAAAAAAAAAACTGAACACTTCAAAGGCCAGCATAGCAGGGGCGGGGGTCTGAGAACCATGGTTTCAGGGGACATCGAAGTCAACAGGCATAATAAAATCTATTAAGAAAACATTTTGCATCCCACTTTGGAGAGTGGCGTCTGCAGTCTTAAACGATAACAAGCGGCCATCTAAGATGCATCAGTGGGTCTCAACCCGCGCGGAACAAGGAAGAATGAAGAACATCAAAGGCACAAAATAATTATGAGCCTAAGAGACAAAAAGGACCATATAAACCAGAGACTACATCAACCTGAAACCAGAAGAGCTAGATGGTACTCAGCCACAAACGATGACTGCCCTGACAGGGAACTCAACAGAGAAACCCTGAGGGAGCAGGTGAACAGTGGGATGCAGACTCCAAATTCTCGTAAAAAGACCAGACTTAATGGTCAGACTGGGACTGCAGGAACCCCAGAGGCCATGGACCCCAGACCTTCTGGTACTCCAGGGCAAGAATCATTCCCAAAGCCATCTCCTCAGACAGGGACTGGACTGGAACAGCAGATGGAAAATGAAACTAGTGACAAACAAGCTTCTTGGATCAAGTGGACACATGAGACTATCTTGGCATCACCTGTCTGGAGGGGAGATGAGAGGGCAGAGGTGTCCAGAAGCTACCCGAATGTTCACCAGGAGAAGGAAGGGAGGGAAGTACTGTGCTATCTCATCAGAGGGAGAGCAATTAGGAGTGTATAGCAAGGTGTATGTAAATTTTTGTATGAGAGACTGACCTGATTTATAAACTTTCGCTTAAAGCACAATAAATAAATAAATAAATAAATAAATAAATAAATAAATAAATAAATAAATAAATAAATAAATAAAATTTAGTTTGCCCTTGGGGGGGGGGAACTGATCCAAATTGAAATTTATCAAAATTAAAAATGTTTGCTTTTCCACAGACACTATTAAGAAAATGAAAAAACTAGCCAAAGACTTGGAGAAAGTAAACAAAAATCATATATCTGATAAAGAAGTTGTATCCAGATTACATAACAAGACTTATAACTCAATATTAAGAGGTCATAAAAGAAAATTTCAAAAACTTGGGTACATATTTGAATAGACACTTCACCTTAAAAGATACATGAATAGCCAATTAGCACCTAGAAAAATGTTCAGCATCATTAGGCATTTCAGGGAAATGCAAATTAAAACCACAGTAAGATACCACAACTCCTGCATTAGAATGGCTGGGGTAAAAAGACTGGCCAGACAAATATTGGTGACAATGTAGAGAAACCGAAACCCTCATGTATGTTGTTGTTTTTAGGTGCCAGCAAGTGAGTTCCAACTCATAGCGACCCTATGTACAACAGAACAAAACACTTTCCTATCCAGTGCCATCCTCACAATCGTTATGCTTGAGCCCATCTTTGCAGTCACTGTGTCAATCCATGTCCTTGAGGGTCTTTCTCTCCTTTGCTGACTCTCTATTTTGCCAAGCATAATGTCCTTCTCTTTTTGGTACAATGATTCTGTGTATTCCTTCCATCTTCTTTTGATGCTGGGTCATTCAATATTTTCCCAATAGAATCCTTTAATTTTGCAACTCAAAACTTGAATTTTTTCTTCAGTTCTTTCAGCTTGAGAAATGCTGGGCGTATTCTACCCTTTTGGTTTTCTAACTCCAGGTCTTTGCACATTTCATTATAATATTTTAGGTCATAAGAATGTAAAGTGAGATAGTTACTTTGAAAAAGAGTTTACAGTTCTTTAAAACATACACCTATCCTATGATCCATCTATTCAAAGCCTAGGCAAAGAGAAAAGAAAGCATATGTTCATAGAAGACTTATGATGGTGTACGACCCAACAATTCCACTCCTTGGTATCTAACAAGAGAAATGAAAATATGTGTCCAAAGGCTTACATATAAAATTTCACAACAGCTTTATTCATAATAGCCAAAAAGTTGACACAAGCCAAATGACCACAGGTGATAAATTGGTGAGCAAAATGTGTTATAGCCATATAAACATCCGATAAAAGGAATGATCTACAGACACATGCCACATCAAGGACGATCCTCAAAAACTATGCCGTTTTTGTTTTTAGGTGCTGTTGAGTTGGTTCCAACTCTCAGTGACCCTATGTACAACAGAATGAAACACTGCCCAGCCCTGCACTATCCTCACAATCATTGCTATATTTTAGCCCATCTCATTGAGGGTCTTCCTTTTTTTCTCTGACCCTCTACTTTACCAAGCATGGTATCCTTCTCCAGGGACTAGTCCCTCCTGATAACATGCCCAAAGTAAATGAGACAAAATCTCACCATCCTTGCTTCTAAGGAGCATTCTGGCTATACCTCTTCCTAGAGAGATTTGTTCATTCTTCTGGAAATCCATGGTATGTTCGATTCTTCACCAACACCACAATTCAAAGGCATTATTTCTTCTTTGGCCTCCCTTATTCATTGTCCAGATTTCACATCTTAGTCCTCAAAGTGACACCTTTGCTTTTTAATACTTTAGAGAGGTCTTTTGCAGCAGATTTGCCCAATGCAACACATTGTTTGATTTCTTGACTGCTGTTGCCACGGGGGTTAATTGTGAAACCAAGTAAAGTGAAATACATTTATCATGATGTTGCTTATTGTTACCATTGTGAGTATTTTTGTTTTCTTTATGTTGAGGTGTAATCCACATTGAAGACTGTAGTCTTTGATTTTCATCAGTTAGTGCTTCAAGTTCCCTTCATTTTCAGCAAGCAAGGTTGTGTCATCTGCGTAACGCAGGTTGTTAATGAGCCTTCTTCCAATCCTGATGCAGTGTTCTTCTTCGTATAGTTCAGCTTCTCAGATTATTTGCTCAAATTACAGATTAAATAAGTATGGTAAAAGGGCACAACCCCTTATTTCGTTTGAACAACTGCTTCTTGGTTATGTACAGGTTCCCTATGAGCACAACTGAGTGTACTGGGATTCCCATTCTTTGCAATGTTATCCATAATTTGCTATCATCCACACAGTCCAGTCCAATGTCTTTGCATAGTCAATAAAACACAGGTAAACATCCTTCTGGTATTCTCTGCTTTCAGCCAAGATCCATCTGACATCAGCAAGCATATCCCTTGTTCTACATCCTCTTCTGAATCTGGCTTGAATTTTAAAAGCCGTACACAAAAGACTAATTATTCTATACATCCATTCCTATAAATTTTCTAGAAAAAGCCAAATTTTAGGGACAGAACTTGGTTAAGTGGGGCCAAGGAGGGAAAAAGTGGTTGACTACAAATGGTTACAAGGAATCTTTTTGAGTGATGGAAGTATTCTAATATTACATTATGGTGCTGTTGCCACAACTGTATAAATACCCTAAAATCAGCAAACAATACAGTTAGGTGAATTTTATTGCATATGTTATACTTTAATAAAGAAATGTGATTTTAAAAAGGCATTTAAGAGAGAAAGACGGGGGAATCTCTCATCAGAAAAACTGCAAGCCAGAAAAACTGGAGCAAAATCTTTAGATAAGTGAAAGGAAAAACAAAAACCAGTCAAGCTATAATTGTCTTCCTGGCACACATATCCTGAGATCAGGAATAAGGCAAAGATGTTCTCTCTCACCTCTTGTTTGAACACTTTTATTCCCTGGAGGTCCTAGCCACTGAAATGAGACAATTTTCATAAAGTACTGAGAATGGGAAGAGGAAGTAAAACTATTTATTTGTACACTGCATGACTGTGCACATAAAAAAATCCTAAGGAATCTACAAAGAAAAAAAATTCTTTGTAATCCACAGCAGTAAATTCAGCGAGGTCACAGGATACAATGTCAGTTTACAACCATCTCTGCATACTAGCAATGAAAATTGAACTAAGAAATTTTTAAAATAGCATTTACAATAGCATCAAAAGTATAAAATACTAGGGATAAATCTACCAAAATATTTGTAAGACTTGCACACTAAAAACTACAAAACATCACTGAGAGGAATTAAAGAAGACCAAAATGAATAGAGAGATACACGCTGCTCATGGCTGTTAAGATGTTGTTAAACTCAATGTTGTTAAGATGTCATTTCTCCCCGATTTGATTTATAGTCTCAACGCAACCCCAATCAAAATTCCAGCAGGCTCCGTTCGTGGAAAATGACAAGTTAATTCTAAAATTGCCAAAGCATCTTTAAAAAGTAAAAAGAACAAATTTGGATGACTGTTTTGGTTTGAATTATGTCCCCCAAAAATGTGTTGTAAATTCCCATTTGGGAATGGGTTTACTTTGTTATGTTAATGACACAGTATTAGTGTAGGGTGTGTCTTGAGTCAATCTCTTTTGAGATATAAAAGAAGCAGATTAAGCAAGGAAGCAAGGGAGCCAAGATGGGGGAAAAAAGATGTCACACCACATGCAGATTGCCAAGGAACTGAGGAACTAAGACCTTCCCCCAGAGGCAACAGAGAGAGAAAGCCTTCCATTAGAGCCAGCGCCCTGAATTTGGACTTCTACCCTCTGACACCGTGAGAGAATAAAATTGTTTGTTAAGGCCATCTACTTGTGGCGTTTCTGTTATAGCAGCACTAGATAATTATGGCAATGATCTACACCACTTAATTTCAATTCTTATTACAAATGTGCAATAAGCAAGATGGCATGGTATTGGCATAAAGATAGACATGTAGATCAATGCAACAGAAGAAAAACATCAGGAAATAGACCCACATCTATACGGTCAATTGACTTTCACTGAAGGTTCCAAGAAAATTTAACAGAGAAAGGATGATCTTTCTAACAAATGATAAAACAGAAGTTTATATACAAAAAACTGAGTACCTGAACTTTTACTCCATGCTATATTAAAAAAAAAAAAATTTTTTTTTTATATACAAAGATTACTTCAAATGAATCACAGGCCTAAATGAAATAACTTTAGAGGACCCCAGGCTGCGGAAAATTCCACTGCCTCAAGCAGCTTGCCTGGCACACCCTGTAGCTTTACATTAAAATCCTGGTTCCTTTGCTTGACAGGTCCCATAGCTTTACATTAAAATCCCGGTTCCCTTTCCTTAACTGCTGCTAAAAACTGGAGGAAACTGGCAACAACCGGTTTAGATGCCATGTTGACATTCAGCATAACCTTTTAGTTCAATAAATACCTCATCCATAGTAACTTTCCCACCTCTGGGTCAAGTTTAACTGCTATTTTCTGAACATGTGATGCATGAAGTTATATGTAAACCCCATTGCACCTGCATAGTATGATTAAGAAAGTTGCTGACATAACTTGTATGAACTTCCTATTTGTAAACGCCTTAAAAGTAACGTTTCCCCTCACCCTGGCTGAGCAGTCTTGGAGGCAGCAACCCCAACTGTTCCTTTCCTTATGCGATGCAACAAAATCACTTTAGTCTCTCATTTATTGGCTGAGATGAATCGAGCGTGAGGTTTCTACCTGGCAACAAAACAATAAGAATTCCGGGAGAAAATATAAGAGAAAAATCTTTGTAATTTTGGATTAGGTAAAGATGCCTTAAATAAAAAAAAGAAAAAAACTTTTTGCCTTAAATAGGACACAAAAAATCATAAACTCTAAAATAAAAGAGTGATAAAGTGGACTGCATTAAAATTTAAAATATTTGCTCTTCAAAAATATTGTTAGTAAAATGAAAAGGGAAACCAAACTGAGAGAAAATATTTGCAAAACATATATCTGGTAACAGAATATACGAACAGCACTTACAAATCAGTATTAAGACAAACAATTCCGTTAAAAATGAACAAAACATCTGAACAGACAGTTCACAAAAGAAGATATACAGATGGCCAATAAGCTCTTGAAAAGATGCTGAACATCATTAGTAATTAGGAAAGGCAAATAAAAACCACAATGGGCTACCACCACGCACACGCTAAAAAAAAAAAAAACACGCTAGAAAGGCTTAAATTAAAAAGATTGACAATACTAAGCGTTGACAAGGATGTGGGAGCAACTGAAGTGCTCAGACATTGCTGGTACAAATGGAAAATTATACAGGCACTTTGGAAAACAGTTTGTCCCTAGCTTTTAAATTTAAACATACACTTACCATATGACCCTTAAGTTCCACTCTTAGTATTTACCCAAATAAATGAAAATATATGCTCACACAAAGGTTTACACATGAATTTTCATAGCAGCTTTATCCATAATTGACAAAAACTGGAAATTCCCCCAAATGTTTGCCAACAGTGGATTAAAAAATTGTGGTATATAATCATTAGCCATTAGAGAAATGCAGATCAAGACTACAATGAGATTTCATCTCACTCCAACAAGGCTGGCATTAATTAAAAAAACACAAAATAATAAATGTTGGAGAGGCTGTGGAGAGATTAAAACACTTATACACTGCTGGTGGGAATGTCAAATGGTACAACCACTTTGGAAATTGACTTGGCGCTTCCTTAAAAAGCTAGAAATAGAACTACCATACAATCCAGCAATCCCACTCCTTAGAATATATCCTAGAGAAATAAGAGCCTTCACATGAACAGATATATACACACCCATGTTTATTGCAGCACTGTTTACAATAGCAAAAAGATGGAAGCAACCAAGGTGCCCATCAATGGATGAATGGGTAAATAAATTATGGTATATTCACACAGTGGAATACTATGCATTGATAAAGAACAGTGAGGAATCAATGAAACATCTCATAACATGGAGGAACCTGGAAGGCATTATGCTGAGTGAAATTAGTCGGTTGCAAAAGGACAAATAGTGTATAAGACCACTATTACAAGAACTTGAGAAATAGTTTAAACTGAGAAGAAAACATTCTTTTGTGCTTATGAGAGGGGGGAGGGAAGGAGGGTGGGAGAAGGGTATTCACTAATTAGATAGTAGATAAAAACTACTTTGGGTGAAGGGAAAGACAGCGCACAATACAGGGGAGGTCAGCACAATTGGACTAAACCAAATGCAAAGAAGTTTCCTGAATAAACTGAATGCTTCGGAGGCCAACGTAGCAGGGGCAGGGGTCTGGGGACCATGGTTTCAGGGGAAATCTTAGTCAATTGGCATAATAAAATCTATTAAGAAAACATTCTGCATCCGACTTTGAAGAGTGGTGTCCGGGGTCTTAAACGCTAGCAAGCGGCCATCTAAGATGCATCAATTGGTCTCAACCCACCTGGATCAAAGGAGAATGAAGAACACCAAGGACACAAGGTAATTACAAGCCCAAGAGACAGGAAGAGCCACATGAACCAGCGACTACATTATCCTGAGACCAGAAGAACTAGATGGTGCCCGGCTACAACTGATGACTGCCCTGACAGGGAGCACAACAGAGAACCCCTGAGGGAGCAGGAGACCAGTGGGATGCAGACCCCAAATTCTCATAAGACCAGACTTAATGGTCTGACTGAGACTGGAACGACCCCAGTGGTCATGTCCCCCAGACCTTCTGTTGGCCCAGGACAGGAACCATTCCCGAAGCCAACTCTTCAGACATGGATTGGACTGGACGATGGGTTGGAGAGGGATGCTGGTGAGGAGTGAGCTTCTTGGATCAGGTGGACGCTTGAGACTATGTTGGCATCTCCTGCCTGGAGGGGAGATGAGAGGGGGGAGGGGGTTAGAAGCTGGCGAAAAGGACACGAAAAGAGAGAGGGGAGGGAGAGAGCAAGCTGTCTCATTAGGGGGAGAGTAACTGGGAGTGTGTAGCAAGGTGTATATGGGTTTTTGTGTGAGAGACTGACTTGATTTGTAAACTTTCACTTAAAGCACAATAAAAATTATTTTTTAAAAATTGTGGTATATACATACAACAGTTATCATTCTGTAATAAAAAAGAACATATTACCAATGCATGAAATAACAGGGACAAGTCTCAAAAACCCTATACTGGGTGAAAAAATCCAGACAGAAAGCACTGTGTACTTTACAATTCCAATTATATGAAATTCTAGAAAAGTCAAACCTTAGTGATCAAAAGCAGATGAGTGGTTGCCAAGGGTCAGGGGCTGGGGGTGGTGGTGAGGATTTACTGCAAAGGGGCAGGAGAAATGTTTTTTGGGGGATAGAAAGGCTTTACAACACGATTGTGATGGTGTTTACATGCCTATACACTTTTTAAAAATCATCAAATTGTACCATTAAATTGGAAACTTTTGTGTATATGAATTATACTTCAAGAAATTGGAAACTGGCACTTTCTACTTAATCTCTATTCTCTGTGTAACTCACGGACTGGAGTGCCCTCACTAGAAAAGCTGGTTAAATTTGGAAATCCATCCGGTACATTTCATTTCTCTATTTAAGGGCCACATCGCTTCTGCTCTCTTCTTGCTTTTGGTTGCATAGCAACGCCATCAAACAGCTGATTTTTACGTAGTCCAGAGTTGGTAACTGTTGTCACAGAGGCTTAGTCTACTCGGCCCTTCCTGGAACCCAGAAGTTGGTTCTGTGATGCCTTCTTAAATCTACTCTGCTTTTTCACTACTATATAGTATCTCTTTTTTGACTCCCATGATATTTTTAACCTTAGCATCTGTTTCGGAAGACCTTAAAAATTGCTGCCATAGATTTTGATTCTGACATGCCTGGAATATATATTTTTACCTTTTCATTTTCAAGTCTCAGGGTCCCGCTCCGCAGCCCTTTCAGAAATTGCGTAGGCAGCATTTAGGATTTCACTTCTGGATTTTTATAGGTCTGTTTTTTGGTTTTGTTTTGGTATGGTTCTTGCTTCTTTTTTTTTTTTTCTTTCCAGTTGCCATCAAGCAGACTTTGACTTATGGTGACCCCATGCGTATCGGGGTAGAACTGTGCTCCATGGGTCTTTTCAGTGGATAATGTCCCAAAAG
This sequence comes from Elephas maximus indicus, assembly GCF_024166365.1. NCBI lineage: Eukaryota > Metazoa > Chordata > Mammalia > Proboscidea > Elephantidae > Elephas > Elephas maximus. Next base: position 111,975,594 of record NC_064828.1, on the reverse strand, counting down.
TAGGTTGCCAGGCCTTTCTTCTCAGGTGCCTCTGGGTGGACTTGCACCTCCAACCTTTAGGTTAGCAGCTGAGCATGTTAACCATTTTCACCACCCAGGGACTTCTCTTGCTTGTAAATGCATTCTCTTTTATTCTCATGTTTAATGCCCCACTGAATTTCACTTGTTTCTGCTTTGGGTTGTACTTTCCCCGCACAACAAGGCTGAGCCACCTTCAGTCCCCAGAGACTCCTCAGAGCTTGATGGGTCTATCAAACTCCCTCTCACCTCTGTGGCAGCCCTAAGGTTTGCTTCAGGGTTGGGAGCCAGAAGCCCGTGGTAATTACCATCTTATCAGGAAACCAAACTTCCCTTTATAGATGGTATTATGGTTTGAATTGCATTTCCCCAAAATGTGTGTTGAAGTCCTATCCCCTATACCTGTAAACATGACCCTGTTTGGAAATGGGTTTCTTTATTGTATTAATGAGGTCATACAGGAGTAGAGTGATTCCTAAACTTAATCATTCTAAGTTATAAAGAGCAGATTAGACACACACAGGGGAAGACGGACACCATGAGGAACATCTACAAGCCAAGGAATGCCAAGGAACCAAGGAAAACTTGGGGTTACTGACAAGGAAGGAATTGACAAGGTCAAGACTCTGATTTGGACTTTTAGCCTCCAGAGCTACGAGAAAATAAATCTCTGTTCTTTAAAGCCCCCCCACTTGTGGTATTTGTGTTACAGTAGCACTAGGAAACCAAGACAGGCTCAGATCGTTGCCAAGCTTGGTGCTGGTTTCTGGGAATGTGGGCGTGAATAAGACCTTCTGCAGGACAAAGAGGCACATCATACCCATTAAAAACAACAAAAACCACTGCATTCCAGTCAATTCCAACTCATAGCAAACCTGTAGGACAGAGCAGAACCGCCCCATAGGGTTTCCAAGGAGCTGCTGGTGGATTCAAACTGCTGACCTTTTGGTTAGCAGCCTGATCTCTTAACCCCTGTACCACCAGGACACCACTACTTCATAACAGACAGTAATAACAGAGCGTGGAGAATTGTTATGGAGTTGAAGACAGGTCCCCTGACACAAGGAGTCGAGGACACTCAGAGTACGATGAGGTGGTATCTCAGCTGCGTCTTAAAGGATGAGAAAGAGCAAGCCAAGGAGAGAAGGGGCATTCCAGGAGGAGAGGTCACCCTGCAAAGGGCATGGGGGCCAGGAGCAGGCAACACAGGAACCTCCCTTGTGCTGGCCTATGAAGAGTAAGGTGGGGGTGAGGGCAGAGCTGTACCTGCACAGGTGAGGAGGCAGACAGCAAAGGCGTTTTAACCTGGGGCAATAGGGACTGTTATGGATTGAGTTGTATCCCCCCAAAATATGTGGTGGGATCGTAACCCCTATATCTGTGGATGTAATTCCATCTGGATATAGGATTTTCTTTGTTGTGTCAACGAGACTGTATCAGTATACAGTGTGTCCTGGACTGAATCATTTTTCAATTATAAAAAGAGCAGATTAGATGCAAAAGTAAACACAAATGGAGGTGGGGAGAGGCGTGAGGAGGATAGACGGCATGTGAAGATGGAAAAAGAACCCAGAAACACCAGGGTTATAGAAGCTGAAAGAGACAAGGATCTTCCCCCAGAGCCAGCAGAGAGAGCCTTCCCCTAGAGCTGGCAGCCTGAATTTGGACTTCTAGCTTCCTGGTCTGTGAGAAAGTAAATTCCTGTTCTTTAAAGCCTCCCACTTGGGGTATTTTTGTTACAGCAGCACTGAGTAACTAAGACAGGGACCCACGCCGTGATCGTATTCAGGGGAGTATTTCTGAAAGTGAGACCTTGCAGCTGGGCGGGTGTGTAGGCCCAGCGGGAGACCACAGTATTGAGATGGGGGTGGGGAGCTGAGCTGGTCAGGTCTGCTCAGGCCTCATTCTGGGCCCCTGCCTGCCGCCCCACTGCCTCCAGGTTGGCATGCCAGTGGCTCTTTCTTTACTCTTGGAAGTTCAGTGCCCACAGGGATGCTGGACACTGGTCACTCCATCGCTGGGGCCGGGGCGCGGCAGGGCAGCCGTAGGCCGGAAAAGACATGTCTGTGTTCTGGAATGGAATTTGCTCTGGTGTAGAAGTCAAAGAGAAGAACGCTGCTGTGGCCATGGTTCAAAACAACAAGGGAAGTGAAAATGGAGAAGGAAGTGTGGCACCAGAAGGAACGGCTATAAAAATACTATCTCCCTGCCCAGCTGATTAAACGGGACTTTGGGGATGGGAAGCATCCCACAAGTAAACAAACACACGGCCTCCTACCCATGTAACAGGATAAGATGGAAAACACTTTAAATGATGAAACCCTATTTAAAAGGCGCAAGTCAAAGCAAATAAATTAACTTAGTATGTTATGAAACCATTACAACAATACCCGCTGCCCTCGCCCCGCCCTCCCCTAACTCCTACAAGAGGTCTTCTTTTTGGCTCCAGCCCTGGGGTTTTGGCAAAATTTAAGATGGCCTCAGAGTACAGTGCGTGCCTGTGGCCGGCTGATGTCTCTGGGATGCACGTGGTCTCCATCAGCACCGACGTCTGGCAAGCCTCCCTAGCATCCTCTCTTGCTCCCAAATGCAGACTCGGGACTGGCTCTGTCCACCCTGCAGGCTGCTACTCCCAAGTTGGCCTGGGGTCTTGTCCACTAGAAGCAGGGCCAATTTAACTCACTAGGCAAGGTGGGGTGAGAGGTTGGTGTAGCACCCCCTCCCCGGACACCCTCACTGGCTCCAGATCCAAACTCCTGCTTTCCTGAGCTTTGGTCCCCAGCTGATCTCTGCCACGCCTGCCTTCTTCCCAGAAAACTGCCTCATCCTCAACCTCTGCTCCCTACTCCCAGCCTTTCCCAACCTTCCGGGCGATACCTAGCCGACCTCTTCTTCTCTGTCGGGGTTGGGGTGCCCTACTGCCACCCCATTAGCCTCCATGGCTCCTTCTCAGCCTTCAAGAATCAGTGTGGATGTTGCCCCCTGTGGGAAGCAGTGGTCGACAGGACAACTGCCCCCAAAGATCCACATGCTAATTGCCAGGACCAGGGGGCATGCTCCTTACATGGGAAAGGAAAATGAAGGTGCAGATGAGATGACGGTCGCTAATCAGCTGACCTTAATTAGGAAAATGATCCTGAGTTATCTGGGTCGGCCCGGTGTAGTCACCAACCAGGTCCTTACAGTGAAAACAGAGGTGGCTGAGGAGGCATAAGGAGGACTTAAGTAATAAGCTAGATGGAGGAGGGGGCCACAAGCCAAGGAGTGGTGGTAACCTCTAGAAACTGGAAAAGATAAAGAAATGGATTCTCCTCTCCAGCCTCCAGAAGGAATGCAGCCCTGCTGACACCTTGACTTTAGGCCGGAGAGACCCGTGTCAGACATCTGGCCTCCAGAATAGAGAGGAAATAAAAATGTGCACTGTTATAAGCACTATGCAAAAAAAAAAAAAAAAAAAAAAAACTCGTTGCTGTCGAGTTGAGTTGATTCTGACTCATAGCGACCCTGTAGGACGAGTAGAACTGCCCCATAGAGTTTCCAAGGAGTAGCTGGTGGATTCAAGCTGCTTACCTCTTGGTTAGCAGCTGTAGCTCTTAACCACTGAGCCACCAGGGCTCCTGGTAAGCACTAAGTGTGTGGTAATTTGGTCCGGTATCATAGGAAGCTCATACAAAGTTGTTGGTGTTGTTAGTTGCCATCAAGTCACCCCGACTCACTGTGATCCCATGCACAACAGAATAAAACACTGCCCAGTCCTGTACCATCCCCGTGATCAGTTTTGAATTGGACAGTTGTGATCCAGAGGGTTTTCATTGGCTGGTTTTCTAAAGTTGATCATCAGGCCTTTCCTCCTTGTCTGTCTTAATCTGGAAGCTCTGCTGAAGCCTGTTCAGCATGTTAGCATCACACGAGCCTCCACTGACAGACAGGAAGTAGCCTGACATGAGGTGCATTGGCTGGGAATCGAATCAGGGTCTCCAGCAGGTGTTCCCTTTGTGGTTCTGCGGCATCTTGAATGAGGACACTGTAGTTTAGTGCAGGTTTCTGATGCCACCTTTTTGACCTGGAACATCACAGAATGGCTGGAAGAACAAGCCATTAAACTTTCCATACTTGAAGCCTGCCTGCGTAGAGAGAGAGCAGTCCCAACCTTTGCCCTTCCCTGCCCTCCTTCTACCCTTGATTCCCACACACCCCAGGGGCTGGGCTAAACAGTAAAAGCACTAGTTTCCCCTGAAATCTCAAACCGACTTTGAAGACAGGTACCATGGGGTCAGAAGGGCCGAGGCAACCAGCAAGCTCTGCAGCAGGAAACTCACATGGGTTTGGGCGGGAGGCTGGGGGATGTCCGTGGTTGCTGCTTGCATGACTTGGTGGTTAGAGTGTCCTCACGGAACCCACCCCACTTCGGCCCCGGTTTCAATCTCTGTGTCTCTGATGAGTCTGTGTGTTCTTCCCTCGAGTCCGCACTGCCAGCAGTGTTCCACAGTCAGGACTCTGTGCTTAATAAGGAGCAAATGAATTAACAAAAAGTTAGCAAAAAGCAGAGGTCATTTGCAAAGACTATCCTGCTCCATAGCATGGCTTTTCTTTCTGGAGGACCCCCTTAGCCTCTGGGCTTCTCTCCTTGCTCCTGGTCTGACAGGTGCTGGCAGGTTTATAGACCCCTTCTCTCTGCCTGGCTGGTTTTGAATTCAGCCTTGCCCCTCACCCCCCAGCCGGGCTCAGTGCCCCTCTCCTCTGCTCCCAGGGCACCTGGGCAGCACTGGGCAGAAAAGCCTGCTGGGAAGCTGCCCTGACGTGAGCTGGCTGAGAACAGGCTGTGCCCTCACTGTGTGTGCCCCCGCACCCAGCCCTGTCTTGTGGCTGCGGAAGGTTGCTAATGGAGCTATCTCAGGCAAGGCGGACTTGAAACGCAGGAAGGCTCTTAGCGACGTGCTTGGGACATGAGGCAATTGCCATGCTATTATATTTGCATTATCTGTCCTCATTTCCTTTCTGCTTTCTCCTCGCTTGTTTTTTTGCTGAATTAATGAAAAGAGAGTGTGCCTGTTTTTGCTGAATTAATGGGAAGAGCATGTGACCTGTGCTTACCTCTCTCAAGGCACTCATGACAGTGGGACAATGTGCTGGGAAGAGGGCTCTCTCCCTGGAGCCGGGCTGGCGCACGGAGGAGACACAGCGCCCCCAGGAGTTGTGGGTGGGGGGCAGCAAGCAGAATCAGGGCCCATGGAGCTGCCCTGACCACCAGGTCCACCTGGCATGCCCCTCCCTGCAGCCCTGTCTGCTCTCAGGGGTGGAGGTGGAAGTCCCATTTATTGCAGGAATCATCAGTCTTCCTGTTGTTCCTTAAAAGGCTCCACATCACTCTCTCTCCTTGCAAGATGATCCTCTTTGGGTCTGGGGCCTGGAGAGGGAGAGGAACAAACTCCTGAATTTAGCTGGATAAGCTCCCTAAAGATCCTATTGCTTGGGAACACAGTCCTGGTCAATAGTTATGGAAAAGGGGATGTGGCTATTCCCAGCCCCCTCCCAGGCCACTCCCGTCCACAGAGCTACCAGCAGCAGCTCTCAAGCTGAAGGGGCCACCCCGTAGCAGGGAGGAATGTCAGTGATTACCCAGAGCTGATGTCCAGGCCAAGGCCAGATTCACTCAAACTGAAGACAATCTTAGCCCCCTCACTGACTTCCTGGTCTCCCTGGTCAAGTCAAGCTGGACTCCTGGGTAATTTCCTTCCAGACCCAAGGCAGCAGCCCAAAAATGGGGCAGTGACTTCATATTCCCCCAGCTGGATCCAGCCCCTGGCATGGATGGACCCTCCAAGGGGATCCCAGGGTGGTCAGGCTGACAGAGCAGGAGGAAGACAGAACATTTTTCCCAAGGAACAAAGGAATTTTCTGGCACCAGGGACTCTCGCTGACATGGTAGCCCCTGGCCAGCCAGCATGAGGGGGCATGGGCTGCCCATCAGAACAGGCTGTCTGCCCAGGATGCTTTCTCCAAGGAGGGGCCAAGTGGCACCTGAATGCTGGGAGAATTACTGTATCCACAAGTTCTCCTGGATACCAGCTTTTTCAGGATCACAATGATGGGGAAATAGCCGCAGCCACCGTGGGCAAAAGAGAACTCAGAACCCACACTGAGTCTTGTTTTTTATTGACTTGCACGATTCCCAGGCAGAGCGCTTCACAGCCCAGTTCCACCAATATACAGTGACAGAAACATTGGTTGTAAACAGCCCTGCCCTTTACCCCTTCAGTAGCACCGAAGGTCATCAGTTGAGTCCCAAAGAGGAAAGATAACCTTGACCGCTATAGTTAATTTTTACCAAGCCCCATTTGGTAAACTAGGGACTTAGCACACTTTTATTTTTTCTTTCCAGCACAGCAGTTGCAAAACGTTTGTAGTGTAACAAAAGCGATTGCATTTTCTTGGAAGCTCCAGGAAATTAATGGCTCATTTTTCCTGGCAGACTGAAGCGAGGGGTACTAAATTACCTTACACTGATTAAAGACAAGCGTTACTGCCTCCAGGCAAAGAGAAAAAGAAGAGAAAAAAGGAAGGCCATTAGCAAAAGGAGGTGTGGTAAAAGTGATGTAAACAAATTGGATCTGCTTTTCTACTTAAATGCTGTTTCCAGATGCCACAAAGTGGAGTAGGGTGGACCCAGGACCTCAGCAAGTGATTAGGCTGCCTTCAGAGGCTTGCATCTGGAGATCAAAAGCGATGGTCATTTACTGGGTGTCTACGGTCTACGCAGCCCTTTCTGTGCATTATTTCACGTAATTTTAAAACTGCCCTGCTCTGTAGGTATTATTGGCAACCTTTTTTTTTTTTTGCTGCTCCAGGAAAAGACTTCGGAAGACCTAGCAACTTGCCTTCTGCCATGCAGAGGTGGACAGAGAACGTGGGCTCAGGTTGGCCTGGGTGTGACTGCTGTGCCAGGCCGAGTTCAGCATGACCATGGCCTGGGCCCCGTGTCCATAAAGTTTGGGGTAGATTCAAGGGGTGAGGGTGTCCAAGGGGGTTATTAGCCATTTATTTCCTGTCCATTCACTGGCAAACACACACACACATACACACATGCACGCACCTGCACACGTGCACACACACAGACCTGGAAATATCATGAGTAACAATAACCACACACACTCACAAGTACCCACATGCACACACAATGCACACACGTGCACATGGGCACACACACACAGCTGGAAATACCATAAGTCATAATAACTACACACCCATTCACAGGTGAACGCATGCACACTCATGTATGCACATGCACAGGCATGCACACTGCACATACACACAGCTGGAAAAATGAGTAACAACCATACACACTCACACATACACACATACTCGTGCACACACACAACGTGCACGGATGCACACACATGTATACATGTGCACACATGCACAGAGCTGGAGATAGGGACAATAAGAACCACGCTCCCATAAACCTCCTCCCACCCCAAGAAGACACTTCTGGAAGACCAGACAGCACTCCTACAAAGAAGGCCAGGCTTGGGAATTCGGAGGCTGAATTCTAAGTCACTCACCAGCTTGCCACATGGAGTAAATCACTCAGTCCTCTCCCTGTCCCCCCCGCCCCGCCACACACACAGACAATGAGGGGCTGCCCAGGATAATTCTAAGTCCCGTTCCGGTTTTACATCCTCTGATCCTATTAATACTGAGAGTGGATTTTAAACGCTAAGTGGAATACATGAGGGCTGACTATTTCTCGAGATTTAAAGTGTCTCTCTCTTAATTGAAAGTAATTCTCCAGACTGCACATTAAAAGCCCCAGGCCGATTTTTCCAGTTGATGGACCCTGACAAAGTGGTACGTTTGAGACAGTGCGGCCCCGCTTGTAAGCTCTCCCACAAGCCGTCTGCTGCTCCCCGCCTCGGCCGCCCCTCCTCGTTAGAGAAATGCCTCCTTGCTTGCCAGGGACGTCCTCGCATCCTATGCCACTTAAATTCATCCTGCGTTTCGCCTCTCTCTCTCTTCTTTTCTGCTGCTTAGAGCTTGGCCTCCTAATGGCCATAATCGTTATGATGGGCATTTAATGATGACGGCTCTGCTCTGAGCACAACATGGTTCTTCCTCAACAGAAGGGAAATTTAATCCCACTGACCGGGTAAGGGAGGTAGAGAAAGTCTTTGCCCCAAACCTAGATGTCTGGAGGAGAGGCTACCAGGAGGAACCTCAAAGGAAAATAGTGGCAAAACAGATCGTGGCCATGGCTGCAGGACATGATGAAGGTGAAGGCTGTCACTGAATTGTACATGTAGAAAATGTTGAAATGGAAAATGTTCTGTCGAATATGTCAATACCTACCACAGTCCAAACACACACACAACGGATGGTCAGAGAACCATGGGATATGTGGTGACATTAGGGATAATTGCTACTTTTTTAGTTGTGATAATGATACGGTGGTTATGCTTTAAGAAAAAAAAAAAAAACCCTTATCTTTTATAGAAGTGTAATGAAGTGTTTACTGATAAAATGATATGAAGTCTGGGATTTGCTTCAAAATACCTCGGGTGATAGTGGGAGGTGACATAGATGAACAAAAATTAACTTGAGATGGTAAGTGCTAAAACTCGGTGATGGGTACATGGGCCTCATTATCCTATTCTCCCTACTTATGTATATATTTGGAAATCCTCATAAAAAGAATTAAAAGAAAAAGAATAAAGTCAGAGAAGCAGGGCAGAAGATTACAGCTCTGTGTTCAGCCATCTCCAGCCTTTGCCTCCAAAGAGAATTCTGAAAAATGTCCCCTTCCTACCAGCAGGTTTTTGAGTTTTGCGTGATCTCCATAACTGAAACATACAGTTTTATGAAACAGTATTTTCCATTGCTCTATGGGATGCACTCCTACCTTTTCAGTTCTATTCTTCCCCTTTAAACAAATTCTGCTCAGGAACCAGTAGCAACCTACAGTTTGAAAAACTTTACACCCCTTGTTATGAACTGAATTGTGTACCGTAAAAAGTTACGTTGAAGTCCTGACATCTGTACCTGTGTATGTGACCTTGTCAGGAAACAGGTACTTTCCTGGTAGCTGATACGGGTAAGTTAATAAGGTCACGTGGAGTAGCTGTAGTTGCTGCTATTATGTGCCATCGAGTTGCCTCTGACTCACAGCGACCTGATGTACAACAGAATGAAATGTGGCCCAGTCTTCTGCCATCCTCACAGTAGTAGGTATGTTTGAGCCCATTTTCCCAGCCACTGCATTAACCTTCTCATTGAGGGTCTCCCTCTTTTTTGTTGACCCTCTATTTTATCAAGCGTAATGTCCTTTCCCAAGGATTGGTCCCTCCTTATAACTGTCCGAAGTAAGAGAGACGAAGTATTGCTATTCTTGCTTCAATGGAGCATTCTGGCTGCACTTCTTCCAAGACAGGTTTGTTTGTTCTGGCAGTTCACGGTATATTCGATATTCTTCACCAACACCATTTGTCTTAGTTATCTAGTACTGCTTTAACAGAAATACCACAAGTGGATGGCTTTAACAAAGAGAAATTAATTTTCTCACAGTCTAGTAGGCTAGAAGTCCAAATTCAGGGTGTCAGCTCCAGGGGAAGACTTTCTCTCTCTGACAGCTCTGCAGGAAGGTCTTTCTCATCAATATTCCCCTGGACTAGGAGCTTCTCTGTGCAGGAACCCCAGGTCTAAAGGACACGCTCTGCTCCGGGGGTGGTATGAGGCCCCCAACTCTCTGCTTGTTTCCCTTTCCTTTTATCTTTTGCGAGATAAGAGGTGGTGCAGGCCACTACCCAGGGAAACTCTTTACATTGGATCAGGAAAGTGACCTGAGTAAGGGTGATGTTACAATCCCACCCTAGTCCTCTTTAACATAAAATTACAATCACAAAATGGAGGACAATCACAGAATACTGGGAATCATGGCCTAACAAAGTAGACGCATATTTTGCGGGGGGCGGGGGGGAGCACAATTCAATCCATAACACCATTATTCAAACACATCAATTCTTCTTCAGTCTTCCTTTTTCATTGTCCAACTTTCACATGCATATGAGTTGATTGAAAAGACCAGGATTTGGTTCAGGTGCACTTTAGTCCTCAAAGCAACATCTTCGTTTTTTGGCACTTTAAAGAGGTCTTTTGCAGCAGATTTGCCCAGTACAATACGTCATTTGATTTCTTAACTGCTGCTTCCATGGACGTTGATTGTGGATCCAAATAAAGTGAAATCCTTGACAACCTCAATCTTTTCTCCAGTTATCGTGATGTGGCTTATTGGTCCAGTTGTGTGAAGATTTTTGTTTTCGTTTATATTGAGGTGTAATCCATATTGAAGGCTGTTGTTTTTGATCCTCATCAGTAAGTGTTTCAAGTACTCCTCACTTTCAGCAAGCAAGGTTGTGTCATCTGCACAACGCAGGTTGCTAATGAGTCTTCCTCCAATCCTGATGCCCCGTTAGTTCTTGTTCATATAGTCTGCCTTCTTGGATTATTTGCTCAGCCTACAGATTGAATAAATATGGTGAGAAAATACAATCCTGACACACACCTTTTCCAATTTTGAACCAAGCAGTATGCTCTTGTTCTGTTTGAGTGACTGTCTCTTGCTCTACATACAGGTTCCTCGTGAGCACAATTCAGTGCTCTGGAATTCCTAGTCTTCCCAATGTTGTCCGTAATTTGTTATGATCCACAGAGTCAAATGCCTTCGTATAGTCAATAAAACACAGGAAAACATCTTTCTGGTGTTCTCAGCTTTCAGTGATGACCCATCTGACATCAGCAATGATTTCCCTCGTTCCACATCCTCTTCTGAATCCAGCTTGAGTTTCTGGCAGTTCCCTGTTGATATGTGGCTATAACCATTTTTGAATTATTTTCAGCAAAATTTTGCTTGCATGTGATATTTATAATATTTTCTGATAATTTCTGCATTCTGTTGGACCACCTTCTTTGGAATGGACACAAATGTGAATTCTTTTGCAGCTCGTTGGCCAGGTAGCTGTCCTCTAAATTTCTTGGCATAGATGAGTGGACGCTTTCAGTGTTGCATCCACTTGTTGAAACATCTCTATTGGTATTCCGCCAATTCCTGGAGCCTTGTTTTTTGCCAATGCTCTCAGTGCAGCTTGGACTTCTTCCTTCAATACCATCAGTTCTTAATCATAGACCACCTCCTGAAATGGTTGAATGTTGACCTATTCTTTTTGGTACAGTGACTCTGTGTATTCCTTCCGTCCTCTTTTGTTGCTCCCTGGGTCATTCAATTTTTTGCTGATAGAACCCTTCAATATTGCAACTTGGAACTTGAATTTCTTCTTCAGTTCCTTCAACTTGAGAAATGCCAAGCATGTTCTTCTCTTTTGGTTTTCTGACTCCAGGTCTTTGAACATTTCATCATAATATTTTATCTTCTCAAGCTGCCCTTCGAAATCTTTTTCAGCTCTTTTACTTCATCATTTCTTCCTTTGACTTTAACTACTCTGCACTCGAGAGCAAGTTTAAGGGTCTTTTCTGACATCCGTTTTGGTCTTTTATTTCTTTCCTGCCTTTTTAGTGACCTTTTGCTTTCTTCATATATGGTGTCCTTGTCTTTGATGTCATCCCATAACTCCTCTGGCCTTTTGTAATTAGTGTTCAGTGGGTCAAATGTATTCTTAAGGTGGTCTCTAAATTCAGAAGTCATACTTTCACTCTTGTGGACTTGTTTTAATTTTCTGCAGCTTTAACTTGAACTTGCATATGAACAATAGATGATGATCTTTTCCGCAGTCAGCCCCTGCCCTTGTTCTGACTGATGATAATGAGCTTCTTCATTGTCTCTTTCCACATATGTAGTCGATTTGATTCCTGTGTATTCCATGTGGTGAGGTTCATGTGTATAGTTGTTGTTTGTGCTGTTGAAAAATGTATTTCCTATGAATAAGTCGTTGGTCTTGCAGAATTTATTATGCAATCTCTAGCATCATTTCTATCACCAAAGCCATATTTTCCAACTACTGATCCTTCTTTGTCTCCAGCTTTCACATTCCAATCACCAGTAATTATCAATGCATCTTGATTGCACATTTGATCAATTTCAGACTGCAGCAGTTCATAAAAATCTTCAGTTTCTTCATCTTTGGCATTAGTAGTTGCTGCATAAATTTGAATAATAGTTGTTTTAACTGGTTTTCCTTGTAGGTGTATGGATATTATCCTGTCACTAACAGCACTGAACTTCAGGATGTATCTTGAAAAGTTCTTTTTGACAATAAATGCAGTGTTGTTCCTCTTCATTTTGTCATTCTCATCATATTAGACTATATGGATGTCAGATTCAAAATGGCCAGTACCAGTCCGTTTCAGCTCACGAATGCCTAGGATATTGATCTTCAAGCATTATGTTTCACTTTTGATGATTTCCAGTTTTCCTTGGTTCATACTTCATATATTCTACATTCTGATTACTTATGGATGTTTGCAGCTGTTACTTCTCATTTTGAGTCATGCCACGTCCGGAGATGCAGGTCCCAAAAGCTTTGCTCCATCCATGTCATTAACATGACTCTACTTTGAAGAGGCGCCTTTTCCCCAGTCATGTTTTGAGTACCTTCTAACCTGAGGGGCTCATCTACCGGCACTATATCTGACAATGCTCTGCTGGTATTCTTAAGGTTTTCACTGGCTAATTTCGTTTCAGAAGGAGATCACCAGGTCCTTCTTCCTAGTCTGTTTTAGTTTGGTATCTCAGCTGAAACCTGTCTACCATCGGTGACCTTGAGAGTATTTGAATTACCGGTGGCATAGCTTCCAGCAGCACAGCAACATGCAAGCCACCACAGGGCAACAAACTGACAGACAGGTGGTGGTACGAGGGTAGGATCGGTCCTGAGCTCCTCCGGCTACTGTCTTATTAAAGAGGAGAACAGACACAGAAAGGCATCATATGAAGATGTGTCTATAAGCCAGGGAACACCAAGAGATGTCCAGGCTCCCAGAAACTGGAAGAAACAAGTGCAGACAGTGAATATAGCCTTGCCAATGCCCTGATTTCAGACTTCTGTGAGTGAATAGACTTCTGTTCTTTAAAATCACCCGTTTTTGTGACATTTTGTTATAGCAGGACCAGGACACTAAGACACCCCTTATTTCACAGCTGAGGAGCTGGAAGCACAGAGAGGTCCAGGGGCAATTGGGTGGGAAGTATCCTGACACTCATCCAGCACACTCTTGACTTATACTGAGCTTTCACATATGGCCAAGATTGGTTTGTCTGTTCCTTTCTTTCATGGGACATTAAGGAAATACATAAGAGTGAGGAGTTGGGGAACACAAACACTTGTGTAGCCACCATCTAGAATGGATGAGTGTTAATGTTTTGTCAGTTTTGTTTGACTATTTTTATAAAAGAAATCAAATATTCCAGATAAAGCTGCCTTCTTATCCCCCACCCACCTCGAGCAATTTTCTCCCCATAAGTAACCACACTCCTGAATTTGGTATGGATTTTTCCAGTCCACTGTTTTCGTGTTTATACCTACAGGAAGCGATTTTCATGAATAATTTATAGCATTGTTTGAAGTGTGTTTTTAAACATTTTCATAAATGATATTGCACAGTAAGCTTGTTTTTCCACTCAACATTGCTTTTGAGATGCAGCCACATTGATACGAGTGTGTGTGAGTGTGTGTGTGTGTTTTAGTTGTTTCCAATTTCTTTTTCTGTCACAAACAATGCCGCACTTATGCATGAGTCTCTCTAGGTAATAGATCTACGAGTGGAATTGCTGTGTCTTTGAGAACATGCATTTTCATTTCAGTCTTGCTTTGGGTATGTACAAATTGTTTTCCAAAACGGTTGAATTAATTTATACTCCTACCAGCAGTGTGTGTGAATTCCCGTTTCCCTTATCTTCCCTCACTCTTGATGTTGTCAGTCTTTTAAAATGTTGCCCATCTGATTAGCGTGAAACGTTCTCTCATTTGTTTTAAATCACACTTATCTGATTATTAGGGAAGTGAAACATCTTTTCATGCGTGTATGAATAATTTTCATTTTCTTCTTCAGTGAATTGCTTATTTGTGTACCGAGTCCACAACTCAATTGAAAAGGTTGACAAACTACAGCCCACGGGCCAAGTTCGGCCTGTGGACTGTTTTTGTATTGTTCATGAGCTCAGAGTGTTTTTTAAATTTTTAAAGTGTCATAAAAAAAAGAATATATGAGAGGAACTATATGCATCTTGTGAAGCCTAAAACATTTATTATCTGGTCATTTACAGAAAGATTCCAGGGTGGCACAAGCAGTTTATATCTTGGCTACTAATCAAAAAGTTGACAGTTTGAATCCACTTAGAGGTGCCTCAGAAGAAAAGCCTGGCAATCTATTTCAGAAAGGTCACAGCCATTGAAACTCTATGAAGCACAGTTCTAGCCTGAAACACATGCAGGCATCCTGAGTTAGAGTTAACAGCAGCTGGTTTGACTTTTTCGGTTTTCTTTACAGACAAAGTTTACTGATTCCCGTTCTATTGATTTTGTCTTTTTATTGATATATGGAGGAGCCCTGGTAGCACAATGGCTAAGCATCAGGTTGCTGACCCAAAGATCGGTGGTTTGAACCCACCAGTTGCTCCACTGGAGAAAGATGTAGCAGTCTGCTTCTGTAAAGATTACAGCCTTGGAAACCATATGGGGCAGTTCTACTCTGTCCTACAGGGTCACTATGAGTAGGAATAGATTCAATGGCAATGGTTTTCTTTTTTTTTTTAAATTAATGTATATTCTGGATATTAATAACATGTCTGACCTAGCTGCTCTCTCACCCTCTCCCTCATCAGCTATCACGCTTTCCATCTTTCTGTGCTCAAGCACGCCAAGCCTCTCCTGTGCCAGAACCATGGTCTAATACGTGTTTTGCTAGAATCAAAATGTTTCTTCAACATCCTGTGGAGTTTCAATTACATTCAGAATCTGTCATCTAATTTTCCCCTACTCTCAAATTCTCCGAATAAAGTCAATTTAATTCTCTTTACCTTGTGAACTGTATGCTGCAGAATTTTGCTTCTGGCTGTGATAGAATGATTGCTATTGAACTTGCTCTGCTGTTATAAACAACTAGAAAACTGCACAAAAAGATATGAAATAGCTGTCTTCAGACATGGGGAAGCAGACACAGGACTGTAATCCCTGAGAAAAGGAAAACAAACAGGGTAAACATGGTGGCCCTGGCTTTTTGCCTGGAGGTACTTGCTGGAGCACAGCTCGGGGAGGGGAAGCCCAAGCATAGTATGGTGGTATCAGTCCCAAGGTGGCACAAACAGTTAAGTACGTGACTACAAACAAAAAGGTTGATGGTTCAAACCCATCTGGAAATACCTCAGAAGATAGGCCTGGAGATCTGCTTCTGAAGGGTCATAGTTTTGAAAACACCGTGGAGCACTGTTCTACTATAACACACATAGAGTCACCATGAGTTAAAAATGACTTGACGGGAACTGGTTTTGGCTTTTATCATAGAGATAAGGAAACAAAGTTTTGAGTTTGCGGAGGCTGGGGCATTTGGTTTCTGTAGACCAGAGTACCAGAGATGAGGGAGCTACACAGAGAAAGTTCCAGAATCTGCATAGGAGTTCCCATTAGACATTGATCAAATACTAAGTTACACATATATAGGGTGAAACTCCAGGAGACAAGGTCAAGAACAACTACTAGGGAGCTGGAAGTTGAACAACTCCCAGAACTCATTCAAGATTGATTTAAATTTGTATTCTGACCAGCCAGAGTACAGAGACCTCAAGGAAGACCCAGGACATTCAGGAGACCCCAAAATGGTCATGCTAAGTAGTAAGGCTAAACTAGCCCTAGAGAAAGCATTTCTTAAACACACCTTCACAAAGCTTAGAAACAAATCTCCAAAGGAAAAAGGTGATCCTCAAGCAGCTTAAATTGCCTGATAAAACACACTTCAATATTTTTTGAAAAATAAAATCCAGATACTCAATAGTGTAGCACACATATGCGTCAGCATCAGATGAAAACCTACAAGACATAACAAGAATCAGGGAAATGAGACCCAAGTTGTTGTTAGTTGCCGACACGTTGGCTCCAACTTATGACAACCTTCTATATAACAGAAACAAAATGTTGCCTGGTCCTGCACCATCTTCACAATCATTAGTATGCTCTAGTCCGTTGTTGATTACGATAATGTATATTTTGAGGGCCTCCCAACTTGAGTGCTCACCTTCCCACACTACGTTGAACAATGTTCTATCGTTATCCATAAGGTTTTTGCTGACTGATTATAAGAAGTAGATTCCAGTCTTTTCTTCCTAGCTGATTTTAGTCTGGAAGCTCTGCTGAAACCTGCCCATATCATGGGTGACCCTGCTGGTATTTGAAATACTGGTGGCACAGTTTCCAGCATCACAATAACATCCAAGCCACCACAGTACAACACACTGACAGACAAGTGCTTCTGTGACTCATAACCAGGAGAAAAATCAATCAAGTGAAACAGCCCCAGAAATGAAAAAGATGAGGGAAGTAGTAAACAAACACTTCATTAAATAGTTATTGTAAATATATGCATGGATTTGAAGGAAGCATGAACACAATGAGGAAAGAAATGCAAACTGTATAAATTAACCAGATGCCACTTACAGAGATGAAAACTATCTGAAATTAAAAATTCACTGAATGGAATTAACTTCACATTAGATACTGTAGAAATAATTAGTGATCTTGAGAGGGCATAGCAGTAAACATCAAAACAAAGCAAAACACAGAAAGAATAAGGGCTAAAACAAATGAAGAGAGCCTTGGTAACCTGTGAGAAAATATAAAGCAGTCAGACATACATGCATTGAGGACCAGAAAGAAAAGAGACAGGGACAGAAAAAATATTCAAAGATACAGTGGTCAAGAATTTCCCAAATTTTATGTAAACTGCTAACCAACATATACAAGAAATGCAACAAACCACAAGCAGGATAAAAAACAACAACAAAAGTTACATAATCATAATCATGATCAAATGGTTAAAATCTAGTGATAATGGGAAAATCTTGTAAGGACCTGGGCGGGAGGGAACATATGGGGAAACAAAGATAAAATGATTGTTGATTTCTCATTAGAAACAATGCCATCTAGAAGACAGTGGAAATCGTCTTGCAAATAACAGAATAAAATACATATTCACATATAATTCTACATTCAGTGAAAATATTTTTCAAAAGTCAAGGTGAGCATACACCAATTCAACAATTTATACATGTATAATTCAGTGACATTGACTACATTCTTTGAGTTGTGCAACCATTCTCACTCTCCTTTTCTGCATTGTTCCTCCCGTATTAACATAAACTCACTGCCTCCTAAAATTTCTGTCTAATCTTTCATGGTCCTGTTGTCCATTTGATTCCATACAGATAGTTCTTTAAAAAGCTCAATGTTCAAGGCAGACACTCTTTACCAGTTAAGCTAAACTATTGTTTGATTTTGAGGAAATTTCAGGGATGTTTTCAGTTTAGGGTTTAAAGATTATCTCAGGGCCATAGTTTCAGGGTTTTATACAGCCTCCGTAGCTCCAGAAAATCTGCATTTCATGAGAATTTGAAATTGTGTTCTGCATTTTCTCCCTTTTCATCAGGTTTCGTCTCTAGAATCTTTGATCAAAATGTCACTGGTATATATGTTCTGCTGTGTATATTCTCAATTAAAAAAAAAAAACTAAAAAAAAAATCAAGGTAAAATAGTGATTTTTCAGGTAAATCAAAGATGAAAAAATTAAAAAAATTATCACCAACAAACTAAAAGAAATGATCAAGGAATTTCTCCAAGCTGAAAGAAAAAAATGATACAAGATGGAAACTCAGATCTAAACAAAGGAATGAAAAACAATGAAAATGTTAAATATGTGTGAAAATGAATAAACATAAAAGTTTCTGTTTTCTCATTTTTAAATTTCTTTAAAAGACAATTGAATATTTAAAGAAAAATTAATAATAAGGCATTATGAAGTTTGTAATGTTTGTAGAAATAAAATGTAGGACAATAATAGTACAAAAGGAGAGTGAATATAAAACATACAGCTGTACATTTTTCCACTAAATACGTGAAGCGGTGGAATTATTTTGAAAACAGACTGTGACAAATTAAATGTGCACATCGTAAACCTTTTTAAAATAAAACAAAGAGGTATAGTTAATAAGTTTATAGAGAAGATAAAATGGAATATTAAAAATACTCAATCCAAAAAAATGCAGAAAGAGAAGAAAGAGGAACAAAGAACACATGGGGAGAGAAAACAAATAGCAAGACTACAGAATTAAATTTTAAATGTAATGGTCTAAATGTACCAATTCAAAGCAAAGATTGTCAGATTGGATAAAAAAAAGAAAAACCGGGGACTTCCAGTTTCAGCTCGGGCATGTGAAGAGCTTGGAAGCTGTCATTCCCATCCTTATTACAAGAAAAAAAAAAAAAAAGCTGAACAAAGTGAAAATCAATGACCTTTCTTGGGCTCATTTGAGAATTGAGATCACAGATCAAACCACCACCTCAAAATCTGGAGAGATAGATGAATGCTGAGAATCAATGCTGAGATCAGCTTACCAGGAGTAGAGGCTGTTGGAGCCATAAAATGGTAATAACACTGAAATGGTAATTTTGACAAATTACTGAAAGCCCATGTGGACTATCATGAGAGTGAGAAACTCCGGGGGTCACAGTCTTAGGGGTCTCCCACACTTGAATGGGCTTTACCTCTAGGAACCTATGAGGTTCTCATGAGAACGAATACACAGAAATCACTAAGGTTATATAGAAGACTCCAAAAATATAAACACTATCAATCAACTCAATCTTTTTGACATTTATAGGACATTTCCCAACAATAGAAGAATACTCATTCTTTTCAAGTACACAGGGAACATTCACAAGGACAGATTAGCTAGGCCATAAAACTTGTCTCAATAAATCTAAAAAAAAACTAAACTCAAATCAATAACAAAATATATTTTGAAATAATAATAAAAATACAAGGTATTAAAATTAGAGGGAAAATAGAACTTTAAGTGTTTATATTAAATGAGGAAAAATTTAAAACCAATGATCTAGGCTTCCACTTTAAGAAATGAGAAAAAAGAGAAGAAATTAAACCTGAAATCAGTAGAAGTCATTAACAGTACAAATCAATAAAAAAAAAAAAATAGAAAGACAATAGAGAAAGATCAATGAAACCAAGAGCTCATTCTTAATAAGCATCAATAAACTTGATAAACATTTCTCTAGAGAGACCACATTAAAACAAAGTTGGATGAAACACAAATTACCAATATCAGACATGAAAAAGGGGACATTACTCATAAATCCTACAGATACTGAAATTATAGTAAGGTAATATGATCAAAGTTTTGTCAATAGTGTTGAGAACTTAGATAAAATGAACAAATTCTTTGAAAAGTGCAAATTATCAAAACTGAATCAAGAAGAAATAGAAAATGTGAATATTCCTATATCTATTAAAGAAATTTAATTTGTAGTTAAAAATCTTTCCACAAGAAAATTCCAGGCCCAGACAGTTTCCCTGATGAATTTCATCAAATGGGAAGAAATAACATACAGACCCTTAGACAACCTTTCTCAGAAAACAGAAAATACTTCCCAACTCATTTTATATGGCCACAAAAACTCTGATACCAAACCCAGATAAAGGCATTATGAGAAAAGAGAACTATAGACCAATATCCTTCATAGTCATAGATGCAAAAAAAAAAAAAACCTTAACAAAAGACTAGTAAATTTAGTTCAGCAAAAGATGAGGAAGGTAATATCTTATGGTCACGAACAAGTGGAGTTTATTCCCTACACACAAGATTGGTGAAACATATGAAAGTAATTGATAAAATTCACCATATTAACAGAATGAAGAAGTTCATATGACTGTCTATAAACGTAGAGAAAGCTTTTGACAAAATTCAACAGCCATTTATGATAAAAGCTCTCAGACAACTAGAAGTATAAGACAACTTCATTTTGGTAGGCAGAATAATACCACCCCACCTAAAGGTGTCCTAATCCCCAGAACCTGTGAATATGTTCCTTTATGTGACAAAAGGGACTTTGCAGGTGTGATTAAGGTTAGGACCTTATCTGGGATTTCCCAGGGAAACCCAGTCAAATCACATAAATCCTTAAAAGTGAAAGAGGAAGGCAGAGGAAGGGGGTCAGAGAGATGAAAGAGGAGAAATTCCAAGCGAGAGGGACTCAACTCATTGTTGCTGGCTTTGAAGATGGAAGGAGCCCATAAGCCAAAGAATGTGGGTGGCCTCTAGAGGCAGAAATGGTTCTAAGCTGACAGTCAGCAAGGAAATGGGGACCTCAGTCTCACAAATACAAGAAATTGAATTCTGCTCATAACCTGAACAGACAAAGGAAATGGATTCTCCACCTAGAGCCTCCAGAAAGGAACATAACCTGCCTACACCTTGAATTTAGCCATGTGAGATTGTACTGGATTTCTGACCTACAGAGCTGTCAGATGATAAACTTGTGTTGTTTTAAGCCACTAAGGTTTGTGGTCATTTTTACAGCAGCAATAGAAAACTAATACAATTCTGTACATGATGAAGGGTAAATACAAAAAAACGTACAGATAACATCGTACACAATGGTGGATGCCAGAACACTTTTGTCCTAAGATTGGGAACAAAGCCAGGATGCCCGCTTTCGTCAGTTCTATTCAACATTGTACTAGAGGTCTCAGCCATTGTAAAAAGGCAATAAAAGATAAAAGGCATACAGTTTGAAAAGGAAAGCAATAAAACTATTTTTATTCATAGTCAACATGAAGATGTCTGTAGAAAACCTAAGGAATCCACAAGCAAAACTACTTGAACTAATAAGTGAATTTAGCAAGGTCACGGAGTGTAAAGCCAATATACAAAAATCATTGTTTTCTTCTATACACTAGTCACAAACCATTGGACAAGATAATTAAAGAAAAGTAATTCCATTTGCAGTCACATCCATAAATATTAAATACTTAGGAACAAGTTTAACAAATATATGTAAGAACTGTACACGGAAAACTTTTTTAAAAAATTGCAGAGAGAAATCAAAGTTGCCCAAATAAATGGAGAGCTATATTGTGTTCATAGACTGGAAGATTCAGTATTGTTAAAATGGCAATTCTCCCAAAATTGATCTAGAGATTCAACTCAACCCCTGTCAAAATCCCAAAAGTCTTTCTAAATTTAGAAATTGACAAGATAAAAATTCTAAAATTTATATGGAAACACAAAGGACAGGGAATAGTCAAAAAAAATTTTGAAAAAGAACAAACTTGGAGCATTTATGTTATCTGACTTCAAGACCTCCTATACAGCTACAGTAATGAGACAGTGTGGTATCGGTGAAAGAATAGACATATAGGTAAATGGAACAGAACACAGAGTCCAAAATAGATGCACATGTAACTGATTAAGTGATTTTTTACTAACGCACCAAGATAATTCAATGGGAGAAAGAGTAGTGTTTTCAACCAAAAACGCTGAAACAAAAAACCAAACCAGTTGCCGCTGAATTGATTATGACTCACGGTGGCCCCATGTTTCAGAATAGAACTGTGCTCCATAAGATTTTCAATGGCTGCAATCTTTCAGAAGTAGATCATCAAGTCTTTTTTCAAAGATGCCTCTGGATGAACCCCAACTGCTAACCTTTCAGTTAATAGCAAGTGGCTTAACCTTTCAAACCACCCAGGGTCTGGAAACTATTGGAAATCCACATGAGGAAAAAATGTACTTTGACCTTCACCTCACACCATACACAAAAATTAATTCTAAATGGATCATAGACCTAAATGTAAAAGTTAAACCTATACAGTATCTAGAAAACATAGGCAAAAAATATGTTGTAGGCAAATATTTCTTAGAAATGGAAACAAAAGCAAGGACCATGAAAAATATTAAATAAATTTTAAATTATTTAAATAAATAGAAATTCATTAAAATTAAACACTTCTGAGGGGAACTAAGATGGCAGAATAGCCAGATACTTCCAGCGAGCCCTCTTTACATCAAAGATCTGAAAAAACAAGTGAAATGAGTATATTTATGATAAGCTAGGAGCCCTGAGCATCAAAGGCAAGCTTAGACAACAAACAGAGGGGCAGGGAAAGGAAGAGACGGTTAAGAAGCAGAGAGGAGTTACCAGACCTGAATTGCGGGGAGCCCTCAGGCACCATTCCCAGAGCCGTGGCGGTGGGCTGGTACTAGTGTTCAGCCACAGTTTCCTCAGGGAGAAGCAGCCAGCCACACAGCCTACTCACACCTCCGGAACCTGAGAAGAATGGCGCTCGCCACAAAAGCTAAGTACTTGGGTATATTTTACCATGCCCCACCCCCCGCCAAGCCAGCTTCAGCAGCTGACTTCCTTGGGCCTGAGATAGGCCCTGTTGAGCACCTAGAGCCATCCTCTCGGCCTTGGAGAAGGAATAAACTTGCAACTGGGGGAAAAGATAATTTGCCAGCTCCATTAACCAGGGGAGGTCAGGACAGAAACGGCTCCTGTCCAGGCATAAATGGTCCAGGGACTTTGAGTACCTTTCCCCTCTGCATGGACCTGTGTGGGCCTATTTCAGGAGAATAGGCCCTTGATGGCAGATCCCAATCATTTCAGCTGTGCGGTGGAGAGGTGGGTGTTTGATGTTTGACATTGCTTTGCCTATTAAACAAGGTACTCACCTGCCCACATCAGGGGCCTAAGGACTGGTAGCTCCACTCAGGTCACCCAGCCACCTACGACAGGGGTCCAAGGATACCTGGTATCTCCCAGTTCTTACAACCAAAAACATTGGGTGTCCATGGTCCGTCTGCCGAGCCCACCCACCTGTATGCTCTAGGGAACAGGGACACGCTTTCCTCAGAGACATGTGGGGGACGATTCTCAGCCCCCTGCCTTGTTCAGAGTGTGACTCCCTGCTGCAACTAGATACTGGTACCTACACCAATCACCCTTGCCCCTCTAAGGCTGTAGGAAAGAGCCTGTACCTCACACTTGACGATGAGCTACCTGGACACCAGAGCTGAATTCACACAAGAAAAACGAATGGACTCCTAACCTGATATACCTGATAACAGGCCTAGCCATCTAGGAACAGGGTGTCAGAGCTCCAAAGGTGAAAATAATCAAGCTAGCTCACTCAAGCAACCCATTTGGGCATATCAAAACAAAAGAAACCAAGAAGCTACGACACAGCAAACATAAAATAAACTAGTCCAATAACTTATAGATGGCTCGGAGACAACAGTCAATATCAAGTCACATAAAGAAACAGATGATGATCACCTGAACAAGCTCTCAAAACAAAGAGTCAAGGGATCTTCTACATGAAAGTGCATTCCTGGAGTTACCAGAGGCAGAATACAAAAGATTAATACACAAAGCCCTTCAAAACATCAGGAAGGATATAAGGAAATACACAGAACAAGCCAAGGAACACACAGATGAAGCAGTTAAAGAAATTAAAAAGATTATTCAGGAGCATAATGAAAATTTTAATAAGCTGGAAAAATCCATAGACAGACAGCAATCAGAAATTCAGAAGATTAACAATAAAATCACAGAAGTAGGCAACTCAGTAGAAAGTCAGAGGAGCAGAACTGAGCAAGTGGAAGGCAGAATTTCTGAACTTGAAGATAAAGCACTTGGCACAAATATATTTGAAGAATAATCAGATAAAAAAATTCAAAAAAATGAAGAAACCTTGAGAATTATGTGGGACTGTATCAAGAGTAATAACCTATCAGTGATTGGAGTACCAGAACAGGGAGAGATCATAGAAAATACAGAGAGAATTGTTGAAGATTTGTTGGCAGAAAACTTCCCTGATATTGTGAAAGATGAGAAGATACCTAACCAGGATGTTCATCGAACTCCACATAAGGCAGATGTTAAAAGAAAGTCACCAATACATATTATAATCAAACTTCCCAAAAGCAAAGATAAAGAGAGAATTTTCAGAGCAGTTAGGGTTAAACAAAAGTCACCTATGAAGGAGAGCCAATAAGAATAAACTCAGACTACTCGGCAGAAACCATGCAGGCAAGAAGGCAATGGGATGACTTATATAAAAAATTGAAGGAAAAAAATTGCCAGCCAAGAATCATATATCCAGCAAGACTGTCTCTGAAATATGAAGGTGAAATTAGGACATTCACAGATAAACAGGAGTTTAGGAAATTCATAAAAACCAAACCAAAGCTACAAGAAATAGTAAAGAGAGTTCTTTGGTTAGAAAATCAATAATATCAGGTATCAACCCAAGACTAGAACACTGGGCAGAGCAACCAGAAGTCAACCCAGACAGGGAAATACAAAAAAAAAAAAAAAAAATCAAGGTAAAAAAAACTCTCAAAACAGTGTAACAGCAATGTTATTATGTAAAAGAAGACAACATTAAAACAACAAAGAGGGACTAAGAAATGTAATTACAGATCTTTCATATGGAGAGGAAGACAAGGTGATATAAACAAATAAAAGTTAGGTTTAAGTTTAGAAAAATAGGGGTAAATAATAAGGTAACCACAAAGGAGACAAACTTTCCTAAACATCAAAATAAAATACAAGAAAAAAATACAGACTCAGCAGAAACAAAATCAACAACAAATATGAGGAAAGGACAATGTATAAAGGTAATCTACTCAGTGCATAAAATTAAGTGGGAAAAAGAAACTGTCAACAACACACACAAAAAGACTTCAATACGATAGCACTAAATTCATAACTATCCATAATTACGTTAAATGTAAACGGACTAAATGCACCAAAAAAGAGACAGAGAGTGGCGGAATAGATTACAAAGAATGATGAGGCTATATGCTGCCTACAACAGACACGCCTTAGGCTCAGAGACACAAACAAACAAAAACTCAAAGAATGGAAAAAAATATATCAAGCAAACAACAATTTAAAAAAAGCAGGAGCGGCAATATTAATTTCTGACAAAATAAACTTTAAAGTTAAAGCCACCATAAAGGATAAGGAAGGACACTATATAATGATTAAAGGGACAATATACCAAGAAGATATAACCATATTAAATATTTATACACCCAATGACAGAGCTGCAAGATACGTAAAACAAACTCTTATCAGCACTGAAAAGTGAGATAGACAGTTCCACAATAATAGTAGAAGACTTCAAAACACCACTTTGGGTAAAGGACAGGACATCCAGAAAGAAGCTCAGTAAAGACACAGAAGATCTAAATCCCACAATCAACCAACTTGACCTTGTAGATATATACAGAACACCCAACAGAAACCAAGTATACTTTCTTTTCTAGTGCACATGGAACGTTCTCTAGAATAGACCACATATTAGTTCATAAAGCAAGCCTTAGCAGAATCCAAAACACTGAAATATTACAAAGCATCTTCTCTGACCATAAGGCCATAAAAGTGGAAAGCAATAACAGAAAAAGGAGGGGAAAGAAACCAAACACTTGGAAACTGAACAATACCTTGCTCAAAAAAGACTGGATTATAGAAGACATTAAGGATGGAATAAAGAAATTCATAGAATCCAATGAGAATGAAAACATTTCCTATCAGAACCTTTGGGACACGGCGAAAGTGGTGCTCAGAGGCCAATTTATATCAATAAATGCACACATCCAAAAGAAGAAAGGGCCAAAATCAAAGAAATATCCCTACAACTGGAACAAATACAAAGAGAACAACAACAACAAAAACCCTCAGGCACCAGAAGAAAACAAATACTAAAAATTAGAGCAGAACTAAATGATATATAAAAAAAACTTTTTTAAAAATGATATAGAAAACAGAAAAACATTTGAAAGAATTCACAAGACCAAAAGCTGGGTCTTTGAGAAAATCAACAAAATTGATAACCCATTGGCCAAACTGACAAAAGAAAAACAGGAGACGAAGCAAATAACCAGAATAAGAAATGAGATGGGTGATAATACAACAGACCCAACTGAAATTAAAAGAATCTTATCAGATTACTACGAAAAATTGCACTCTAACAAATATGAAAACCTAGAAGAAATGGATGAATTCCTAGAAACACACTACCTACCTAAACTAACACAGAGGTAGAACAACTAAATAGACCCATAACAAAAGAAGAGATTGAAAGGTAATCAAAAAACTCACAACAAAAAAAAAGCCCTGGTCCGGATGGCTTCACTGCAGAGTTCTACCAAACTTTCAGAGAAGAGTTAACACCACTACCACTAAAGGTATTTCAGAGCATAGAAAAGGATGGAATATGCCCAAACTCATTCTATGAAGCCATCATATCCCCGATACCAAAACCAGGTAAAGACACCACAAAAAAAAGAAAATTACAGACCTATATCCCTCATGAACTTAGATCCAAAAATCCTCAACAAAATTCTAGCCAAAAGAATTCAACAACATATCAAAAAAATAGTTCACCATGACCAAGTGGGATTCATACCAGGTATGCAGGGATGGTTCAGCATTAGAAAAACAATTAATGGAATCCATCATATAAATAAAACAAAAGACAAGAATCATGTGATTTATCAATTGATGAAAAAATGGCATTTGACAAAGTGCAACACCCATTCATGATAAAAACTATCAGCAAGATAGGAATAAAAGGAAAATTCCTCAACATAATAAAGGGCATTTATACAACCAAATGCGGAAATTATAGAACAATATCATTAATATCACTCGCAAGCAAAATTTTGCTGAAGATCATTCAAAAATGGCTGCAGCAGTGTATCGGCAGGGAACTGCCAGAAATTCCCGCTGGTTTCAGAAGAGGACGTGGAAACAGGGACATCATTGCTGATGTCAGATGGATCCTGGATGAAAGCAGAGAATACCAGAATGATGTTTACCTGTGTTTTGTTGACTATGCAAAGGCATTCGACTGTGTGGATCATAACAAACTACGGAAAACATTCCGAAGAATGGGAATTCCAGAACACTTAGTTATGCTCGTGAGTAACCTTTACATAGATCGAGAGGCAGTTGTTCGGACAGAACAAGGGGATACTGATTGGCTTAAAGTCAGGAAAGGTGGTGTCAGGGTTGTATTCTTTCACCATACCTATTCAATCTGTATGCCAAGCAAATAATACTAGAAGCTGGACTATAAGAAGAACGGGGCATCAGGATTGGAAGAAGACTCATTAACAACCTGCGTTATGCAGATGACACAAACTTGCTTGCTGAAAGTGAAGAGGACTTGAAGCACCTACTAATGAAGATCAAAGACCACAGCCTTCAGTATGACTTGCACCTCAACATAAAGAAAACAAAAATCCTCACAACTGGACCAATGAGCAACATCATGATAAATGGAGAAAAGGTTGAAGTTGTCAAGGATTTCATTTTACTTGGACACACAATCAACAGCCATGGAAGCAGCAGTCAAGAAATAAAAAGACGCATTGCATTGGATAAATCTGTTGCAAAGGACCTCTTTCAAGTGTTGAAGAGCAAAGATGTCACCTTGAAGACTAAGGTGCACCTGACCGAAGCCACGGTATTTTCAATTGCATCATATGGATGTGAAAGCTGGACAATGAATAAGGAAGATCGAAGAAGAGTTGACACCTTTGAATTGTGGTGTAGGCGAAGAACATTGAATATACCATGAACTGGCAAAAGAAAGAACAAATCTGTCTTAGAAGAAGTACAACCAGAATGCTCCTTAGAAGCAAGCATGGCGAGACTGCATCTTACATACTTTGGACATGTTGTCAGGAGGAATCAGTTCCTGGAGAAGGACATCATGGTTGGCAGAGTACATGGTCAGTGGAAAAGAGGAAGACCCTCAGCGAAGTGGATTGACACAGTGGCTGCAACAGTGAACTCAAGCTTAACAGCGATTGCAAGGATGGCTCAGGACCGGGCAGTGTTTTATTCTGTTGTACACGTGGTCGCTATGAGTCAGAATCAACTTGACAGCATCTAACAACAACAACAAAAACGTACAAAGCTAATAGCCAACATCATCTTAAATGGAGAGAGCTTGAAAGCATTCCCTTTGAGATCAGGAAACAGACAAATATGCCCTTTATCACCGCTCTTGTTCAACATTGTGCTGGAGGTCCTAGCCAGAGCAATTAGAGTAGATAAAGAAATAAAGGGCATTGAGATTGGCAAGGGAGAAGTAAAAGTATCTCTATTTGCAGAGGACATGATCATATACACAGAAAATCCTAAGGAATCCCTCAAGAAAACTACTGAAACTAACAGAAGAGTTCAGCAGAGCATCAGGATACAAGATAAACATACAAAAAACAGTTGGATCCCTCTACAATAACAAAAAGAACATCGAAGAGGAAATCACCAAGTCAATACCATTTACAGTAGCCCCCAAAAGGATAAAATACTAAGGAATAAATCTTACCAGAGATGTAAAAGACTTATACAAAGAAAACTACAAAACACTTCTGCAAGAATCCAAAACAGACCTACATAAGTGGAAAAATATACCTTGCTTATGGTTAGGAAGACTTAACATTATAAAAATATCTATTCTAATGAAACATTACCAAAAACGACGAAGAGAAACCAGATAACTGGGAGCTCCTAAAAATCAAACACCTATGCTCATTTAAAGACTTCACCAAAAGAATAAAAAGACCACCTGCAGATTGGGAAAGAATTTTCAGCTATGACATCTCCGACCAGCACCTGATCTCTAAAATCTATATGATTCCGTTAAAACTCAACCACAAAAAGACAAACAACCCAATCAAGAAGGGGGCAAAGGATATGAACACACACTTCACTAAAGAAGATATTCAGGCAGCTAACAGATACATGAGAAAATGCTCTCGATCATTAGCCATTAGAGAAATGCAAATTAAAACTACGATGAAATTCCATCTCACTCCAACAAGGCTGGCATTAATCCAAAAAACACAAAATAATAAATGTTGGAGAGGATGCGGAGAGATTGGAACTCTTACACACTGCTGGTGGGAATGTAAAATGGTACAACCACTTTGGAAAACTATCTGGCGTTTTCTTAAAAAGTTAGAAGTAGAACTACCATACAACCCAGAAATCCCACTCCTCGGAATATACCCTAGAGAAATAAGAGTCTTCACATGAACAGATATATGCACACCCATGTTTATTGCAGCTGTGTTTACAATAGTGAAAAGCTGGAAGCAACCAAGGTGTCCATCAACAGATGAATGGTTAAATAAATTGTGGTATATTCACACAATGGAATACTACGCATCGATAAAGAACAGTGAGGAATCTGTGAAACATTTCATAACATGGAGGAACCTGGGAGGCATTATGCTGAGTGAAATTAGTCAGAGGCAAAAGGACAAATATTGTATAAGACCACTATTATAAGATCTTGAGAAATAGTATAAACTGAGAAGAACACATACTTTTGTGGTTATGACGCAGGGAGGGAGGGAGGGTGGGAGAGGGTTATTTACTGATTAGTTAGTAGATAAGAACTACTTTAGGTGAAGAGAAGGACAATACTCAATACACGGAAGGTCAGCTCAATTGGACTGGACCAAAAGCAAAGAAGTTTCCGGGATAAACTGAATGCTTCAAAGGTCAGCGGAGCAAGGGCGGGCGTTTGGGGACTATGGCTTAAGGGGACTTCTAAGTCAATTGGCAAAATAATTCTATTATGAAAACATTCTGCATCCCACTTTGAAATGTGGCATCTGGGGTCTTAAATGCTAACAAGCGGCCATCTAAGATGCATCAATTGGTCTCAACCCACCTGGATCAAAGGAGAATGAAGAACACCAAGGTCACACAATAACTATGAGCCCAAGAGACAGAAAGGGCCACATGAACTAGAGACTGACATCATCTTGATACCAGAAGAACTAGATGGTGCCCGGCCACAACCAATGACTGCCCTGACAGGGAGAACAACAGAGAACCCCTGAGGGAGCAGGAGATCAGTGGGATGCAGACCCCAAATTCTCATAAAAAGACCAGACTTAATGGTCTGACTGAGACTAGAGGAATCCCGGTGGTCATGGTCCCCAAACCTTCTGTTGGCCCAGGACAGGAACCATTCCCGAAGACAACTCATCAGACATGGAAGGGACTGGACAATGGGTTGGAGAGAGATGCTGACGAAGAGTGAGCTACTTGTACCAGGTGGACACTTGAGACTGTGTTGGCGTATCCTGTCTGGAGGGGAGATAGGAGGGTAGAGAGGGTTAGAAACTGGCAAAATTGTCACGAAAGGAGAGACTGGAAGTAGGCAGTGGGCTGACTCATTAGGGTGAGAGTAAGTGGGAGTATGGAGTAAGGTGTATATAAGCTTATATGTGACAGACTGACTTGATTTGTAAACGTTCACTTACAGCTCAATAAAAATTATTATTTTTTTAAATCTATTCTACCAAAAGCAATCTATAGATTTAATGCAGTTCCAATCCAAATTCCAACGACATTCTTTAAAGAGATGGAGAAACAAATCACCATCTTCATATGGAAGGGAAAGAGTCCCCAGATAAGTAAAGCATTACTAAAAAAGAAGAATAAAATGGGAGGCCTTACTCTACCTGATTTTAGAACCTATTATACTGCCACAGTAGTCAAAACAGCCTGGTACTGGTACAACAACAGATACATAGACCAATGGAACAGAATTGAGAACCCAGACATAAATCCATCCACATATGAGCAGTTGATATTTGACAAAGGCCCCAAAACAGTTCAATGGGGAAAAGACAGTCTTTTTAACAAATGGTGCTGGCATAACTGGATATCCATCTGCAAAAAAATGAAACAGGAATCATACCTCACTCCATGCACAAAAACGAGCTCAAAATGGATCAAAGACCTAAATATAAAATCTAAAGCGATAAAGATCATGGAAGGAAAAATAGGGACAACATTAGGAGCCCTAATATAAGACATTATTAACAATGCAGGAGAAAAACTAGATAACTGGGAGCTCCTAGAAATCAAACACCTATGCTCATCCAAAGACTTCACAGAAAGAATAAAAATTACCTAAAGACTGGCAAAAAGTGTTTAGCTATGATGTTTCTGATCAGCGGCTGATCTCTAAAATCTATATGACACTGCAGAAACTCAACTAAAAAAAGTCAAATAACCCAATTAAAAAAATGGGCAAAAAATATAAACAGACACTTCACTAAAGAAGACATTCAGGTAGCTAACAGATACATGAGGAAATGCTCACGATCATTAGCCATTAGAGAAATGCACATCAAAACCACAATCAGATTTCATCTCAAGCCAACAAGGCTGGCATTAATCCAAAAAACACAAAACGATAAATGTTGGAGAGGCTGTAGAGAGATTGGAACACTTATACACTGCTGGTGGGAATGTAAAATGGTACAACCACTTTGGAAATCAATTTAGTGCTTCCTTAAAAAGCTAGAAATAGAACTACCATACAATCCAGCAATCCCACTCCTTGGAATATATCCTAGAGAAATAAGAGCCTTTACACGAACAGATATATGCACACCCATGTTTATTGCAGCACTGTTTACGATAACAAAAAGATGGAAGCAACCAAGGTGCCCATCAACGGACGAATGCATAAATAAATTATGGTATATTTGCACAATGGAATACTACACATTAATAAAGAACAGTGATGAATGTGTGAAACATTTCATAACATGGAGGAATCTGGAAGGCATTATGCTGAGTGAAATTAGTTGCAAAAGGACAAATATTGTCTAAGACCACTATTATAAGAACTTGAGAAATAGTTTAAACAGAGAAGAAAAGGTTCTTTGATGGTTACAACGGGGGGGGGGGGGAGAGGGACATTCGCGAATTAGGTAGTAGGTAAGGGCTACTTTAGGTGACAGGAAAGACAGAATGCAATACAGACTAGGTGAGCACAACCAGACTAAACCAAAAACAAAGAAGTTTCCTGAATAAACTGCATGTTTCAAAGGCCAGCATAGCAGGGGTGGGGTTTGGGGACCATGGTTTCAGGGGACATCTAAGTCAATTGGCATAATAAAATCTATTAAGAAAACATTCTGCATCCCACGTTGGAGAGTGGCGCCTGGGGTCTTAAACACTAGCAAGCAGCCATCTAAGGTGCATCAATTGGTCTCAACCCACCTGGATCAAAGGAAAATGAAGAACATCAAGGACACGAGGTAATTGCAAGCCCAAGAGACAGAAAGGGCCACATAAACCAGAGACTACACCAGCCTAAGACCAGGAGAACTAGACGGTGCCAAGCTACAACCAATGACTGCCTTGACAGGGAACACAACAGAGAACTGCTAAGGGAGCAGGAGAGCAGTGGGATGCAGGCCCCAAATTCTCATAAAAAGACCAGACTTAATGGTCTTAGACTAGAAGGACCCCAGTGATCATGGCCCCCAGACCTTCTGTTGGCCCAGGACAGGAGCCATTCCCAAAGCCAACTCTTCAGACAGGGATTGTACTGGACAGTGGGTTGGAGATGGACCCTGGTGAGAAGTGAGCTCCTTGGATCAGGTGGACACTTGAGACTATGTTGGCATCTCCTTCCTGGAGGGGAGATGAGAGGGTAGAAGGGTTTAGACGCTGGCAAAATAGACACGCAAAGAGAGAGTGGAGGGAGGGAGCAAGCTGTCTCATTAGGGGGAGAGCAATTGGTAGTATGTAGCAAGGTGTGTATAAGTTTTTGTGTGAGAGACTGATTTGGTTTGTAAACTTTCACTTAAAGCACAATAAAAGGTAAAAAAAAAATTAAATACTTCTGTTCTTCAAAACATACTTTTTTTTTTTTTAATGATACTCTTAACACAATGAAAAGACAAGCTTAAGACAGGGAGAAAATATTCACAATACGTACTCCTGACAAAGGACTTTTATTCAAAAACATAAAGGAATATTCTTAAAACTGAGAAGATAAACAGCCTAATTTTTAAAATGGATAAAAGATTTTAACAGACTCTTGACAAAAGAAGATATATAAATAGCTAATAAGCATATTGTCTGATATAGTGCCAGAAGATGAGCCCCTCAGGTTGGATGGCTCTCAAAATACTACTAGAGAAGAGCTGCCTCCTCAGAATACAGTCGACTGTAATTATGTGGCTGGAGTAAAGCTTTCAGGACATTCATTTGCTGATGTGGCATGACTCAAAATGAGAAGAAACAGCTGAAAACACCCATTAATAATTGGAACATTGAATGCATGAAGTATAAATCTAGGAAAATTGGAAGTCATCAAAAATGAAAAAAGATAGATGACCTATGAATTAGTGAGCTGAAATGGACTGATGTTGGCCATTTTGAATCAGATAATCTAAGGTCTACTATGCTGGGAATCACAAATTGAAGAGAAGTGGCTTCACATTCATTGTCCAAAAGAATATTTCAAGATACATCCTGAAGAACAACCCTGTCAGTGATATGATAATGCCCATATGCCTACAAGGAAGATCAGTCAATACAACTATTTTTCAAATTTACCTACCAACCACTAATGCCAAAGATGAGAAAATTGAAGATTTTTACAACTTCTGCAGTCTGAAACTGATCAAACATGCAATCAACATGCATTGATAATTACTGGTGATTGGAATGCCAAAGTTGGAAACAGAGAAGAAGGATCTGTAGTTGGAAAATATGGCGCGAGTGATAGAAATGATGCCAAAGATTTCATGATAGAATTTTGCAAGATCAACAACTTCTTCATTGCAAATACCCTTTTTTTCAACAACATAAAAGGCAACTAAAAACATGGATCTCACTGGATGGAAAACAAAGATATCAAATCAACTACATCTGTGGAAAGAGATGGTGGAAAAGCTCAATATCATCAGCCAGAACAAGGCTGGGGGCCGACTGCAGAACAGATCATTAATTGCTCACATGCAAAGTTCAAACTGAAGTTGAAGAAAGATAAAACAATTCCACGAGAGGCAAGGTAAAACCCTGAGTGTGTTCCACCAGAATTTGGAGACCATCTCAAGCATAGATTTGTCTCATTGAACACTAATGACCAAAGATCACATGAGTTGTGGGATGACATCAAGGACATCATACATGAAGAAACAAAAGGTCATTAAAAAGACAGGAAAGAAAGAAAAGACAAATATGGCTGTAAGAAGAGACTCTGAAACCTGCTCTTGGACATAGACTAGCTAAAGTGAGTGGAAGAAATGATGAATTAAAAGAGTTGAACAGACATTTTAAAGGGTAGCTCGAGAAGACAAAGTATTATAATGAAATGTGCAAAGACCTAGAGTTAGAAAACCAAAAGGAAGAATACACTCAGCATTTCTCAAAAGGAAAGAACTGAAGAAAAAATTCAAGGCTCAAGCTGCAATTCTGAAGGATTCTATAGGCAAAATATTGAGTGATGCAGGCAAGAGGTATCAAAAGAAGATGGAAGGAATATACAGCCTCTGTACCCAAAAGAATTGGTCAACATCTAACCATTTCAGGGGGTAGCACAGGATCAAGAACTGATGGTATTGAAGGAAGAAGTTCAAGCTGCACTGAAGGCACTGGCAAAAAACAAGGCTTCAGGAACTGATGGAATACCAATTGAGATGTTTCAACAAACAGATGCAGCACTGGAGGTGCTCGCTCACCTATGCCAAGAAATTTGGAAGACAGTTATCTAGCCAACCAACTGGAAGAAATCCGTATTTGTGCCCATCCCAAAGAAAGTTGATCCAATGGAATGCAGAAATTATCAAACAATATCATTAGTATCACACACAAGTAAAATTTTGCTGCAGATAATTCAAAAACAGTTGCAGCAAGTACATCGACAGGGAATTGCCAGAAATTCGAGCTGGATTCAGAAGAGGATGTGGAGCAAGGGATATCATTGCTGATGTCAGACGGATCTTGGCTGAAAGCAGAGAATATCAGAAAGATGTTTGCCTGTGTCTTATTGACTATGCAAAGGCATTTGACTGTGTGGATCATAACAAAGTATGGATAACAATTCGAAGTATGAGAGTTTCAGAACACTTAATTATTGCTCATTTGGAACCTGTACATAGACCAAGAGGTGGTCGTTTGAACAGAGCATACTTATTCAATCTGTACGCTGAGCAACTAATCCAAGAAGCTGGACTATATGAAGAAGAAGGTGGCCTCGGGATTGGTGGAAGACTCATTAACAACCTGCATTATGCAGATGACATAATCTTGGCTTGCTGAAAGTGAAGAGGACTCGAAGCACTTACTGATGAAGATCAAAGACCACAACCTTCAGTATGGATTACATCTCAACATAAAGAAAACAAAAATCCTCGTAACTGGACCAGTAAGCAACATCATGATAAATGAAGAATAAATTGAAGTTCTGAAGGATTTCATTTTACTTGGATCCACAATCAGAGCCCATGAAAACAGCAGTCAAGAAATCAAATGATGCATTGCACTGAGCAAATTTGCTGCAAAAGACCTCTTTAATGTTTTAAAAAGCAAAGGTTTCACCTTGAGAACTAAGGTGCACCTGACTCGAGCCATGGTATTTTCAACTGACCCATATGCATGCGAAAGCTGGACAATGAATAAGGAAGACCGCAAAGGGATTAATGCCTTTGAATTATGGTGTTGGTGGAGAATACTGATTATCGCATGGACTGCCAGAGAACAAACAAGTCTATCTTGGAAGAAGTACAGCCAGAGTGCTCCTACTTCGTTTTGTGTACTTTGGACATGTATCAGTAGGGACCAGTTCCTGCAGAAAGACATGCTTGGTAAGTTAGAGAGTCAGCAAAAAAGAGGAAGAACCTCATGGGATGGATTGACATGGCAGGTTCAAGGATGGGCTCAAACACAGCAATGATTGTGAAGATGATGCAGGACCTGGCAGTGTTTTGCTCTGTTGTCCATAGGATCACTGTGAGTCAGAACTGACTCGACAGTACCTAATAACAACCTCAACAATAAGCACGTGAAAAGATACTCAACATCATGAGTCATAAGGGAAATGCTAGGGTAAAAATCCAATGAGATATCACTACATAATACCAAGTGTTGGCAAGGATGTGGAAAAACTAGAGCCATCGTACATCGCTGGTAGAAGTGTAAAATGGTACAACAAGTTTGGAAAACAGTTTGATAAATTCTTAGTAGTTTAACATATATTTATCCTATGACCCAAAATTTCACTTATACATATTTACACAAAAGAAATGAAAATATATGTCCACAAAATAACTTACACATGAATGTTCAAAGCATACTTATTCATAATAGCTCCAAACTGGAAGCAACACGAACGTTCATTCACAGGTAAAATCTATTTGCCATCAAGTTTTCATGACTCATGGTGACCCCATATGTGTCAGAGTAAAACTGCTCCATAGGGTCTTCTTAGCTGTAATCTTTATGGAAGCAGATCACCGGGCCTTTGTTCAGCGTCACCACTGGGTAGGTCCCAACCACCAACCTTTAGGTTAGTAGTCAAGCACAATTTGTTTGTGCCACCCAGGGACCTATTAACAGGTGAATGGATAAACAAATTATAGCATAACCACGCAATGGAATACTTCTCAGTGATTAAAAGGAACAAACAACAGATACACACAATAACAGGTAAAAATAAAAAATATTATGCTAGAGAAACAAAGCAGACATAAAAGAGTACACATGATTCCATCTCTTCACAGAAAGCTCAGCGGCTGCCTGTGCCCAGGGATGAAGGAAGAGACTGACTACAATGAGGTGCAAGAGAATTCTGGGGTCAAATGTTCTATCTTGATTGTTGTGGTGGTTACACAGGTATACACATTTTTCAAACCTCATAAAACTGTTCCTCAATAAAGTTAATTTTGAATTATTTTCTGTGTATGCAGTAATAGATTACCTTTGGAAAGAATGGGATGTGTCCAAAGCAAGCAAATAAATTATGCCCCTTAATGTTTCATTTTTTTTTTTAATGTTTATGCTTGGAACTACACCCTTCACTATGGAATTACCACAACAAAGGCAAGCTAGGAAAGTGACCAAAAAAGTGTAGAAATTAAATATATAAGCTTCAAATTGATCATAAAATGTAATCAACAGAAGATAAATTCCTTTCTGTCTTAAAAAATGAGAACATGGACTAATGTTTGTATTGTTTGAAGTTGTGTCCATGGCCAGCTCATACTGCTGTGAATCAGCATCAGTGGATGAGTGAGTTTGAAAATCTAAGTCCCATCCTCACCCAGTTACCAACCAGACATGTAACCTTGGGCAAAGAAGTCAATTCTTACTCATAATAATTCTAGGTTTGAAAAACACAATGCTATTTTTAAGGATGAGGATAAAATTGGCAACTTCCATAATATGGTAACTGCAGATTTTGTTCATGAGGGTTGTTATGGATTGAATTGTGTCCCTCCAAAATGTATGTCAACTTGGCTAGGCCATGATTACCAGTGTTGTGTGATTGTCTACCATTTTGTCATCTGATGTGATTCTCCTATGTGCTGTAAATCCTACCTCTATGATGTTAATGAGTCAGGATTAGAGACAGTTATGTTAACGAGACAGGATTCAATCTACAGGATTAGGATGTATCTTGAGTCAATCTCTTTTGGGATATAAAAGAAAGAAGTGAGCAGAGAGACAAGGTAACCTCCTACCGCCAAGAATGAAGAACCAGGAGGGAAGTGCATTTTTGGACCAGGAATTCCTGTGCTGAGAAGCTCCTAGACCAGGGGAAGATTGATGACAAGGACCTTCCCCCAGAGCTGACAGAGAGAGAAAGCCTTCCCCTGGAGCTGGCCCCTGAATTTGAATTTTTAGCCTCCTAGACTATGAAAAATATTATTTTTTACACTATGAGAGAATAAATTTCTCTTTGTTAATGCCATCCACTTGTGGTATTTCTGTTATAGCAGCACCAGATAATTAAAAAAAAAAAAAATTTTTTTTTTTTTTAGATAATAAAGACAAGGGTTAATGGAGGTATATGAATCAAATAAGCAAGTAGGTCTGCTGGTGACAAATTCTCTTGGTTTTCCTTCATCTGAGAATGTCTTTATTTCACCTTCATTCTTTAAGAATATCGTCACTGGATATAGAATTCTGTGTTGAAAGCGCTTCTCTTTCAGCACTTACAAAATGTTGTTCCATTGCCTCTGATGTCCATGATTTCTGTGAGAAAAATCTGCAGTAATTCAAATCATTGTTCCCATATAGAGGCGCTAGAGAACAACAACACTGAACAAACAAACAAAAAAGGGAGATTTGCTCCACTCTAAATGTAGGGTCCCTCTTTTCTATTCCTCAGAACAGAAATGACTTCGCTTGAGACTTTTTCTGTCATACTCAGTGTGCAGTTCCAGGTTTTGAGCTGGTTTTGAGTCCAGACCAGGACATAATGGAAGACAAGAAAAAAAAAAAAAAAGGAAATTCACTGCTGATTTAGCAGTTCTTTAAGTTTTAACTTCCTTCTCCAATCAACCTGTTACCATTTACTTCTTCAGAGTCCTCGGAGAGCTGCTCCAGGCCTTCTACACATTGTCTTACTTTCATCAGGGGAAGACACATTGGTGTACTTATTTCATCTTAATGGAAATTATGTTTTCATATCTTTCTTCACTGACACACTTCAAGTTCCATGATGACAGAGACCAAGTCCAGCTTGTTAATCACTACACCCCAGTCTTAGCTTAGTGTTCTTCACATAGTTATTCCTCTTCTAAAATTTACTGATGCATAAATAGTGAAGGCTAAATTAGATGATGTTTGTGAAGCAGTTCACACAATGCCTGTCATAAAGATGCTCAATATCAATAAATGATGTTGTTAGGTGCTATCGAGTCATTTTCAACCCCTAGTGACCCCATCTGACAGAGTAGAGCTGCCCCCATATGGTTTTCTAGGCTGTAATCTTTACAGGAGATTGTCAGGTCTTTCTCCCATGGAGAGTCTCAGTGGATTCAAATCACCAACCTTTCAGTCTGCAGTCGTGCATTTAACCATTGCGCCACCAGGGTTATATTGACTATTAAAATTATCTACAGAGACTTGATGCCTGCCCTGTCTATATCCTTTACTTTCCAACTAATCAACATAAAAAACATAGAAGCTTTGAAAAAAGAGCTTGGAACTCCTATAAGCCATTAATCTATTTAAGTAAATGAGGAAGCTTTTCTGAAAATATTATCCATAAACCCCAAGAAAATCTGAATTTGTTGTACCAAATGTATAGAAAAATACCAAGACTGTTTCACATACTCACACAGACACATACATCCAAATGGTAACTAATTAATGTATTAATCCTTTGAAAGAGGACTTCTTCCATTTCTTGTATTACTTCAGGGGGCGGATGGGAGGGTGAGTCTGTTTGGGGAACTCACAGTACCCAATTCTTTGAACAGAAGAGCTCTCATTCTTCTTGTCATGGATTGAATTTTGTCCCCCAAAAATATGTGTCAACTTGGTTAGGCCATGATTCCCAGTATTGTGTGGTTGTCCTCCATTTTGTGATTGTAAGTTTATGTTGAGAGGATTACAGTGGGGTTGTAACACCATCCTTACTCAGATCACCTCCCTGATCCAAGGTAAAGAGAGTTTCCCTGGGGTGCAGCCTGCACCACCTTTTATCTCTCAACAGATAAAAGGAAAGGAAGCAAGCAGAGAGTTGGGGACCTCATACCACCAAGAAAGCAGCACGAGGAGCAGAGCATGTCCTTTGGACTCGGGGTCCCTGTGCCTGAAAAGCTCCTCTACCATGGGAAGATTGAGGACAAGGACCTTCCTCCAGAGCTGACAGAGAGAAACCTTTTCCCTGGAGCAGATGCCCTGAATTTGGACTTGTAACCTACTAGACTGTGAGAAAATAAATTTCTCTTTGTTAAAGCCATCCACCTGTGGTACTTCTGTTATGGCAGCACTAGATGATCAAGACACTTCTCTACAAGTGATATTGTAGGTTCCCCTGGGGCAGGATCTCAGTGTTGCATAACTCCAGGGGTGTGTTCACATTATAGCTTCATGTGAACGGTGCCATCAGGGACCAAACGATCTACTGCCTGCTCAGCAGAACTTAATGGTCCTATCGCACATCTCCTATCTGCTCTTCTTCTTCCTGTTTTTGCCAAACAGTTAACGTGCTTGGCTGCTAACTGAAAGGTTGGAAGTTTGAATTCACCCAGACGTTCTTCAGAAGAAAAGTCTGGAAATATGCTTCTGAAAAATCAGCCACTGAAAATCCTACGGAGCACAGTTCTACTGTGACACATGTGGTCTTGCCATGAGTTGGAACCGACTCATGAGTAACTGATAATGAGAACCTCTCAGTGGTAGAAACCAAACCTGAACCCTGTTGCAAGAAAGTCTGGGAAATCTAGCTTCCAGACTTCCAGTCCCTGCAATACAGGGAAGTCCTCGGAAGGTCAGGTATAGCGTGAGTATCCACACAATATCTGGCATGTCTATTGAGATGATCATACTGTTTTTCTGTTTTAACATTAATGTAGTGAATTACATTAATATATTTTCTAAACTTGAACCATCGTTTAATTCCTAGGAGAAATGTAGTCTTGTACTACATTGCTGTATTTTATTTATTTACACTTTAGTTAAAAATCTTTGTACTACATTCGTTAGTGGGATGGTCCTTTTTTTTAATTAGTCTTGCCTGGATTTTGTAACACTGAATAAGTTGGAAACCATTTTTTCTATCCTCTGGAATAATTTACGTAAGCATAGTATAGATATCATCTGTTTCTTAAAGATTTAGAATATGTCTGCTAAATGGTCTGGGTCTATTTTTTATATGCAGTCCTCTGATTACTTATTCCATTTCTTCTACGGTCCAGCTTCTCTTTAGATATCTTTCTGTTTTGGAGTCCACTTTAGTTAATTCATTCTCAATTATTTCTGAATAGTTTTTCATTTTCTTTTTTGACCAAAGTTATTTAGAAAATTGTTTTTTAATTTGCAAGTGGATAGATTCTCTTTTAATGTGGTAGAGGCATTATTCATCAATGCTGACTGAAATTCCATATTTCTTCCTTGCTTTGGGAATCCGCATTCTGCTCAGAGTGGCTGTGTGCCCAGCTCTAAGGCATGAATCATAGTTTGTCTAAAACAATCCCCAAACTCCTGTTCCCCGTTGCCAGATACGCACTTTCCCAACCTCCCTTGTGACCAGGGTAGCTATGTAACCCCTTCTGACCCCTTCCTGCTTTGGCTGGGAGAATGTAATACCTGGAGTTACAGTATAGCTTAGAAGTAAGTACAGACTGTGGGCTGTGTCTGGGTTCAGCTCCTGCCTGGAACCACCAATTACTAGCTATATAACTTTGGGCAAGCTGTCAAATCATTCTATGCCTCAGTTTTCCCATCTATAAGTGAAGAATAATAGTACCTATCTCATGAATTGCTGTGACCATTTAATAAGTAAAAAGGGGCTTAGAATAATGCTTGGCACAAAGCAAATCACACAAAGTATTGTTATAATCATTTTAATTGTCATTATCGCTAATGTTAGTAATTATTATAATCATTATCATCTCAAGACCATGAGGACAAATGGCCAAGAGAATGAGCATACAGAGCAGAGAAGAGAAAGGTCCTGGGTACTTGATGCTCTGCTGAGCTGCTGAACAGAGCATGGAAAACCCAACTGTAGACATTGTACTAAAGAAACAATAGGTGTCCTTAGGTACTCTGTTAACTTCCTCTGAATGCATTCTAACTAATATATCTTGCTATATTTTTCATCAGTTCAAAAAATGATGCTAGCACTATTCGAGGCTTTGGGGCTAAAGCAGGAAAAACAACAACAAAAAACTGCCGCTTGGAGATGAATTCTTTTTATATTAATTTCTAATTGTATTCCATTGTATTCAGAGAATGCAGCCTAGTGAATTCCACTTTAGGGGGTCTCCTGAGATTTTGCTCCTAATACAACTTTTGTAAATATCCCAAGGGTGTTTGAAAAGAATACATACATACACACACCTAGTATATAAACTGTGAGGTTTAGGTGGAGGTTCAGTTTTGGCATATAGATTTCCAGTTATTCAAGCAGACTTACTAAATAGACTACTCTTCCTAGATTGAGCCCTTTTGCACTTTTGTCAAAAATCAAATTGCCATATTTCTGGACTTTGTATTGCATTCCATTGGTCAATGCATTTGTCCATTTTTTGATACTGCTCTGTCTCAGTTACTGTAGGTTTATAGTAAATCTTAATATCAGGTAGTGTGATTCCTCCAACTTTGCTCTTTTCCAAAATTGTTTTAACTACTCTAAATCCTTTGCCTTCCTGTATAAAGTCTGGAATCTTATTGCCCATATCTATAAAAAATTCAGCTGTGATTTTTATTGGAATTCCATTAAATCTACAGAATGATTTGGAGAAAATTGGCATCTTTACAATGTTGAGTCTTCCAATCCATGAACATAGCATATCCTGCTATTTACTTAGGTCTTCCATTTTGGATTTTATCACAGTGTGTACATGCAATGTTAGATTTATCTTGCTATATTTTTATAGCAACCTCGTTATGGATTCAATTGTGTGCCCCAGAAGTATGTGCCTTAAATCCTAACCCCTAGTGCTATGGTTAAAAGACAGGAAAGAAACGAAGACTGTCAATGAGGTGGATTGACACAGTGGCTACAACAATGGGCTCAAGCATAACGACAACTGTGAGGATGGCACAGGATCAAGCAGTGTTTTGTTCTGTTGCACATAGGGTCGTTATGAGCAGGAAATGACTCAACGGCACCTAACAACAGCATAGCTGTGGTTATAATTCCATTTGGGAATGGGTTTTCTTTGCTATGTTAATGAGACAATATTAGTATAGGGTATGTCTTAAGTCAATCTCTTTCGAGGTACAAAGAGCAAAGATAAGGGAAGAAAGATGCCATACCACATGAAATCGCCAAGGAACCAAGGAACAAGCACCTTCCCCCAGAGCCAACAGTGACCTTCCCCTAGAGCTGGCACCCTAAATTTGGACTTCTAGCCTCTTAAACTGTAAGAAAGTAAATTCCTGTTTGTTAAAGCCACCCACTTGTGGTATTTCTATTATAACAGCACTAGAGAACTAAGATAAGGCTTAATGCATGAAACGGTTATATAAATTCCTGATTCACACTTTTAAATAATGAGCTCTTCAAACTTTTAGTAGTCATCACTGATGAGAAACACTGTTCACATAAGACAGGTGATGAAAATGTTAGAATAATTTTGACAAGCATTCAGGAATTTACGACAGTTGAAATTATAGTTAGATAGTCTAATATCTTTCCCTTTTTTTCATTGACTAATACAATATTGAAGTTTCTTTGGAAAGTGTGAATAGGTCTAGATTCCAACTAAATGTTTTATCTCCCATATTATGAATCAATGATGAAGCTCTAATCCTTCCAATGTGCACACAACGCTAGATCATTCTCTCTGCAGCCTGCTCATATACCA
This sequence comes from Elephas maximus indicus, assembly GCF_024166365.1. Classification (NCBI taxonomy): domain Eukaryota; kingdom Metazoa; phylum Chordata; class Mammalia; order Proboscidea; family Elephantidae; genus Elephas; species Elephas maximus. Next base: position 111,932,171 of record NC_064828.1, on the reverse strand, counting down.
CGAAAAGGCCACAACAGCCATCAAAAGACCAATCCAGTCGCCATCGAGTTGACTCTGACTCATGGACACCCAGTGTGTGTCTGAACAGAACTGTGATCCATAGAATTTTCAAGGCCGTGACCTTTCAGAAGAAGATCGCCAGGCCTTTCTTTCAAGGCGCCTCTCGGTGGGTTCTAGCCACCAACTTTTCAGTTAGTAATTGAACGCTTAACTGTTTGTGCCACTCAGGGACTCCTCATCAAAAGACAGAAACACCTAATATATCTTAGGACAGGAGCTAGGAGTTGTAGCCTGGAGCGGTGCACACCTCAACTTGGGTGATGGTCTGGTTCCCTGGGTCACAGTGAGCTGGCAGCTGGCTGCTGAGGTCACCCTCTTCAGGCAGTAAGGCACTCCTCAGTCCTATTCGGGGTGCTACAGGGGCCAGGATGTGTTGGACTTTGCTCTTCAGGCCACCCAGCTGGGACTACAGAGCCCATATCAGACTCTGTCTACTTGCAGGGCCCAGTGAGCCTTCTCTGAAGGAGCACTGTCCGGTAGCAATGGAACCTGAGCCACAAATACAAGCCACCTACGCGATCTGAAGTTCCTTAGGAGCCATATTTAACAAAAGAAAAAGAGGCTGACGATACTAATTTTAACAACATACTTTATTTATCGTTAAATCCAAATATACTCAAAATAGCATGTCAACATGCAATTGATATAAACAGATTAATGAATTACTAATGAGATATCTGGTGTGTATGACGCATAGACAGCGCATCTCAAGGTGAACGCTAAATTTTATCAGAAACACTAGACCTGTAATTAGATGTTATAAAATGGACAGTTGAAAGGGTAGATTCACGTGCCTAAGTTGTTCCAAACATATTTTAAAGTTTTCCAATCTCTGAATTTAACTTAAATTTAGATTAAGTAGAATTCAACCAAATGAAAAATTCAGTTGTACCAGTCATGTTTCAAGTGCTCCATAGCCACATGTGGCTATCACTGGACAGAATGAACAGGAAGGGGAAGGAAAGGGAGAGAAGAGAAGGAAATTAGGAAGAGGAAGATAAACGGAGGCTGGAAGAGAGAAGGGGGAGGGAAAAGAAAAGACAAACACAACTAAAATGTATAAAATGAAAATACCAAGTGTTGGCTAAGATGTGGTGTAACCAGAGTGCTTATTCACGGCAGGTGGGAGTGTAAATTGGTGCACTCTTCTCTGGTTGTATTTGTTTACACTGAACATAAGCCTTCTGACTTGGCAGTCCATTCTTAGGTATGTACTCAAGCAGCTATGCTCACATTCGTACAACAAAAAGCAGGAACTAGAATGTGCCATGCAGCACTATTTGTAATAGCCCCAAGCCAGAAACTACCCAAATGTTCCTCACGGATAGAACAGATAAACTGTGTACATTCATACAATATAACCAGGAGAATGAATGACCTAAAGTCACCTGCAGAAATATGACTAAATCTCACAAACTTAAATGTTGAACAAAAGAAGCCAAACATACTGAATAACTATTTTTTATGTAAAGTATAAGAACAGGCAAAACTAATCCACACTGTGAGAAGTCAGGCTAGTGGTTTACCTTGGGCCTGGGAGGGCGTACTCAGAAGGGGGAAGGAGGGAATTTCTGAGGTTATGTGACGTCCTGCTTCTTGAACTGGGTGCTGGTTACACAGATGTAGCCATCTGAAAATTCACCAGCCTGTACACTTACATCCACTCACCGGTATGTATATACAGGTGAATTCAGAAAAGAGAAAGGCAGGGATCTTTTGGACATAAACAACTGGACCCCTCCTCTGTAAGAATAACAGCTTCCCTAGTTTGCAGATACAGGTGCACCCTGCCTGCCCCTCTGCAGCCACCACTAGCTGACAGCCCCCATATAGCTTAAGTGTCAGGCTCTAGGGGATGTAGAAGATGTTAAGCAATGAAGTTCAGGACAGAAAGAGGGTCCTCACCCTCACCCTCACCCTCACCCTCACCCTCACCCTCACCCTCACCCTCACCCTCACCCTCACCCTCACCCTCACCCTCACCTACACAGGGACAGTGATGATTCAGTGGGAGAATTCTCACCTTTCATGTGAGAGGCCTGGGTTTGATTCTCCGCCAAAGTGCCTCACTCGCAGCCACCACCCGTATGTCAGTGGAGGCTTGCGTGTTGTCATGATGCTGAGCAGGTTTCAGCTGAGATTCCAGACTAAGACAGACCAGGAAAAAAAGGCCTGGAGATCTACTTCTAAAAATCAGCCAATGAAAACCCTATGGAGCAATGGTCCAATCTGCAGTGGATCATGGGGACAGCAAAGGACCAGGCAGCCTTTCATTCCATTGTGCTTGGGGTCACCATGAGTCGGGGCCGATTCGACTGCAGCTGACAACAATAACCCCACCCCCATCCCACCCTCCGAATCAAAATAGTACAAAGTACCAAGTAATTCAATCAATTTCAGACTGCAGCAGCTGATAAAAATCTTCTGTTTCTTCATCTTTGGCCTAGTGGTTGGTGCATAAATTTGAATTTGCTGAAGATCATTCAAAAACAGCTGCAGTAGTGTATCGACAGGGAACTGCCAGAAATTCAGGCCGGATTCGGAAGAGGACGTGGAACCAGGGATATCATTGCTGATATCAGATGGATCCTGGCTAAAAGCAGAGAATACCAGAAGGATGTTTACCTGTGTTTTGTTGACTGTGTGGATCATAACAAATTGTGGATAACATTGTGAAGAATGGGAATTCCAGAACACTTAATTGTGCTCATGAGGAAACTGTGCATAGATCAATAGGCAGTTGTTCGGACAGAACAAGGGGATACTGATGGGTTTAAAGTCAGGAAAGGTGTATGTCAGGGTTGTATCCTTTCACCGTACCAGTTCAGTCTGTGTGCTGAGCAAACAATCCGAGAAGCTGGACTATATGGAGAAAAACAGGGTATCAGGATAGGAGGAAGACTCATTAACAACCTGCGTTATGCAGATGACACAAACTTGCTTGCTGAAAGTGAAGAGGTCTTGAAGCACTTACTGATGAAGATCAGAGACCACAGCCTTCAGTATGGGTTGCACCTCAACATAAAGAAAACAAAAATCCTCACAACTGGACCAATGAGCAACATCATGATAAATGGAGAAAAGATTGAAGTTGTCAAGGATTTCATTTTACTTGGATCCACAATCAACAGCCATGGAAGCAGCAGTCAAGAAATCAAACAACACATTGCATTGGGTAAATCTGCTGCAAAGGACCTCTTTCAAGTGTTGAAAAGCAAAGATGTCACCCTGAAGACTAAGGTGCGCCTGTCCGAAGCCATGATATTTTAAATCCCATCATATGCGTGTGAAAGCTGGACAATGAATAAGGAAGGCCGAAGAAGAATTAATGCCTTTGAATTGTGGTGTTGGAGAAGAATATTGAATATACCATGGACTGCCAAAAGGACGAACAAATCTGTCTTAGAAGAAGTACAACCAGAATGCTCCTTAGAAGCAAGCATGGCGAGACTGCGTCTTACATACTTTGGACATGTTGTCAGGAGGGATCAGCCCCCTGGAGAAGGACATCATGCTTGGCAAAGTACAGAGTCAGTGGAAAAGAGGAAGACCCTTAACGAGGTGGACTGACATAGTGGCTGCAACAATGAGCTCAAGCATAACAAAGATTGTAAGGATGGCGAAGGACCGGACGGTGTTTCGTTCTGTTGTGCGTAGGGTTGCTATGAGTGGGAACAGACTTCAGGACACCTAACAACACCACCACCAAGTAATTCAAGTCTCAGATCAGACAATCCCGTGAATTCTGCATGAAATCCCATGCTGTTTCCTGCTGAAAGCAATCTCACCACAAGATGGTCTGTGCCACAGGGGCACAGCTCTCTCTGAAAGTAGTCATCTTGCCCAGCACCGCTAATGCAGTGCACAGGGCAGGCAGGTGGCGGACACCAAGGAGTGGCTGTTAGGGCACCAGCTAAGAAATGCTTAATGCGTGTGCCTATCTATCGTACTGACAACTCCAGCAATTTCCCAAGCGGAGCTGAGCCCCTGCGAACTCCTATTGGGAGCAGGAAATCTTTCATCTTTACGAGAATGGAAAGCTACTCCATCTCACAGGGGAAGCCACTGGGATTAATCCTTTCAAAGGCACAGAAATACCCTATGGCCAGGAACTGTTCTCTCTCTCTCTCTTTTTTTTTTTTTTTCCTAGCTTTTAAGGCTCAGAATAGGGACACTAGAAAGCCAGGGTCTATCCTTCAATATTATTAGCAGGTGTTAGGGAGAGAAAAATCTCCCACTTGCAGGGGAGGAGATTGCTTTCACCCCTGGACAGAAACACACGCGGAGAGCCTGGGGTGTAAAGCAGAGCAATCCTGGGGAGCTGGTGGGCTAAAACAATCAAGAATTAGCAAAGTATACAAAATCACCTGGACACAGCTTCTCTTAAAAGTCATGCCACCTAGCTGTTGCTTCTGAACTACTGTGTTAAATAACAGAACTTAGTTGTTTTAATAAAGGTTTCCACTTTTGCTATGAAGGAAAATATCTTATCTCCCCACAAATACACCATAGACCCAGTACAAGAGATAAAGGGCCATGGGTTAGGCACTTCTAACATCGCCTGGCATTTTGCCCTGTCTGTTCTGTTGACTTGAAAGAGCCTTAAATATCCAAATTGCCAAATAAAGCCTACAAAAATGCCCTGGCATTCCAGATACATCGTAGACAATCTGAGAGCAAGACCACCGCCCTCATCCACAGGGTAGGGGCTCAGCGGCATACCCCTGCATGCACAGGCCTGGCTGGCTGGGGGATTGGAGTTTAGTTATGGTGGGGGCTATTGCCCCCAAGAGTGACCAGGCTTAGGTGAGGGTCCAGAGGCCATCTGGCTCTGACCCCTTCAGAGGACATGTCTATAAATTCCTGTATTATCTACTGAAGCCAGAAGTGACCTCAGGTATCATGTTACGGGGGTGGGTAGGAATGAGGATCAGACGGCCCAAGTGATTTGTTCAAGGCCTCCTAGCAAGGCTCAGCAGAGCAAAGACAGAGCCCAACTCCCAATCCAGGAGGTCACCTGGAGGGACAAAAAGAGAGGGAGTTAGGAGTTTGTTTTCAGAGCCCTGGCCCAGAGGGTTAACCCGAAAGTCTGACCCTATCCTGAGATAGGAGCTGTTTACCTTCATGTGTAGATAAGGTGGCTCCGTGATAGAAGGGATTTGTGGAGATCAAGGCTGATTCAGCGACTGGCTCCAGTCTTCAGCCTCTGATTCCTAAGCCTGGGCTCTTGCAATCCCCACTACTGCCTGTGTAAATTCTCTCCTTGGAAAATAAACTTTCCAGCCCCTGCCTGAACTTAAAGTCCATCTTCAAAAAACTCTCCATGTGATCCCGATTGCTCTGGGTCCACCGTGCCCACCAGGTCACCCTGGGAGCAGCCAAAGGACTGGCCAGACCAGGCTCCTCTGGTCCTCACAGTCAACTCAGGAAAGGCCTGCCCACCTCTCTACCACCCAGAGGTTCCAAACCTTCCCAAGCACCCAGAGTCCAAGGGTAGCTCTTGTTGACTTGGTTCCGGTAAGAGATACCCATCCTGAAAAAGGCCTGTAATCAAAAAAATAAGCATTCTCAAGGGCCCAAAGAGCAAGGTTAAATTGACGCTTCTCCAAGACTCTCCAGCCTCTCTCCAGCTTCACTGCCCTGGACCCCCTCCCCCCACACCGTCATAGGCTGCACCACCGAGGACATGCCCACCTTGAGGAACCTCAGCCCAGCAAGGGCAGGTGGGAAGAATCCTGGGAGGAGGCAGAGTCACATGAGATGCAGCCCAGGTGTCTGCCTCTGCCACCCTCAAGACAGATGACAAGCCTGCCTCTTTGGCACCTCCACCACCAGGATGGGGTAAAGAGGACAAGCCTGCCCCACCCCCCAAGACTTCTTGTCACTCAGTTCAAGCTCAGGAAGACAGAGAACTTTATGTGCTCCAAGTCTGGTGATGGCCAAGAATATCGACTCTACCCTGAATGATAAGAAGAACAAACAAAGCAGTCTTAGAAGAATTACAACCAGAATGCTCCATAGAAGACAGGATGGTGAGCCTCTGTCTTACCCACTTTGGACACGGTATTAGGCTCAAACACAGCAACAATTGTGACGATGGCGCAGGACCAGGCAAGGTTTCATTTTGTTATTCATCAGATCCTCCTGAGTCGGAGTGGACTTGGCAGCAACTAACAATAGTAGTAAAGCTCGGGAAGACATAGAGGAGAAGGCACGACGGGTTTGACACCAGACATAAGTCCTGTGCTCAGTTCCACCTCTTCACTGCCTTGGATGCATACCATGATTTTATCACCCCAAACCAGGCTTACTCCATCTGCAAAATGGGGATGGTAGTATCTGCCTTACAGGTTTGCCATAATGAGCGATGGAGGCACCTGCTGTGGGTATTGCAAGTGTGAGTTTTGATGTGTGCTCAGAAAAGGTTAGATGGTGTGACTCGTGCTAGTAGGCTGCCAGCCCTGGCCCTCCCACGCTGGCAGGTGGCATCTCTCCCGGCAGGTGTAAACATCATTTCCCTCACTTTCTGCCAGCATCTGTGCCCTTCAGTAAACCATTAAGGAATATGTGAAAGATTGAAGTACCATAAATCGAAAGGCCTAATGGAATGGTCTTTGCTACCCTTTTCCAGAGCTCACATTTCTCTTTGACACCTTCTTAATGAAGCTGAGCTTCAGGTGTTTGAAAGAAAGAAGTCATTCACAAGGATGTCTGGGTTTAGCAGTATGTATTGAAAATTTATTTACTTGATTTATGTTTACATTCTATCCTGTGCCAAAAAAAAAAAAAAAAGATTTGGGGGTGTATATGGTACAATAACAACATATCTTATAATTAATAGGAAAGGCTTGAATAATTGGAAAATACAAATAATCCCAAACTCCTACTCAATCCAAACACTGGCATCTTAGCCCAGTGGTAGCTCTTTTCAAAGGCATGTTGTTTTTAACTATAAAGCTCAGCATCATGAGGTGTTTGCCCATGGTGATGGTGATGACAGTGATGGTGATGATGATGATGACAGTGATGGTGGGGTGATGGTGATGATGGTGATGATGGTGGTGATGGTGACACAGTGATGGTGATGAAGGTGATGATGATAGTGATGGTGGTGGTGATGGTGGTGATGGGGACGGTAAGGATGGTGATGATAGTGACAATGGTGATAAAGGTGATGATGATGATGATAACGGTAGTGATGATGGTGACAATAGAGATGGTGATGAAGGTGATGATGATGATAGTGATGGTGATGATGGTGATGATGGGATGATGGTGGTAGTGATGATGGTGATGCTAGTGACAATGGTGATGATGGTGATGATGACGATAGTGATGATGGTAATAACAGTGATGGTGATGAAGGTGATGATGATGATGATAGGGATGATGGTGAAGATGGGGGTGGTGATGATGGTGACAAAGGCGATGATATCTGACACTTAAACTCATGTCTTATGGACCAGGCTATTCACAGGAGGAAAAGGAAAGAAGGAAGAGGAGTAGAAAAGGAAGGGGAAAAAGTCAGCTCTGGAAATGGAAAGGAGTTGGATTGAGAAGACGGTGAAAAGAGAGGCAACGTTAGAGGTTTACAAAGCCAGAAGCAGTGCCGTTTCTAAACTCCAGCCCAATTAAATCCCTGGGAGCACTTTCCCCTTCTCCTCAAAGCTGTCACTTATTTCAGAGAACTGTCTGGTGGTCAGAGATTGATCAGGTTGCCACGCACCTCCAGAAACCCAAGTTCGAGCCCGGCTCCTGCTCCCTTGCTCTGGTGACACGCAAACCTGGTCTCTCCCGACTCCTCTGTCATATTACCAAACCCAGCCTCATCCACGGTGAGCAGCTGGCAAGGTCTGCTCCAGTGCCATTACCAGGGACACTCTGGCTGGCTCAGGATGACAGGCAGACAGGCAGCAAGTACCAGGAGAGGCCAGGGGTGGGGTAGCTGTGTAATCCTCTCCCTGCTCTCCGTGGCCAATCCCCTGGCCCACACCAGCTCCTGCTCCTACGTGGCCACGAGCATCACATGTGAACTAGACATGCTTAAGCCTCCTGGGACCCAGATGAAGAGAAAGCCGGTGTATCATTCCTATTTGGTGCACAGAGTGGGAGCAGGGCAAGGTTAGAAGGCTCCCACCTAGTCCAGTCTAATGGCCCAGCTCAGTCTAACACATCGCTGAGAATGCCCTCACAGGTGAATCCCACCTCTGCTCCAGGCATGGTGCTGAGACTGCATCTCTTCTGGACATGCCAGCACGGGTGGCCCTTGTGCCCACTGAAGTCCTCGTCCATCCACACCGAACTAGATCTTCTTGGTAACCCTGGTGGGCGCCCCTGCCATCAGCACCCTGCCTGTCTGTCCACGCTGAGCCCCAAAACAGGAGAGGGTGATCTTCACCATTTTCTGACAAAGAGGGTCCTTCACTACTTTGCAAATGTGCCCACCTTCTCCCAGAACCAATATGGAAAGGGGGTCAGCCTTTGAATGCCATAGAAGTCCTAAGTCCCTTTCCCCAAGGCAGTGGAGGCCTTGCTAACATCCTTATATAAAGAAGAAGGACTCGGCAAGATTTACAGGTGAAGACAACAACCCAAGAAATAATTGACAGCTTTTCTAAGCTCTGCCTCGCAGTTAGGCCGCACTGAGATAGGCACCAGGCTGGAACTGTCACCACTCTTCTTCTAATCTGCACCCAGTCTGCTCCCTGCCTCCCAGATCAGGAAGCTGAGGCTGAGCGAATGCCTGTGTCCTGCCATTCCAGAAGTGAGAAAAGTGACATGGGAGTCAGCTCCAGGACAGCCCTGAGGCACCTCTCTTCCCTTTGACCTTTGGCAGAAAAGGGAAAGGGGACCACTCAAGACAGGAAGCAGTTTGGGAAAGACCCTCAGTGAGCAAGGGGCTTCTAATTACTCTCACTCATCTGTGTTTATTTACCACAAAGCTTGTCAGGGGCTACCATGGTAGGGGAGCAAAAGACTCTCAAAAACCAGGGAAGGCACCCCTAGAGGTGTAAACTGGGGTGACTGAGGTTATTCAATACATGCCTCACAGTAACGCCTGTAATGAGGATTCCTGGGAATAAATAATAGTGAACGGTAGATTATTTCCTGGAAGATGTGCCTCAATGGTTCTGGTCAGCTTTAGGCACAAGAACGGTACTCTCTGGGGCCCCAGTTCAACAGAAAAGACTTAATCAGACTACCGAAAGCACGTCCTGTCCAACTACAAGATTCCTTACAGATGGGCTGACCTGTAACCTACAAGACAAAATGAAGATTTTCAAACAGAACCAGGAGGCAGGGACGGCGGGCCTCCCGCCGTGGAGACAGATACAGCCTCAGCCTTGAGAAGGAATGTGGCCGGCTTTGAACAGCCGTTGTGCAACCTCTCTGTGGTTTGTGAGGATTTTTTTTTTTTTTTTTGGCGGGGGGCGGTGTGGAGCTAATGCTCCTATTTTGCACTAGATATCTAGATTCATATTACAAACAGCATTTCGTTGCTTAGGACTCTTAAAGTGCCAGGAAGCTATTTCTTTCTAAACAGATCAGAATCTCCAGCTGCTGTTGGTGTGTGCCGTCCAGTGGACCCGGACTTACAGTGACCCTGTAGGACAGAGTGGAACGTCACCCATAGGATGCCCAAGGCCGCAGTCACCACAGGAGTGGAGGGCCGGGTCTTTCTCCTGTGGAGCGGCTGGTAGATTTGAACTGCCAACCTTTGGGTTAGCAGCCAAGCACTTAACCACCAGGGCTCCTTCCACTACTGTAGGACATGTTAACTACGTTTTGCCAGAATATCAAACGGGGTACATTTGGGGCCAGGGAGGGGTGGAACTCATGTGAGTCACTTGATGTCACCATGGAAAATGTACCCATACCCACTTATTGTTGTTGTTGTTGCTACTTGCCACGGAGTTGGCTCCGACTCATGTCTGCCCCACACACGGCAGGTCCTGCCCCGTCCTCACAGTCACTGGTGTCCTTGAGTTCATTGATGCAGCCACTGTGTATGCGCAGTGCCTTCTAACCCGGGGGCTCATCTTCCAGCACTGTATCAGAACGTGTTCGGTTGTGATCCATAGGGTTTTCATTTTTTAATTTTCAGAAGCAGACCGCCAGGCCTTTCTCCCTAATCTTAGTCTGGAAGTGGCAGTGGACTCGAACATGCAATTGTGAGGACGACTCAGGACCAGCAATATTTTATTCTGTTGTACACAAGGTTGTCATGAGCTGGAGCCAACTTGATGGCAGCTATCTATCTCTGTAAAGATTGTTCATCAAGTCTTCCACCCCCAGACTTTGGGGGTTTTAGCTCCTCTCAGGAGGAGCTGGCTGGACATCTCACACCTCCCTTTCCTTAACCACAGCAGGGAGGTCAGGAAATGGCCCGGGTCTGCCAGCAGGAGCAGCCTCTGCAGACAGGCCTGTACCTCTGCTGGGCTCACGGAGCCGGGAGGACCTGAACCGAGCAGCTAACTCCTCTTTCCTTCTCTTTTAAAATCAACACGCATCCCCAGATTTGCTTTTGGCAAACATTGCTTAACTGCTGCTGCTGTTTTCCCCGAAGTCTCTGCAGAGAGAGTTAGATAATGAACCGGCATGCTCTTTTGAAATGTTTACTGTGTTTCTTAAAGAAAGGGACATGCTGGTTCCTAAACTAATTTGGGGTTGTTAGATCTTTTCTACTCTTCTTGGTGATCTCCGAAGTAAACACATGGGCTTAAGTATAATTAAACTGTACCCAAGAGTCAAATAAACAATCAGGGGCTTTCTAAAGAATGAGCCATTGCAGATCTGTCCATAGATGCTTATTTTTTCTCGATTCTCTCAGCAGAAAGGAAAAAAAGAGAAATGGGTAAGGATTAAGATAACGCACCACAGCACACCCCCAAAAATTGGGGAATGAAAAGCTGAGTGATCTTGCCCAAGTTCAAGGAAACGAAAACCATGACTAAGACAGTTGGCCCAGGTGTTCATGAGAAACCTCCTAAATGTAAACCGATTTTGGTAATTAATAAAGCTTTCATTTGAAAATTCTCTGACCCTAAACCTGTCATATTTTATAGTCTCGTCTTAAAAAATTAAAACTCAGGGCTTCTCGTTGTGTGTACTTTCTGTGAGAGCTGTAATAAATTCATCCACATAAGCCCCAAAGGGGGTTAGGATGACATTTATATATATTTCACTCGGTGTTTCAGTTGCATTTCTTTCCCCCCCAAGGAGTTCAAAGGCATTTATAGACATTCTGATTAGTGCTTATGATATCTCGGTGGGGTGGCAAATTCTATTAGCTCAGTTTTACAATTGGGAATAGAAAATTTTAGAACGGCCAAATGGTTTGGCAAAAGCCATATGGTGCGTCGCTGGTGATGCTTTGAGAAGAAAACAGGTTCTCCCAGCACCTCTCCCCGCATCAGTTCCACGTCCAATGTGCTCGTAGGATGCTTTTAGAAAATGTTAGATAATGCCAGGGTCATTATGGAAAATCTCATCTATAATGTCAGCTCTCTCGGGTAGTGTCCCCTGTGCAGAAAGTGCAGACATTGAGCTACTCACAGCCCATTGGTCCAAAACACAGACCCCTCGTGTCCCTGCACTACTCCCACCTGCTGGAAGCTGAGTCCAGAAAGCAGAGCTGGGGCACTCTGAGCAAATCATGGCAGGAAGGGGAGACATGACAACCCAGAGAGTCATTCTGCAAACTCCTCTCTTCTCCAGAACCACAGTTCTGCAGCCTCGCAGAACTGAGATATAACAACTTCCCTTATGACCGTGGTCCAAACGGCAAGTGGGGAAGGAAAAACAAGAAGAAAGGCGTGGGCCTGCTGTGTGGGCAGATGGTGTATCAGGGACAGATGCCAGGGATGGAAAGACACCCCTCAACTCCTCGTCGGCTGCCATCGCCTCTTCACGGGGAAGGACCTCCAGGCTGCAGAGACCAGCAGGACCAGCAAGAGGAGAAAGGACCAAGCTGCAGCTGAGGTGGTGCTCTTCTCAGCAGCCTGAGCTCCCAGGCCTCAGGACTCCATGCCAAGGTGTTCCAAGACCACTCGGATGACATTGCTAAGCTCACCCTGGAATAGCATCTGAGGAGTTGTGGGGACATGGCAGCCAAAGAGGAGTCCCCATGTGCAAACAGTTAACATGCTCAGCTGCTAACTGAGAGGTTAGAGGTTCGTGTCCACCCAGAGGTGCTTCAGAAAAAAAGTCCGGTGATCTGTTTCCAAAAAGTCAATCACTGAAAGCCCTGTGAACTCAGTTCTCCTCTGACACACGTGGGGTCGCCACGAGGCAGGACGGACTCAAGAGCAACCAGAGAAGGGGTGCTTAATGCGGCCAGAGAAGGGGTGCTTAATGCGGCCAGAGAAGGGGTGCTTAATGCGGCCAGAGAAGGGGTGCTTAATGCGGCCAGAGAAGGGGTGCTTAATGCGGCCAGAGAAGGGGTGCTTAATGCGGCCAGAGAAGGGGTGCTTAATGCGGCCAGAGAAGGGGTGCTTAATGCGGCCAGCAAAAGGCCCATCGTTGTGGGCACGCACCTCCTCACAGCCTATCCCCACACACCCACTCCTCCCCTCTGGGTACAGCCCCACTGGCCACATCCTGCTCCTTCCTTCCTCAGAGTCCTCTTACATGCCAGGCCATCTGCAAGGAGCACCCACCCCACTTTTCGTATGTCACATCCTGCAAATGGCTTTCAAACACCAATTCCACACGGAGGCCTTTCTCCCTGAGTCAAAGCCCAGGTCGCACCTCCTGTTTCATGCATTCCCAGCCCTCCTACGTCTCCTTTGATCACTGATGATAACTGCAACAAAGCCACTGCTGGTGGCTTAGTTGGGCCTTGAGCATCTCCACCATCTGAAAGAGGTTGCCCTTCTCCTGTTCGCTGATGCCCACCTGATGTGGACACAGCATCAGCATCAGCCAGGGCCCTGCCAGAGAAGCAGAACCAGTAGGAGATAGATGACAGATAGACAGATAGATGATAGACAATAGATGGACAGATAGATGAATAGACAGACAACAGAATAATATATATTTAGATAGATAGACATATTTAGATAGATAAAAGAATAATAGACAGATATTTAGATATATAGATATAGATGATACAAGATACACAGATGGGCAGATGGATGGATGGATGGAAGGATGGACGATTAGATAGTCAGAGACAGATAGACAGGTAGATAAATACATATATAAAAATAAAACACACATATAAACTTACATGTACATATATAATATATACACACATATATACACATACATTAAAAAAAAAGTTGTTGTTGAGTCAATTCCAACTAATAGTGATCCTATAGGACAGAGTAGAACTGCCCCATAGAGTTTCCAAGGATTGCCTGGTAGATTTGAACTGCCAACCTTTTGGTTAGCAGCCTTAGCTCTTAACCACTATGCCACCAGGGTATATATAATATACACAAATACATACCATATACAATATGCACACATGTACACACATATATACCTAACACACACACACATATATAAACATATGGAGCCTTGGTGGTGCAGTGGTTAAAAGCTCAGCTGCTAACAAAAATGTCAGCAGTTTGAGTCCACCAGCCATTCCTTAGAAATCCTATGGGGCAGTTCTACTCTGTCCTATAGGGTCACTATGGACTCAGTGGCATTCGGTTTGGGTTTTTGAACACACATACACATGCCTATGTATATGTCTTTACACACACACACACACATATATTTATTGTTTTTGTTTGGTGCCATTGAGTTGACTGACTCATAGCTACCTCATATGACAGAATAGAACTGCCCCATAGGCTTTTCTTGGCTGTAATCTTTATGGGAGCAGATCACCAGGGCTTTTCCCACACAGAGTGGCTGAGTGGGTTTCAATCACCAACCTTTCAGTTAGCTGCTGGGATTTTAACCATTGTGCCACCAGGGCTCTGTGTGTGTGTGTGTGTGTGTGTGTGTGTGTGTGTGTGTGTATTTCAAACAATTGGCTTACGCATTTGTGGGACTAAAGCTCCTGGGCGGGAACTGAGGCTGCAGTCCACAGGAAGAAGCTCTTCTTCCTCAGGGTAACCTCAGTTTTGCTCTTACAACGTTTCAATTGATCAGATGAGTCCCACCTAGATTATCAAAGATAATCTCCTTTATTTGAAACCAACTCACCGTAGATGTTAAAACTACATCTACAAAATAGCTTCAGAGCAACACCTAGGTTAGTGTTCTGTTGAATAACTGGGTTCTATAAGCCTAGTCATTTTACTTGGATCCACAATCAACACCCATGGAAGCAGCAGTCAAGAAATCAAAAACCACATAGCATTGGGCAAATCTGTGGCAAAAGACCTCTTTAAAGTGTTAAAAAGCAAAGATGTCACCTTGAAGACTAAAATGCTCCTGACCCAAGCCATGGTGTTTTCAGTCGCCTCATATGTGTGTGAAAGCTGGATGACAAGTAAGGAAGATGGAAGAAGAACTGACGTCTTTGAATTGTGGTGTTGACAAAGAATATTGAAACTACCATGGACTCCCAAAAGAATGAGCAAATCCTTCTTGGAAGAAGTACAGCCAGAATGCTCCTTACAAACAATGACGGCAAAACTACTTCTCACTTATTTTGGACATATTATCAGGAGGGATCAATCCCTGGAGAAGGACATCATGCTTGGTAAAGTGGAGGGTCAGTGAAAAAGAGAAGATTCTCAACTTGATGGACTGACATGGTGGCTGCAACAATAAGCTCAAGCATAACAACGATTATGAGGATGGCACAGGACCAGGCAGTGTTTCATTCTGTTGTACGCAGGGTCTCTGTGAGTCGGAACTGACTCTATGACACCTGACAACATCAACAACATAGTCCAGTCCAGCTGACACGTAAAACTGGCCATCACACCATCTTACGCATAGGAAGTGATCAATAATCAACCAATAAAATTTAATAAGCTAATAAAACAAATACCTCATCAATTTGGTCCAAAGAAACAACCACACAAATAGGACATGTGCTGGGAGGGAGACTAGAGCGCATAGGAAATGTGACTTAATGGTGCCCGTACATGAAAGTATTCAACACCAGGCAGTCGCTTGCCTTCTCCTTCTTTCCGTGGCTTGGATTTCCTATTTCTTGACCTTAGTCTTCTGACTCCCAGGTTGTCCTCTTTCCACCACACCCTACCCCAGGCCCCCGTCCCACCCACACCTGCCATCCAAGAGAAAAAAAAAGGAAAAGAAGAGGTAAACACTCAGCCTGTGGTGGCCCCCTGACTTGTTCCCTCTTAATGTTGCCCTTTGAAATCCCCACAAAGTCTCTAAAGGAAGAGTTCTTTCTGTGCTGGGAAATAGTGGCTTCACTTGTGTTTTTCAACACTCAAATTTTTTTTCATGGTAAATTTTTTCCATGGAATTTTGTACGTTTTGCAGGAGGAATCACTTAGGTTCACTGAATTTTAGCCATGCCTCAAAATACACATGAGGTTCAAATGATTATGTTCTTTATGATTGCGTGTTATAAAATTAAAATTGCTTATTCAATTATGAATAGAGACTCCATCAACATTAGTATCTTTGTTTTATGTCTTTTTTTTCCCAAACCGAATTACATGTTTCCCACTGACAACTTCATGAAAATATCACTAGAAACAAGGGTGTCAACTACTCTTTACAGCTCCGCAGTTGCTTTTTCAAATGTCCAGAGGCCTTTTTCAAAAGCAGAGAGATTCTCCAAGGACAAAATTGCTCGGAGATTTGCCATTGCTGGTTATCACTACCAATCTTCATGGTGGTAAAAATAATTCCAGAAGAAGCTCAGCAATAGGTAATGGAGTCTTAAGAAATGAAAAGAATGAGAAGAAGGGAAAGAACAAAGGTAGGCGACAGGAGATGGACAGGAGAGAGAGAAAGCTCAGACACAGAGATCAGGAATGAAATGGGCCACCTTGGAGCTAATTTGGCCCAAAGGGCAAGAGACCCTGGCCTGGGGTTTAGAGACGTCAGTAAGGGAAGTATTATATGGTACAATTTGTCACAGAGCTCCTTATTAATTATGTAAAATACCCTGAAACTTTGAAACCAGTGGGAACAGGAGAGCAAATTTGAAATTAATGCACTCATATTTTTTTCAGTTCCCTTACTAGAAACTCTATGGGGCAGTTCTACTCTGTCCTGTAGGGTCGCTGTGAGTCGGAATCAACTTGATGGCAGTGGGTTTGGTTTTTTTTTTACTGAACTTGAGAACCCTTACAAAAGTCCGTGAACCTAAAACTATACGTATTATGCATTGCCTAATTTATTCAAAATTATCAGTTTATGAAATTTTAAGATTCAGTTCGTTTAGATAATAATTACACACTTGTAACTCACATTTTAACTCACATCTACTCAAGTGTTTTTAATTTTTATGACAAATGGCACATCACTCTTTGCCAACTACCCAGAGGCAGACACAAATCTGAGAACAGAAGCAGCCATTAGCACGACAGCAGAGAACACATGGAAGTCTTCTGTTTTCTTGACTTTGCATTTTCTAGTGTCAAGTGGGTATGGAGTTGTCATTTTCATAGAGGAAGCCAAGGAGGGAAAGGACAAAGGGAAACCCAGAACTTGGTGAACACAGTTTTAGCAGTAGGGAACTTAATCTAACCCTTTTCATTTGCTGAGCTACCAACATGAGCAATTTATGTTTCTTGAGAAATTCATTTCATCACCTTCACAGATTCTGGAAGTGGAAGGTCTGCCCAGATTGAGACAAGCTCCTCTCTCAGCTTCACATGGCAGTCTATTTTCGTATAATCTGTGAGTTTCCAAACATGGACTGGTTTCCGGCACCTGCAGAAAATGGGAGACTCTGAGGTACATAAGAAGGCAGGTTCTCCTAACCAGGGCTCGCCATCTTGGCACAAGAAGAAGGCGGTTATCAGACTCCTACTTTCCTCGGCTTCCACCTCGTCTCCACTTTACCAGCTTGATGTTCTACTTCTAATGCCCTCATAGGTCACCTAGAGCCTCTTCCCCTTAAATTGCCTTCCAATCTGCTATAGTCAGGGTAATCTTTCAAACATACAAGTCTTTCCATGTTGGTTCCTACTTAAACTACTCCACTAGAGTCCTGGTAGTGCAATGGTTGAGCACTCATCTGCTAACAGAAAAGCTGGAAGTTTGAATCCACCCAACAGCTTCATTGGAGAAAGGTCTGGTGATCTGCCTCCGTAAAGATTTTAGCCTAGAAAACCTTATGGGGTACTTCTACTCTGTCACCTGGTGTAGATATAAGTTGGAATCGACTCAACAGCACCCTACAACAACAACAACATAGCTTCCCAAATAAAGATCAAATTCCTTGATTCTCACATGGAAGGCCCTGGGAATTTTGGTTTTTGAAAGCTCTTCCAGCCTCATCTGCCACCCCCTCCCCACCCACCTCCTTTGCTCAAGTCACACCTACACACAGCCCGCTTGCCCACTGTCTAAACCGCCCTCCCTCTCTCAACCAAACAACACTTACAGAGCACTCATGGTTTTTCAGGCACTGTGCTGCGTCCCAGATACAGAGTTGGACTACAGGGAGTTCACAGTTAGGGAAATTACAAGTAGTGTTGTAGAGTGCTGCACTGAGCTCCAAGCACCCTGACTCTGAGACAGCAACCTGGTCACTATTCCCCTACTCCGCTCAGCTGAGAGGCTGCTGTTTTGTGTTTGCAGAGGAAAGTTTAAAAATTGCAAGTGTAGAATTTCTGCTTCTGACCATGATGCAGACACAGGGATTGTATTTACACTTCTACACTAACAAATTTTTTAAAAGACAAAACAACGACTTTCAGATATAAGACAACTGGCAACACAAGACAGTGATCCTTGGCAGAAGGGAAATAAATGAGATGAACCCTACAATCAGGCAAGCCTACTACCTAGAAATAGTTTCCAGAATACATTGTTGGTAGAGGCAACCCAGAGACAGCCTGCTGTTCTCTATTAAATGAGAAGGCAGCATTGAGAATTAAGGGAGGCCAAATTTTTCTTAAGGAAGCTAAAATTTGCAGGGCAGAGTACTGGACAGCAGAGAACCACAGTGGGTTTCCTGGAGGGAGACCTCCAGATACCTGCAGAGGGTTCCCCTGGAGACTTCAGCTGAGTGAGTTCTTGTAACACATGCATGTGAGGTTACTACTCTAGCCTGGGAGAGACCACCAAAAAGGAGCAGGCACAACAGTCCTTGAAGTTCACATACAGTCAAGAATAGTTCATGTTCCCATCACTCAAAGTGGAACAACCTTGCAATGAGGCATTAGGTAGAGTTTTTGGAAGGATATTGACTCAAGAGTGGGGCTGGTAGCAGTATGGTTAAGCATTTAGCTGCTAACAAAAAAGGCCAGCGGTTCAAATCCACCAGAGGCTTCATGGGAGGAAAGAACCAGCAGTCTGCTCCTGTAAAGATTACAGCCTTGGAAACCCTATGGGGCAGTTCTACTCTGTCCTATAGAGTCAGTAAGAGTTGAAATTGACTTGATGGCAAACAGCAAATCAACAACAAAGGCTCTTTTAGTCTAATCTAATAAATCTTAAGAGAAAACCTCAAAAAGACCATTTTGTATCCAAAGAACATAATGGTTTCCAAGAACAAAACTCAGGAACATGTAAAAAACCAAAAACCCACTGCCGTCGAGTCACTTCTGACTCATAGTGACCCTATAGGACAGAGTAGAACTGCCCCATAGAGTTTCCAAGGACCACCTGGTGGATTCGAACTGCCGACCTTTTGGTTAGCAGCCATAGCACTTAACCACTACACCAGCAGGGCTTCCAGGAATATATAAAGGAATATAAAAATATCCTGCACCCAAAAAGATGAAATGTAAAATTCTAGCATTCAATAAAAAATTACCAAGAATGCAAAGTAACAAGAAAATATGACCCATAACCAAGAAAAACACAAATCAGTAGAAACAGAATCAGAAATGACACAGATAATAGAATTAGTAGGGAAAGATGTTAAAACAGTTATTATAGCTATCTTCTGTATGTTCAAAGAGTGGAGGAGAAGACAATAATGTCTAAGAGAGATGTGAATGATATAAGATACAAATTGAACTAGTAGAGAATTAAAAAAAAGAAGAAGTCCAGGATTAACAGCAGATTATATACTGTGGGACATAAGTTCAGTGCACTTCAAGATACAACGGTAGAAACCATCCAAACTAAAACAGAAACAGTAAAAAGATGGGGAGAAAAGTTGAACAGAGCATTCATGATGACTGGGACAAACTGAAACAGCCTAATATAGATATAATTAGAAATCCTGAAGGAAAGGCAGATGGAGACAAAGTATTTGAATAAATAATAATTGTTTTTTTCCAAATTTGATGAAAACTATAAATCCATGGATACAAATTATGGATACCATTGTGAAGAATGGAAATTCCAGAACACTTAATTGTGCTCGTGAGGAACCTGTACTTAGACAAAGAGGCAGTAGTTCAAACAGAACAAGGGGATGCTGTGTGGCTTAAAGACAAGAAGGGCGTCCATCACGGTTGTATCCTTTCATCATACTTATTTGATTTATATGATAAGGAAATAAAAAATTGTATGAGGAAGAATGTGGCATCAGGATTGGAAGAAGACTCATAAACAACCTGTGATATGCAGATGACACAACCTTGCTTGCTGAAGGTGAAGAGGACGTGCAGCACTTACTGATGAAGATCAAAGACCAGAGGCTGCAGTGTGAATTACACCTCAACGTAAAGAAAACAAAAATCCTCGCAACTGGACCAATAAGCCACATCATGATAAACAGAAAATATTGGAATCATCAAGGATTTCATTTTACTTGGATCCACAATCAACGCCCAGGGAAGCAGAAGTCAAGAAATCAGACGACACATTGCACTGGGTAAATCTGCTGCAAAAGACCTACTTAAAGTGTTAAAAAGCAAAGATGACACTTTGAAGACTTAAGGTGTGCCTGACCCAACCCATGATGTTTTCAGTTGCCTCATCTGCATGTGAAACCTGGACAATGAATTAGAAAGACTGAAGAAGAATCGATGCCTTTGAATTATAGTGTTGGCAAAGAATACTGAATATATCATGGACTGCCAAAAGCACACACGCCAAAAGAACGAACAACTCTGTCTTGGAAGAAGTATGGCCAGAATGCTTCTTAGAAACAAGGATGGCGAGACTTAGTCTCACATACTTTGGACATGTTGTCAGGAGGGCTCAGTCCCTGGAAAAGGATATCACGCTTGGTAAAGTAGAGGGTCAGTGAAAAAGAGAAAAACCCTCAGTGAGATAGATTGGCACAGTGGCTACAACAGTGGGCTCAAAAATAACAATGATTATGAGGATGGCACAGGACCAGGCAGTGTTTCATTCTGTTGTACACAGGGTCTCCATGAGTCAGATCCAACTCAACGGCACCTAACAACAATGACATCGATGTTCAATGAGCCCAAGTTCAAGAAACATAAAGGAAAGTATGTTAAGGCACATTATCATAAAATTTCCCAAAACCAGTGATAAAGAGAAAATTTTAAAATTGGCCAGAAGAAAAAAAAAAAAAAGACACATCATGTACAGAGAAACAAAATGATAGCCAACTTCTCATCAGAAATAATATATGCCAAAAGACAGTAGAGTAACATCTTTAAAGTACTGAAAGAAAAAAAAAACTGTCAAGCTATCCAGCAAAAATATCTTTCAAAATGTGAAGGTAAAATGAAGACTTTTCAGACATATGAAAGCTGAAGAAATTCATCACTAGCAGACCTTCACTGAAAGAAATAATAAATAAGTTGTCTGGCAAAAAATAAAATGGTACCAGATACACATTTGAATCTACCCAGAGGAATGGTAAGCATATGGGTAAATATAAAAGACATTTTCTCTTGTTTTTAAGATCCCCTTAAAAGGTAATTGACTATTTTAAACAAACATAATAAATTTTTGTGTGTGGTGTTTGGAACATATGCAGAAGTAAAAGATATGGCACCAACAGCACAAAGGCCAGGAAGGGAGAAATGAAGGCAGACCCTTGTAAGATTGTTATACAGTACTATAAGTGAAGTAATATAATATTACTTAAAGGTAGACAGTGATAAGATAAATACGTATATTATAAACCCCAATGTAACCTCTATTACAACAAGAGGTACAGTGAATAAGCCAACAGAGGACATAAACTGAAACCTAAAAATTACTCAGTTTATCCAAAGTCAGAAGAAAGAGAGCAAAGAATAGATGGGACAAATAGAAAATAAATAGCAAGATGGAATATTTAAACCCAACTGTACCAATAATCCCAATAAGTGCAAATTGTCTAAACACCTCAAATAAATGGCAGAGATTGTCAGATTACATTTTAAAAAAGGAAGAACAAACTATATGCTGTCTAAAATAAACCCACTTTATTCAACAGAAATAAATAAGTAAAGAGTATAAAGGACAGAAAAAGAATACAGTACGCTGACAGTAATCAGAAGAAAGCTGGAGTTATATCAATATCATAGATTTCAGGACAAAAATTATAAAGATTTAGAAGATCATTTCAAATGATAAGGGGGCCAATTCATTAAGAAGACATAACAATCCTAGACGTTCTTACCCTTAATAACAGAACTTCAAAATGCCTGGGGAAAAAAAAAAAACTGATAGGACTGAAACTTTGCAAGATACAAGGTCAGTAAAAATCAACTGCATTTCTATACTACCAGAAAGTGAAATTTAACAAATAAAATAATTTATAATTGTATGAAAAAATATGTAATACTTGGGGTTAAATTTGACAAAAGATGTGTAAACAACACTGACAGCAACAAAACAGTGCTCAGAGAAATAAAGACCTACATATATGGAGAGATATAATGTGTTCATGGATTAGAAGACTCAATATCGCTAAACTGCCAATTACACTCCAAATCGATGTGCAGATTCAATGCAGTTCAAATCAAAATCTCAGCAGGGTAGTTTTGGTACAATTAAGAGATTCAAAAATTTATATAAAAATACAAGACACTATCACCCCAAAAACAACTTTGAAAAAGAGCAAAGGTGGAGGAAGTATACCACCTGATTTCGAGATTTATTACAAAGCCACAAAAATCAAGACAGTATAGATTGGTGTAAACGTAGATATAGATCAATTCAGTAAAATAAAGAGGACAGAAATAAATCCACACATACATGGTCAATGTATTTTCAAAAGAATTTCCAAGGTGTATCAATCCCAGACCCAGTGCCATCGAGTCGATTCTGACTCACAGCAACTCTACAGGACTGAGTAGAACTGCCCCATAGAGTTTCCAAGGAGCACCTGGTGAATTTGAACTGCCAGCCCTTTGGTTAGCAGCCATGGTACTTAACCACTAAGCCACCAGGGTTTCCAGGTATATCAATAAGGAAAGGATAATCTTTTCAATATATGATGCTGTAAAAATTGGATAACCATATATAAAATAAATAAATAAAAGAACCTTGACACTTCACGTCATGTAAAATATTAGTTCAAAACACATCATAGCCCTAAATGTAAGAGCTAAAACTGTAAAACGTCTAGAAGAAAATATAAAATAAAATCTTAGTGATCTTGGGTTTGGCAAATATTTCTTAAATACCATAAAAAGTATAAAACATAAAAGGAAAAAATCAATAAATTGAACTATATCCAAATAAAACCCTTTTTCTCTTCAAAGAGCACTGTTACAAAAATTAAAAGCCAAGCTGAAGACTGGGAGAAAACATCTGGAAAGCATATATCCAACAATGGACTTGTACCTAGAATGTATGAAGAATTCATAATGCAATAATAAGGCAATCTAACAAAAAATGAGCAAAAGATTTGGTTATACGCTACACTAAAGAAAATATACACATGGAAAGTAAGTGCATGCAAAGATATTCAACATTATCACTTATTAGGGAAATGCAAATGAAAACCATAATGAGATACCATTATGCACTAGCTAGAATGGATAAGTTAAAAAGACTGACCATATCACAGATTGGTAAAGATGTGGAACACCTGGAACTCTCATACACTGCTGGTGTGATTGCAGAATGACTAAGCTACTTTGGAAGCAGCTGAGCAATTTCTTCAAAAGTCAAACATACACCTACCATATGACCCAGCCATTCCACTCTTCAGTATTTACCCTAGAGAAACTAAGGCATGTTTCCATACAAAGACTTCGACCCAAATGTGCATAGCAGCTGTTTTTGTAACAGTCAAAATCTGGAAACAGCCCAAATGTCCACCAACAGGTGAATAGATAAACAAATTGTAGTATATCCATACAATGGAATACTACTTGACAATAAAAAGGAATTAGCTGCTAATACATCCAATAACATGGATGAATCTCAGAATAATTATATTGTGTGAAAGAAGCCAGACCCCTCCCCCAAAAAACCACAACATACGGTATGATTCAATTTGCATACAATGCTAAAAATGCAAATTAATGTATAATGACAGAAAGCAGACCCCTCCCCCCCAAAACCACAGCATACTGTAAGATTCAATTTACATACAATACCAAAAATGCAAATTAATGTATGACGACAGAAAGCAGTTCAGTGATATCTAAAGACAGGGAGGGATGGAGGGATGAATTACAAAGGGATTCAATGAAGTTTTGAGTGTGATGGTTTCGCCCATCATTTGGACATGGTGGTGGTTTCATGGACATCTGTTAAAACGCTTCATGTAGTGCACTTTAAATATGTAAAGTTCATTTTAAGTCAATTCTCAACCTGTTGCCATGGAGTCTATTCCGACTCATAGCAACCCTATAGTACAGAGTAGAACTGTCCCATAGGGTTTCCAAGGCTGTAATCTTTGTGGAGGCGGACTGACACAACTTTATCCTGAAGAGCGGCTTAATTACACCTTAATAAATCTACTTAAAAAATTAACAATTGCATCTATATTCCTATTAACTAAGTGATATTGTCTTGGAGGAAACCCTGGTAGCGTAGTGGTTAAGTGCTACGGCTGCTAACCAGAAGGTCAGCAGTTTGAATCCGCCAGGCACTCCTTGGAAACCCTGTGGAGCAGTTCTACTCTGTTCTGTAGGGTCGCTATGAGTCAGAATTGACTCAATGGCAGTGGGTTGGGTTGGGCTTGGTTATTGTCTTGGAAGAAGCGCAGCCAGAATGCTTCTTAGAAGCGAGAATGGGAAGGATTCATCTCGTGTACTTTGGACATGTTATTGGGAGGGACTAGTGTCTGGAGACGAAACCCGGGTTCAGTGCTACTGCTGTTAACCAAAAGGTTGGCAGTTCAAATCCACCAGGTGCTCCTTGGAAACTCTATGGGGCAGTTCTACTCTGCCCTATAGGGTCGCTATGAGTCCGAGTCGACTCGGTGGCAATGGGTTAGGTTAGGTTAGTCCCTGGAGAAGGGCATCATGCTTGGGTCAGAGAAAAAGAGGAAGAACCTTGACAAAATGGATTGACACAGTGGCTGCAATAATGGGCTCAAACATAGCAACGATTGCAAGGACGGCACAGGACCGGCAGTGTTTCATTCTTTTGCACATAGTGTTGCTATGAGTCAGGACTGACTTGAAGGCGCCTATCAACAACAACAGGTGAATGACTGCCCATTTTTCAGATTAAGAAATAGTCTCTGAGCAGGAAACCAGGATTTTACAGGCAGCTCCTGGGGTCAGCTTGGCATATTTGTGGTCTTACAATGCCCAACCCTTGCCTAATCCACAGATAGCTGAAAAAGACTTCTACTAACACAGCTATTCCTTCCCTGGAGGTGATAGACTGAATTGTAGCCTCCTAAACAGTAAGAATTTCTGTTCTTTAAAGCCACCCATTTGTGTTTGTGTTATAGCAGTACTAGGTAACTAAAACACCCCCCCCCACCAAAAAAAAAAAAAGTTGCTATCAAGTCACCTTCAAGTAAGGGCAACCCCTAGTGCTTCAGAGTAGAACTGTGCTCCATAGGGTTTTCATGGATGTGACCTTTCAAAAGATCTCCAGGCCTTTCTTCTAAGGCTCCTCTGGGTGGACTTGAACACCAACATTTTGATCAGAAGCCAAGCACTTAACTGTTTTCACCACCCAGAGACTTAAGACACCCAGCCACTTCTTTTTTAGCTCAGCTAACTCGTACTGATTTGCAGAAACTCAGTTCAAAATTCAGTTCCTCCTGGGCATCTTCCTTGGACCCTGAGGATGGGTCCAGGAGCTCAGCCTGTCCTCTGACCAACACTCATCACTGGCCTGGTCTAGGCCTCTTCACCTGTGGGTCAGGTACAGTAGGGCAGCTTGGTCTTGGAGCCTCAGTCCACAGCGTAGTGCCTGGCCCTAAAGGTCAAGCATAGTGGTAGGAATAGGTTTCAAATGAGGGTAGGAACATGGCTTCCTTCTGAAAGGTGCAGAAGCAGGTGAATATCTAGGTCCAAGAGCCAAGAAGCATGACCTACACCTATTTCACCTGTACCCCTCCTGTGGCAAAGCAGCCAGTCTCCAAATTACCCTGATGCATCTTCCTCTTTAGAGCTTGGAGTGCACTTGGCTGCAAGGCACAGCCATGGGAACGACCACTTGAAGCATCTGCCCGGCCAAGCTCATAGGGGTTACCACAAGTGGCCGATGCCGGTCAAGGGCATGGCGGCAGCCTGTCTAAGCCTCAGCTGAAAGGTGGCCTTCTCAGGTTTCTCGTGGTCACCATTGGCCTTGCCGGGACCCACAGGAAGAAGCCATAGAAAAGGCTAGACCAGCATTAGCCCTCATAATAAGCAAGATGATTTACAAGGCAGAGGCTCAGCAGTCAGGCACAACTGAAATGATGCCTTGTTTGTTCCCTGAGATGCCAAAAAGGAGATAAAAGTCCACGTCAGTAGGCCCAAGCCTTTAACCAGAACTGAGCTGACTCATGCAGTCCCTCTCTCTCTAGACAGGGCCCTTTGGTGGGTTCCAGAAAGACTGAGTGCAGTTCCGTCTGACCCTGCCCCCAACAACAACAATTCATTCCTAAATGAGCATTCCTTTCTCTCTCCCATTCCTATCAGTCCCTAGAGCAGCCACTTGCCAAAGGAGCCCTCTCGGGAATTCTCCTCACTCCGCCTGCCAACGCCCTTCCCGGTGCTGCAGGGAATGTGGGCTTCCCAGGCCTGGCAAGTTCCCGACACTCGCCTCTGGGGATGTGCTCTGCTTCTGTAGGCAGTTGTTTCATTAATGCTACAAAGTATCTCTGATTGGGAAAACAGAAAAGGAAGTGGGGCCCTCCACATTACCCCAAATGCATCCATCCAACCAACAACTGCATATTTGCTCTTTGCTGGACCCTATGCCAAGTGGAGACAGTATCAGAGGAGAGGGAAGTACAGCCCTGCCTCCCAGAGCTCACAGGTGGTAGAGGAGACCAACGAGGAAGAGAGAAGAGTGTGATGGAGAAGATCAAAGTGAGAGCAAAGAAGACGCTGGAGAAGGGGGATCAGGAAGGCTGTCCAGAGAAGGAGAGCTAAGCTAAGGCTTTAAGGAGAAGCAGGCTGCCCTAGACAAGGCAGGAACTGGGAAAGGCCTATTTTAGGAAAAGGAATCAAAATGAGTGAAAACACAGAAGCAAGAAACCAAGGCATATATACCTGTAAGGACGGTGGCATTGATGGGCAGGGAGGGGAGCTACGAGTATAAATTACACAGCACAGAGCCAGCTTTGGAGCAGGGGCTGAAAAGGATTACTTAGTGTTGTATTTATTGACTATGGTTAGGGTTAACCTTAACCCATAAGGTGTATGATCACTGTAATTCACCCTTCCTTTTCTCCCTTAAAGATCTGTTCACTTCAAGGTGTTTATTTACTTTCGAAAAATAATGCAGTTGACATCCTAGAGCAGTTTTAGGTTTGTAGAGAAGTTTTTGCAGAAAGTACAAAGAGTTCCCACATGACCCCTCGCCCCCCTTGCACAGTTTCCTCTATTTGTTAACATCTTGCATTCATGTGGTTCATTTGTTACAAGTGAGGAACCAAAACTGACACATTATTACTAACTAAAGTCCATAGCTTACATTAAGGTTTACCCTTTGTGTTGTGCCATCCTGTGGGTTTTGACAAAAGCTTAATGTCATTTGCCCACCATCAGCATCATCCAGAATCATTTCACTGCCCTAAAAATGCTGCATGTCCACCTATTCATCTTCCCTCCCTCTGACCCTCTGACAAACGTTGATCTTTTTATTGTCTCTATACTTTTGCCTTTTCCAGAATGTCATATAGTTATAAAGATCACCAAACACAGAGGAGGTGGGCCCCAGGTATGAGAGCCAGAAGACACAACAAAGAAATTTAAACCCTAAGGACTCCGGACACTAGAGTTAAAAAATAGTAGGAAGAAAATGTAGAATAGCTATAAGCAAATAAGAGGTGGAGCCAAAATGGCGGAATAGACAGCCATTTCCATCGAGCCCTCTTTACAACAAAGGCCCAAAAAAACAAGTGAAACGAGTATATTTGTGACAAGCTGGGAGCCCTGAGCATCAAAGGCAAGCTTAGACAACGAACTGAGGGGCAGGGGGAGGAAGAGACCTTCCAGAAGCAGAGAGGAGTTGCTGGACCTGAATCGCGGGGAGCCCTCAGGCACCATTACTGCAGTAGCTGCAGCGGCAGTGGGCTGGCCCTAGGGTTCGGCTTCAGTTTCCTCAGGGAGAAGCAGCCAGCCACACAGCCCACTCACACCTCCGGAACCTGAGGAGAAGGGCACTCTCGGTAAAAGCTAAGTACCTGGGTATATCTTACTGTGCCCCTCCCCCCACCCCCAAGCTGGCTTTGGTGGCTGAATCCCTAGGCCTGAGATAGACCCTGGTGAGCACCTGGAGCTGTCCTCCTGGCCTTGGGGAAGGAAAAAATTTGCAACTGGGAGGAAAAGATAATTTGCTAGCTCCATTAACCAGGGAGCTCAGGACAGAAGTGCCTCCTGTCCAGGCATAAACCATCCGTGGACCTTGAGCACCTTTCCCTTCTGCATGGACCTGTGTGGGCCTATTTTTGGAGAATAGGCCCTTGTTGGCAAACTCCAACCATTTCAGCTGTGTGGTGGAGAGGTGGGTGTTTGGCGTTTGACATTACCTTGCATATTAAACAAGGTCCTCACCTACCCACAGCAGGGACTTAAGGACTGGTAGCTCCACTCAGGTCACCCAGCCACCCACAACAGGGGTCCAAAGATAACTGGTACCTCCCAGTCCTTACAACAAAAACTTTGGGTGCCCATGGTCCCTCTGCAGAACACACCCACCAGCACGCTCTAGGGAACAAAGATGCATTTTCCTCAGAGACACTTGGGAGTCAGTTCTCAGCCCCCTGCCTTGTTCAGAGCATGACCCCCTGCTACAATCAGATACCGCTATATACGCCAATCACCCCTGCCCCTCTAAGACTGTAGGACACAGCCTGGACCACACACTTGATATCAGCTACCTGGAAACCTGAGCTGAATTCATACAAGAAAACTGAATGGACTCCTAGACTGATATACCTGATAACACCTCTAGCCAGCTGGGGACAGGACACCAGAGCTCCAAAGGCAAAAATAATCAACCTAGTTCACTCAAGCAACCCATAGGGGTATACCAAAACAAAACAAAGCAAGCAGCTACAACACAGTAAGCAACCATAAACTAATACAATAACTTATAGATGGCTTGGAGACAACAGTTAATATCAAGTCACATAAAGAAACAGGCCATGATCACCTCAACACTCTCTCAAAACAAAGAATCCAGGGATCTTTTAGATGAAAGTGCATTCCTGGAATTACCAGATGCAGAATACAAAAGTTTAATATACAGAACCCTTCAAGACATCAGGAAGGAAATGAGGCAATATGCAGAACAAGCCAAGGAACACACAGATAAAGCAACTGAAGAAAATAGAAAGATTATTCAGGAACATAATGAAAAGTTTAATAAGCTGGAAATATCCATAGACAGACAGCAATCAGAAATTCAGAAGGTTAACAATAAAATTACAAAGAATTAGATAACTCAATAGAAAGTCAGAGGAGCAGAATTGAGCAAGTAGAAGCCACAATTTCTGAACTCGAAGATAAATCAATTGGCACTAACATATTTAAAAAAAAATCAAATAAAAGAATTTTAAAAAATGAAGAAACCTTAAGGAATCACGTGGGACTCTATCAAGAGAAATGGCCTACGAGTGATTAGAGTAGAACAGGGAGGGATAACAGAAAATACAGAGAAAATTGTTGAGGATTTGTTGGCAGAAAACTTCCCTGATATTGTGAAAGATGAGACAATATCTATCCAAGATACTCATCCAACTCCACAAAAGGTAGATCTTAAAAGAAATCACCAAGACTTATTATAATCAAGCTTGCCAAAACCAAAGATAAAGAGAGAATTATAAGACCAGCGAGGGATAAAAGAAAAGTCACCTACAAAGGAAAGCCAATAAGAATAAGCTCAGACTACTCGGCAGAAACCACGCAGGCAAGAAGGCAGTGGGATGACATATTTAAAAAACTGAAGGAAAAAAAAATACCTGCCAAGAATCATATGTCCACCAAAACTGTCTCTTAAGTATGAAGGTGAAATTAAGACATTTCCAGATAAACACAAGTTTAGGGAATTCGTAAAAACCAAACCAAAACTACAAGAAATACTAAAGGGAGTTCTTTGGTTGGAAAATCAATAATATCAGGTATCAACCCAAGACTAGAACACTGGGCAGAGCAACCAGAAGTCAACCCAGACAGGGAAATCCAAAAAAACAAACCAAGATTTAAAAAAAAAAAAAAAAAAGGCCCACCACAGGGTAACGGCAACGTTATCATATACAAGAGGACAACATCAAAATAATAAAGAGGGACTAAGAAACGTAATCATACACCTTCCATATGGAGAGGAAGATACGGCAATACAAAGAAATAAAAGTTAGTTTTGAATTTAGAAAAATAGGGGTAAATATGTAACCACAAAGGAGACAAATTATCCTACTCATCAAAATAAAATACAAGGGAAAAATACAGACCCAGCAGAAACTGTCAACACACAAAAAAAGATATCAAAATGTTAGCACTAAATCCATACCTATCCATAATTACCCTGAATGTAAATGGACTAAAAGCACCAATAAAGAGACAGAGAGTGGCAGAATGGATTAAAAAACAAGATCCGTCTGTATGCTGCCTACAAGAGACACACCTTAGACTTAGAGACACAAACAAACTAAAACTCAAAGGATGGAAAAAATATATCAAGCAAACGACAATCAAAATAGAGCAGGAGTGGTAATATTAATTTCTGACAAAACAGACTTTAAAGTTAAATCCATCAGAAAGGATAAGGAAGGACACTATATAATGATTAAAGGAACAATACACCAAGATATAACCATATTAAATATTTATGCACCCAATGACAGGGCTGCAAGATACATAAAACAAACTCTATCAGCATTGAAAAGTGACATAGACAGCCCCACTATAATAGTAGGAGACTTCAACACACCACTTTCGATGAAGGACAGGACATCCAGAAAGAAGTTCAATAAAGACATAGATCTAAAAGCCACAATCAAACAACTTGACCTCGTAGACATATACAGAACGCCCCAACCAACAGCAGCAACTATACTTTCTTTTCTAGTGTGCATGGAACATTCTCTAGAATAGACCACATATTAGGTCATAAAGCAAGCCTTGTTGTTGTTAGGTGCCGTCAAGTCAGTTCCGACTCATAGCAACCCTACGCACAACAGAACAAAACACGGCCCGGTCCTGCGCCATCCTTACAATCGTTGTTATGCTTGAGTTCATTGTTGCAGCCACTGTGTCAATCCACCTCATTAAGGGTCTTCCTCTTTTCCGCCGACCCTATACTCTGCCAAGCATGATGTCCTTCTCTAGGGACTGATCCCTCCTGACAACATGTCCAAAGGGTAATGTAAGATGCAGTTTTGCCATCCTTGCCTCTAAGGAGCATTCTGGCCACACTTCTTCCAAGACATATTTGTTCGTTCTTTTGGCAGTCCGTGGTATATTCAATATTCTTTGCCAACACCACAATTCAAAAGCGTCAACTCTTCTTTGGTCTTCCTTATTCATTGTCCAGCTTTCACATGCATATCATGTGAATGAAAATACCATGGCTTGGGTCAGGTGCACCTTAGTCTTCAGAGTGACATCTTTGCTCTTCAACCCTTTGAAGAGGTCCGTTGCAGCAGATTTGCCCAGTGCAATGCATCTTTTGATTTCTTGACTGCTGCCTCCATGGCTGTTGATTGTGGATCCAAGTAAAATGAAATTCTTGACACCTTCAATCTTTTCTCTGTTTATCATGATGTAAAAATCCTCAACAAAATTCTAGCCAATAGAATTCAACAACATATCAAAAAAATAATTCACCATGACCAAGTGGGATTCATACCAGGTGTGCAGGGATGGTTCAATACTAGAAAAATAATTAATGTAATCCACCACATAAATAAAACAAAAGACAAGAATCCTATGATTTTTATCAATTGATGCAGAAAAGGCATTTGACAAAGTTCAACACCCATTCATGATGAAAACCCTCAGCAAAATAGGAATAGAAGGAAAATTTCTCAACACAATAAGGGCATTTATACAAAGCCAACAGCCAACATCACCCAAAATGGACAGAGCCTGAAAACATTCCCATTGAGATCAGAAACCAGACAAGCATGCCCTTTATCACCACGCGTAATCAACATTGTGCTGGAAGTCCTAGCCAGAGCAATTAAGCTAGATAAAGAAAAAAAGGGCATCCAGATTGGCAAGGAAGAAGTAAAAGTATCTCTATTTGCAGATGACATGATCTTATACACAGAAAACCCTAAGGAATCCTCCAGAAAACTACTGAAACTAATAGAACAGGTCAGCAGAGTATCGGGATACAAGATAAACATACAAAAACCACTTGGATTCCTCTACACCAACGAAAAGAACATTGAAGAGGAAATCACCAAATCAATGCCATTTACAGTAGCCCCCAAGAAGATAAAATACTTAGGAATAAATCTTACCAGAGATGTAAAAGACTTATACAAAGAAAACTACAGTATGCTTCTGCAAGAAACCAAAAGAGACTTACGTAAGTAGAAGAACATACCTTGCTCATGGATAGGAAGACTTAACATTATAAAAATGTCTATTCTACCAAAAGCAATCTATACATTTAATGCAATTCTGACCCAAATCCCAGGGACATTCTTTAATGAGATGGAGAAACAAATCACCAATTTCATATGGAAGGGAAGAAGGCCCCGGATAAATAAGGCATTACTGGAAAAGAAGAACAAAGTGGGAGGCTTACTTTACCTGATTTTAGAACCTATTATCCTGCCACAGTAGTCAAAACAGCCTGGTACTGGTACATCAACAGATACATGGACCAATGGAACAGAATTGAGAATCCAGACATAAATTGATCCACATATGAGCAGTTGATATTTGACAAAGGCCCCAAAACAGTTAAATGGGGAGAAGATAGTCTTTTTAACAAATGGTGCTGGCATACTGGATATCCATCTGTAAAAAAATTAAATAAGACCCATACCTCACTCCATGCACAAAAACTAACTCAAAATAAATCAAAGATCTAAATATAAAAGCTAAAATGATAAAGATCATGGAAGAAAAAATAGGGACAACATTAGGAGCCCTAATACATGCAATAAACAGTATACAAAACATTATAAAGAATGCAGAAGAACTAAATAACTGGGAGCTCCTAAAAATCAAGCACCTATGCTCATCCAAAGACTTCAGCAAAAGAGTAAAAAGACTACCTACAGACTGGGAAAAAGTTTTCAGCTATGACATTTCTGATCAGCCCCTGATCTCTAAAATCTACATGATACTGCAAAAACTCAACTAAAAAAAGACAAATAACCTAACTTAAAAATGGGCAGAAGATATGAATAGACCACTACAGAAGACATCCAGGTAGCTAACAGATATATGAGGAAATGTTCACGATTGCTAGACATTAGAGAAATGCAGATCAAAACTACAATGAGATTTCATCTCACACCAACAAGGCTGGCATTAATTCAAAAAACACAAAGTAATAAATGTTGGAGAGGCTGTGGAGAGATTGGAACACTTACACACTGCTGGTAGGAATGTCAGATGGTACAACCACTTTGGAAATCGATTTGGCGCTTCCTTAAAAAGCTAGAAATAGAACTACCATACAATCCAGCAATCCCACTCCTTGGAATATACCCTAGAGAAATAAGAGCCTTCACACGAACAGATATGTGCACACCCATGTTTATTGCAGCACTGTTTACAATACCAAAAAGATGGAAGCAACCAAGGTGCCCATCAACGGATAAATGGATAAATAAATTATGGTAAATTCACACAATGGAATACTATGCATCGATAAAGAACAGTGATGAATCTGTGAAACATTTCATAACATGGAGGAACTTGGAAGGCATTATGCTGATGAAATTAGTCATTTGCAAAAGGACAAATATTGTATAAGACCACTATTATAAGATCTTGAGAAATAGTATACACTGAGAAGAAAACATTCTTTTGTGGTTACGAGAGGGGGGAGGGAGGGAGGGTGGGAGAGGAGTATTCACTAATTAGATAGTAGATAAGAACTACTTTAGGTGAAGGGAAAGACAGCACACAATACAGGGGAGGTCAGCACAATCGGACTAAACCAAAAGCAAAGAAGTTTCCTGAATAAACTGAATGCTTTTTTTTTCAAAGGCTAGCATAGCAGGGGCAGGGGTCTGGGGACCATGGTTTCAGGAGACATCTAAGTCAATTGGTATAATAAAATCTATTAAGAAAACATTCTGCATCCCACTTTGAAGAGTGGTGTCTGGGGTCTTAAACGCTAGCAAGCAGCCATCTAAGATGTATCAACTGGTCTCAACCCACCTGGATCAAAGGAGATTGAAGAACACCAAGGACACAAGGTGATTACAAGCCCAAGAGACAGAAAGGGACACATGAACCAGAGACTACATCATCCTGAGGCCAAAAGAACTAGATGGTGCCCGGCTACAACTGATGACTGCCCTGACAGGGAACACAACAGAGAACCCCTGAGGGAGCAGGAGAGCAGTGGGATGCAGACCCCAAATTCTCATAAGACCAGACTTACTGGTCTGACTGAGACTAGAAGGACCCCAGTGGTCATGGCCCCCAGACTTTCTGTTGGCCCAGGACAGGAACCATTCCCGAAGCCAACTCTTCAGACATGAATTGGACTGGGCAATGTGTTGAAGAGCGATGCTGGTGAGGAGTGAGCTTCTTGGACCAGGTGGATACTTGAGACTATGTTGGCATCTCCTGCCTGGAGGGGAGATGAGAGGGTGGAGGGGGTTAGAAGCTGGAGAAAGGGACACAAAAAGAGAGAGTGGAGGGAGGGAGTGGGCTGTCTCATTAGGGGGAGAGTAATTGGGAGTGTGTAGCAAGGTGTATATGGGTTTTTGTGTGAGAGGCTGACTTGGTTTGTAAACTTTCACTTAAAGCACAATAAAAATTATTTAAAAAAAAAAAAAAAGATAAGCAAATAGGAGCCTATAAGGAATGACCTTCCAGATCTCAAAATTTACCAAAAGGAATTTCTAGAAATGAAAAATATAATTTTGAAAGAAGTAAAACTCAGTGGATGAACCGAAGAGCAAATTAGGCACCACTTTTTTTTTTTTTTTTTTACCACTATTTCAAAGGGCGTCTCGAGAAGACAAAGTAAAGTATTATAATGACATGTGCAAAGAGCTGGAGATGGAAAACCAAAAGGGAAGAACACGGCGTTTCTCAAACTGACTGACCTGAAGAAAACATTCAAGCCTTGAGCTGCAATAGTGAAGGATTCTGTGGGAAAAATATTAAACGATGCAGGAAACATCAAAAGAAGATGGAAAGAATACACAGTCAGTATACCAAAAAGAATTGGTCAATGTTCAATCATTTCAAGAGGTAGCATGTGATCAGGAACTGATGGTACTGAATGAAGAAGTCCAAGCTGCACTGAAGGCATTGGCGAAAAGCAAGGCTTCAGGAATTGATGGAATATCAATTTGGATTTTTCAAGAAACTGATGCAGCACTGGAAGTGCTCAACTGTCTATGCCAAGAAATTTAGAAGACAGCTACCTGGCCAACTGACTGGAAGAGATTCATATTTATGCCTATTCCCAAGAAAGGTGATACAACTGAATGCGGAAATTATCGAACAATATCATTAATATCACACACAAGCAAAATTTTGCCGGACATCATTTCAAAAGCAGCTGCAGCAGTATACCGACAGGGAACTGCCAGAAGTTCAGGCCAGATTCAGAAGAGTATATAGAACCAGGGATATCACAGCTGATGTCAGACGGATCCTGGCTGAAAGCAGAGAATACCAGAAGGATGTGTACCTGTATTTTACTGACTATGCAAAGGTGTTAGACTGTGTGGATCATAACAAAACTGTAGATAACATTGGGCAGAATGGGAGTTCCAGAACAGTTAATCATGCTCATGAGGAACTTGTACATAGATCAAGAGGCAGTTGTTCGGACAGAACAAGGGGATGCTGTTTGGGGACACAGGAAAGGTGTGTGTCAGGGTTGTATCCATTCACCACGCCTATTCAAACTGTATGCTGAGCAAATAATCTGAGAAGCTGGACTATATGAAGAAGAACAGGGCATCAGGATTGGAGGAAGACTCATCAACAACCTGTGTTATGCAGATGACACAACCTTGCTTGCTGAAAGTGAAGAGGACTTGAGGTACTTGTTGATGAAGATCAAAGACCACAGCCTTCAGCATGGATTACACCTCAACATAAAGAAAACAAAAATCTTCACAACTGGACCAATAAGCAACATCATGATAAATGGAGAAAAGATTGATGTTGTCTAGGATTTCATTTTACCTGGATCTACAATCAACACTTATGGAAGCAGCAGTCAAGAAATCAAACAACACATTGCATTCAGCAAATCTGTTGCAAAAGACCTCTTTAAAGTTTTGGAAAGCAAAGATGTCACCTTGAAGACTAAGGTGCACCTGAGCCAAGCCATGGTATTTTCAATTGTATTACATGTTTGGAAACTCTGGCAGCATAGTGGTTAAGAGCTACGGCTGCTAACCAAAAGGTCAGCAGTTTGAATCTGCCAGGAGCTCCTCGGAAACTCTACGGGGCAGTTCTACTCTGTCCTATAGGGTCGCTATGAGCCGGAATCGACTCAACGGCACGGGGCTTATATGTGTGTGAAAGCTGGACAATGAATAAGGAAGACCGAAGAACTGACACCTTTGAACTGTGGTGCTGGTGAAGAATATTGAATATACTGTGGACTGCCAAAAGAACAAACAAATCTGTCTTGGGAGAAGTATAACCAGAATGCACCTTAGAAGCAAGGATGGCAAGACTATGTCTCACACACTTTGGACATGTTGTCAGGAGGGATCAGCTCCTGGAGAAGGACATCATGCTTGGTAAAGTACAGGGTCAGCAGAAAAGAGGAAGACCCTCAGTGAGATGGGTTGACACAGTGGCTACAACAATGGGCTCAAGCATAGCAATTGTGAGGATGGTGCAGGACCAGACAGTGATTTGTTCTGTGGTACATAGTGTAGCTATGGGTCGGAACCGACTCGACGGCACCTAACAACAACAACAACCCAAAATGTGGCTAAGCCTTTGGCTAATAACCAAAAAGTCAGCAGTTCAAATCCACCAGGCACTCCTTGGAAACCCTCCAGGGCAGCTCTACTCTGTCCTATAGGGTCACTAGGAGTTGGAATCGACTCTACAGCAATGGGGTGGAGTACCCAAAATGACTATTTCACAGCTCCTTCTCCAATCCCCAACACCTCCACTCCCATCCTTACTCTCAGTTGATATGTTGCCTCTTACTTCATTGAGAAATGGCAGCAATCAGAAGAGAACTTCCAAAAACTTCTAACTTCACATCTACCTAGGTTCCAGCATCTGCGCCCACACACTTTACATTCATTCTCATTGCTCATGATGGACTTTTCATGCTCCAACCTGAAGACAATCCCACCTGTGTCCCCAAATCCACCTCCCCTCAACCCCTTGAGGGCATTTCTCCAGGCATTCTCTCTTTCCAGCACAATTCACTTTCTCTCTCTACCGGAACATTTCGTCAACTTACAAACATGCTTTTCTTATGTCTTAATCCCAAAGATAAATGGATTCAATGCTCAGAACAAATCCCTTTCATCCCTTGGTTGGCTGAAGTTCTTCCAGTAGTTTCTTCAAGAAAGGTTCAAATCAACTGTGTTTCTCAAGTTCTTGCATGTTAAAAAATGTCTGTTATCTTTATATTTAAACAACAGTTTGGTTAGGTATAAAATTACTTTCTTGGGTATATTTCAGGCACTGCTCCTCTCTCTTCTAGCTGTAGAGAAGACTAAAGCCAGACTGGTGCTTTTCCCTTTATATGTGACCTGATCCCTTTTCCTTGATTCCCTTTGTATCTTTGGAATTTAGTAACTTTAATCAGAAATGCCTCAGTATTGATCATTTTAAATATTTTCCTTGGGATGCAACATTCCTTTTTAATGTGTAATCTTCTTTTATTTCTATAGTTTTTTTTTATCATTGTAATTTTTTTTTCTTTCACAATCTTAGTTCTCCTCTTCTTTAGAATAATCAGGTATAAGCTTTTATGATACCTTTTGACTGCCTTCCAATACTCTGATCCTTTTAAATGCCTCACTTATTTCCATTTCATCGTGTTCACTTTCTTCTCAATCCTGTCCTCTATGTATTTTTTCTATCTTTTCAGCAGTGACTACTCTTCCTCATGCTACTTCCAATATGCCCTGTATTTCTACAAATGGTGTTATTTTTCTGTTCCACTTTTTCTGAGTTCTGCAAGTTCATGTCTCATTTCCATCTCTCTTGCCATATCTTCCCTAAGATCCATCTCTGCTTAAGCTCTTGTTTTATAGAGGCAATTACTTTATGATTTTTTTTAACTCACAGAAATATGTTTTGTCGTAAATTTCCTCTGTGCCATGACATTATTTTTTGATAAAAAAAACAGTAAACAAAGATTGAAAATGAGCATGTGTATCATTCATTTTCAAAGAAACTCAACAGGCCCCACCTTTGATGGGTACACACTAGTTAAACAAACTAGTTGAACAAACTAGTGTGGCCCCCCATGGGGCATGCCCTGGGCCTTCATGCTGCAGCTTCTACCACCACACGTTGGTCTCTAAGACCCTCTCTATTCCTCAGTGTACTGTGAACCTCTGTGTCTTTGCAGAGAGCCTCAGTGATGTCTTGTGCCCCAGAACAAGAGTTTAGGGACCAATCCTTAACTATTTCTTCTCTCTCTCCTTAGAAGTCCCTTCCTTTTATACTGGTTGCTTGTGAATCCTTCAGCCAAATGGTCTGCCTGGGTTGTTGATATGTCCGTGGCACTATGATCTGGCTGGCCGGGATCCATTCCAGCTGTCAGTGGCTCAGGTAAGAAACGTCATTGCCAAAGAAGAACTAAGGGAAGCATCATGACCGTCTTGTGAATGAGCACATTCTTCTCCCTGCTTTGGGTGTTAAGAACTCATCTCTGGGCACCCAGCTGACCTCTGGTGGCTGTAACGATCTGGTGGCAACCTTGTCTGTGCACCAGCTCTTCCTCTAGCCCCGTTACAATGCACCCTTGCTGCTCCATATCTTGCTTGCTTAATCTACTCTTGCTTTAGGGTTTGCATGCATTTTGTAAACCCATCTGAATAATTTTGGGGCTAAGATGATATATGAATAAATCAGTAGTGGCAAGCATAGAGCAGAAGGGTTCAAGGAAGGCATTTCATAGGGCTAGAAGACGGGATATAGCTCTAAAATCACAGAATATAAAACAGTGATAATAAGATGCTGATATTCACTGAACATTAAGAAAAGCTACCTTTGGCGTGACCATGAGCTGATAACTGTGATCTTTGAGCTGGCTTTTGACTTTTCATGAGCACTGAGGACCAATCCGCACACAGCCTTCTTCCCAAGTCACCCCGGGGCCAAAAGGGCTTATTTCTTACCTATTCATCAAAGAGGAAGCTGCAAACCTGCGGGACTAGCACAACGTCTGAGGAGCTGGGAAATTGGGTGCAAATCCCAGCTTCTGAGACATCACGCAGGGCATTTTAATGCTGAACATCAGCCATTCGCTGCAGTGGGTAACACCTGTGTCAGGGAGAGGTTCATGGCATATTACCCATAAAAGCATCAAGCAAGAAATCTGGAATCCTGAGACCCATAAATACCATTTGGTGCAATATTCCTCTCTGTGAGCCCTGCAGACTTTGGAAAATAGACCTGCTATTACCATCTTACTTTCCCTGATACAGAGCACGAGGCATGCCCCAGTTTCACCCAGAAATGCTTACAAGGCTGTTTGGATATCAGCAATTTTTTTTTTTTTTTTTTGGATATAAAAAAAAATTTTTTTTTTATGGTGGCGTAGTGGTTAAGTGCTATGGCTGCTAACCAAAGGGTCGGCAGTTTGAATCCACCAGGCACTCCTTGGAAACTCTATGGGGCAGTTCCACTCTGTCCTATAGGGTCGCTATAGCCTTGTCACAAAATTCTAATACAAAAAAGAAAGACAAGACTTGCTGGCCTGGCAGAGATTGGAGAAACCCTGAGAGTCTGGCCCGTGGACATCCTTTCAGCTCAGTAATCAGGTCGCTCCTGAGGTTCACCTTTCAGCCAAAGATTGAGCCAGGTCCATGGAACAAAACAAGACTGAAGAGGCTTAGCAGCCCTGAGGCGGGGACTAGAAGGCAGGAAGAAACAGGAAAGCTGGTAATAGGGAACCCCAGGTTGAGAAGCGAGAGTGTTGACATGTTGTGGGGTTGTTAGCCAACGTCATAAAACAATGTGTGTACTAACTGTTTGATGAGAAACTAGTTCTGTAAAGCTGCACCTAAAGTACAATAAAAAGAGAAAAAAAACCTTGTCAATTTTTAAAAAGTGACTATCCTTTTTCTTAACAATGTTCACAGCCGCTCTCCCAGATACTTCCTCTGCCCCATCACCCTTCACAATGATGATCGACTTTTACCTGACATTTTTCTCTATTTCTTTCATCTTCCAATTCCATTTTCTACATCTTTTTCTTTTCTTTTTTATCAGCAGCTCTTTTCTTTTCTTTTTACTTCCAAAAAATCAGCCATTGAAAACGATGTGGAGCTCAGTTCTACTCTGGCACACAGGGGGTCACCGTGAGTAAGAATGGACTTGAAGGCACCTGTCTTCCTGTAAAGAAGTTGTGGCTATTTGCCCTCTATCACAGTTCTTCTGAAATGAACAATCAGTTAAAGAAAGCGATTCAGAGGTTGTTGCTGTTAGCTGCCATAGGGTTGGCCCTGACTCATGGCGACCCAGATAAGATCAGAATTTTGTGATCCATTAAGTTTTCATCAGCAAATTTTGATAAGCTGATCATCAGGGCTTTCTTCCTAGTCTGTCTTAGTCTGAAAGCTCCACTGAAACCTGTTCAGTATCACAGCAACATGTAAGATTTCACTGACAGATGGGTAGTGGCTATGCATGAGGTGTATTGGCCAGAAATTGAACCCAGATCTCCCACATGGAAGGCAAGAATTCTACCATAAGATTAAATAAATAGAAGTTAAATAAATTAAGACCCTGAATGCCTGAATCCTGAGGTTTGTTTCCCAGATGGTGCCTAAGCCTCACTTCATGCCTGCACCTCACCATACTTCTCTCTTCAAGGTGCCTTCAAAAGAGAGCAAGGCTCTGAGATGAGGCTGGGAGTCTGCTTTGCATGCCACCTACTAAAATAATATAACTAAAAATGTAATGGCTTCCATTTCAGGCTCATCAGAATGTTCCCTAAGCCAAAAGAACGGCATTGAAACGGCCACATCAAGACATCTTCCTCAGGTAAAGAGGCCCCAGAGAAGCAAAGCATTACTAAAAAAAGAAGAGCAAATCACTCTACCTGATTTTAGAACCTATTACACAGCCACAGTAGTCAAAACAGCCTGGTACTGGTACAACAACAGATACATAGACCAATGGAATAGAATTGAGAATCCAGACACAAATCCATCCACATATGACCAGCTGGTATTTGACAAAGGCCCAAAGTCAGTTAAATGGGGAAAAGACAGTCTCTTTAACAAATGGTGCTGGCATAAATGGATATTCACCTGCAAAAAAATGAAACAGTACCCATACCTCACAGCATGCACAAAAGCCAACTCAAAATGGATCAAAGACCTAAATATAAAATCTAAAATGATAAACATCATGGAAGAAAAAATAGAGACAACACTAGGAGTCCTAATACATGGCACAAACAGTATACAAAACTTTACTAATAATGCAGAAGAGAAACTAGATAACTGAAGCTCCTAAAAATCAAATACCTATGCTCGTCCAAAGACTTCACCAAAGGAG
This sequence comes from Elephas maximus indicus, assembly GCF_024166365.1. NCBI lineage: Eukaryota > Metazoa > Chordata > Mammalia > Proboscidea > Elephantidae > Elephas > Elephas maximus. The sequence goes on along the minus strand of NC_064828.1, from coordinate 111,890,685 downwards.
TGAAAAGATTACCTACAGACTGGGAAAAAGTTTTTAGCTATGACATTTCTGATCAGCATCTGATCTCTAAAATCTACGTGATACTGCAAAAACTCAACTACAAAAAGACAAATGAACCAATCAAAAAATGGCCAAAGGATATGAACAGGCACTTCACTACAGAAGACATTCAGGTAGCTAACAGATACATGAGGAAATGCTCACAATCCTTAGCCATTAGAGAAATCCAAATCTAAACTACGAAGAGATTCCTTCTTACTCCAACAAGGCTGGCATTAATAAAAATAAATAAATAAATAAACCACAAAATAATAAATGTTGGAGAGGTTGTGGAGAGACTGGAACACTTATACACTGCTGGTGTGAATGCAAAATGGTACAATCACTTTGGAAATCGATTTGGCACTGCCTTAAAAAGCTAGGAATAGAACAACCATATGATCCAGCAATCCCACTCCTTGGAAATAACCTAGAGAAATAAGAGCCTTTACACAAACAGATATATGCACACCCATGTTCACTGCTGCACTATTTACAATAGCAAACAGATGGAAGCAACCAAGGTGTCCATCAACGGATGAATGGATAAATAAAATAAGCTACAGTCACACAATGGAATACTATGCATCAATAAAGAGCAATGATGAATCTGTGAAACATTTCATAACATGGAGGAACCTGGAAGGCATATGCTGAATGAAATTAGTCTGCTGCAAAAGGACAAATATTGTATAAGACCACTATTATAAAAACACAAGAAATAGTTTAAACAGAGAAGAAAATATTCTTTGATGGTTACGAGAGAGGGGAATTCACTAATTAGGTAGTAGACAAGAACTATTTTAGGTGAAGGCAAAGACAACACACAATACAGGCAAGGTCAGCAAAACTGGACTAAACCAAAAGAAGTTTCCTGAATAAACTGAATGCTTCGAAGGCCAGAGTGGCAGGGGCGGGGGTTTGGGGACCATGGTTGAAGGGGACATCTAGGCCAATTGGCATAATAAAATCTACTAAGAAGGCGGAGCCAAGATGGCGGAATAGAGAGATGCTTCCGGCGAGCCCTCTTTACAACAAAGACCCGAACAAATAAGTGAAACGAGTATATTTGTGACAAGCTGGGAGCCCTGAGCATCAAAGGCAAGCTTAGACAACAAACAGAGGGGCAGGGGGAGGAAGAGACCATTCAGAAGCGGACAAGAGTTACCGACCTGAATCATGGGGAGCCCTCAGGCACCATTACCAGAGCAGCGGTGGCAGCGGCGGCCGTGGGCTGGCACTAGCGTTCGGCTTCAGTTTCGTAAGGGAGAAGCAGCCAGCCACACAGCCCACTCACACCTCCGGAACCTGAGGAGAACAGCCCACTCCACAAAAGCTGAGTACTTGCGTATATTTTACCGCACCCCCTCCACCCCCAAGCTGGCTTCAGCAGCTGAATCCCTGGGCCTGAGGTAGACCCTGGTGAGCAGAGCCATCCTCCCAGGCTTGGGGAAGGAAAAAATTTGCAATTGGGGGGAAAAGATAATTTGCTAGCTCCATTAACCAGGGAGCTCAGGACAGAAGCAGCTCCTGTGCCGGCATAAACCATGCATGGATCTTGAGCACCTTTCCCTTCTGCATGGACCTGTGTGGGCCTATTTTTGGAGGATAGGCCCTTGTTGGCAAACTCCACCCATTTCAGCTGTGCAGTGGAGAGGTGGATGTTTGATGTTTGACATTGCTTTGCATATTAAACAAGGTCCTCACCTACCCACATCAGGGACCTAAGGACTGGTAGCTCCCCTCAGGTCACCCAGCCACCCACAACAGGGGTCCAAAGATAACTGGTACCTCCCAGTCCTTACAACAAAAACTTTGGGTGCCCATGGTCCCTCTGCAGAACACACCCACCAGCACGCTCTAGGGAATAAAGATGCATTTTCCTCAGAGACACTTGGGAGTCAGTTCTCAGCCCCCTGCCTTGTTCAGAGCATGACCCCCTGCTACAATCAGATACCGCTATATACGCCAATCACCCCTGCCCCTCTAAGACTGTAGGACACAGCCTGGACCACACACTTGATATCAGCTACCTGGAAACCTGAGCTGAATTCATACAAGAAAACTGAATGGACTCCTAGACTGATATACCTGATAACACCTCTAGCCAGCTGGGGACAGGACACCAGAGCTCCAAAGGCAAAAATAATCAAGCTAGCTCACTCAAGCAACCCATAGGAGTATACCAAAACAAAACAAAGCAAGCAGCTACAACACAGTAAGCAACCATAAACTAATACAATAACTTACAGATGGCTTGGAGACAACAGTCAATACCAAGTCACGTAAAGAAACAGACCATGATCGCCTCAACAGGCTCTCAAAACAAAGAATCCAGGGATCTTTTAGATGAAAGTGCACTCCTGGAATTACCAGACGCAGAATACAAAAGTTTAATATACAGATCCCTTCAAGGCATCAGGAAGGAAATGAGGCAATACGCAGAACAAGCCAAGGAACACACAGATAAAGCAACTGAAGAAATTAGAAAGATTATTCAGGAACATAATGAAAAGTTTAATAAGCTGGAAAAATCCATAGACAGCAATCAGAAATTCAGAAGATTAACAATAAAATTACAGAAGCAGACAACTCAATAGAAAGTCAGAGGAGCAGAATTGAGTAAGTAGAAGCTAGAATTTCTGAACTCGAAGATAAAACACTTGGCACTAATACATTTAAAGAAAAATCAGATAAAAGCATTTTAAAAAAATGAAGAAACCTTAAGAATCATGTGGTACTCTATCAAGAGAAATAACCTACGAGTGATTGGAGTATCAGAACAGGGAGGGATAACAGAAAATACAGAGAAAATTGCAGATTTGTTGGCAGAAAACTTCCCTGATATTGTGAAAGATGAGACAATATCTATCCAAGATGCTCATCGAACTCCACATAAGGTAGATCTTAAAAGAAAGTCACCAAGACATATTATAATCAAACTTGCCAAAACCAAAGATAGAGAATTATAAGAGCAGCAAGGGATAAATGATAAATCACCCACAAAGGAGAGCCAATAATAATAAACTCGGACTACTCAGCAGAAACCATGCAGGCAAGAAGACAATGGAATGACATATTTAAAAAATTGAAGGAAAAAAATTGCCTGCCAAGAATCATATTTCCAGCAAAACTGTCTCTTAAATATGAAGGTGAAATTAAGACATTTCCAGATAAACACAAGTTTAGGGAATTGGTAAAAACCAACCCAAAACTTCAAGAAACACTAAAGGGAGTTCTTTGGTTAGAAAATCAATAATAGCAGGTATTGACCCAAGACTAGGACACTGGGCAGAGGAACCAGAAGTCAACCCAGGCAGGGAAATCCAAAAAAAAAAAAAAAAAAAAAAGCCCAAAACACAGTAACAGCGATGTATTATATAAAAGAAGACAACATTAAAATAATAAAGAGGGACTAAGAAATGTAATCATACACCTTCCATATGGAGAGGAAGATAGAGTGATACAAAGAAATAAAAGTTAGTTTTAAATTTAGAAAAACAGGGTAAATAATAAGGTAACCACAAAGGAGACAAACTATCCTACTCATCAAAATAAAATACAAGGGAAAAATACAGACTCAGCAGAAACAAATCAACAACAACAAATATGAGGAAAGGACAATATATACAGAAAATCTACTCAGCACATAAAGTCAGGTGGGAAAAAGAAACTGTCAACACACAAAAAAAGACATCAAAATGATAGCACTAAATTCATAAAAAAAAATAAAAATAAATTATTATTTTTTTTATACCTATCCATAATTACCCTGAATGTAAATGGACTAAATGCACCAATAAAGAGACAGAGTAGCAGAATGGATTAAAAAACAAGATCTGTCTATATGCTGCCTACAAGAGACACACCTTAGTCTTAGAGACACAAAAAACTAAAACTCAAAGGATGGAAAAAAATACATCAAGCAAACAACAACCAAAAAAGAGCAGAAGTGGCAATATTAATTTCTGACAAAATAGACTTTAAATTTAAATCCATCAGAAAGGATAAGGAAGGACACTATATAATGATCAAAAGGACGATACACCAAAAAGATATAATCATGTTAAATATTTATGCACCCAGTGACAGGGCTGCAAGATACATAAAACAAACTCTATAAGCATTGAAAAGTGAGATAGACAGCCCCACAAAAATAGTAGGAGACTTCAACACACCACTTTCGGTAAAGGACAGGACATCCAGAAAGAAGCTCAGTAAAGACACGGAAGATTCAGATGCCGCAATCAACCAACTTGACCTCGTAGACATATACAGAACATTCCACCCAACGGCAACCAAGTATACTTTCTTTTCTAGTGCACATGGAACATTCTCTAGAATAGACCACATATTAGGTCATAAAGGAAGCCTTAGCAGAATCCAAAACACTGAACTATTACAAAGCATCTTCTCTGACCATAAGGCCATAAAAGTGGAAATCAATAACAGGAAAAGCAGGGAAAAGAAATCAAACACTTGGAAACTAAACAATACCCTGCTCAAAAAAGACTGGATTATAGAAGACATTAAGGATGAAATAAAGAAATTCATAGAATCCAATGAGAATGAAAACACTTCCTATCAGAACCTTTGGGACACAGCAAAAGTGGTGCTCAGAGGCCAATTTATATCAATAAATGCACACATCCAAAAAGAAGAAAGGGCCAAAATCAAAGAATTATCCCTACAACTTGAACAAATAGAAAGAGAGCAACAAAAGAAACCCACGGGCACCAGAAGGAAACAAATAATAAAAATTAGAGCTGAACTAAATGAAATGGAAAACAGAAAAACAATTGAAAGAATTAACAAGACCAAGACCTGGTTTTTTGAAAAACTCAACAAAATTGATAAACCACTGGCCAAACTGACAAAAGAAAAACGGGAGAGGAGGCAAATAACCCGAATAAGAAATGAGATGGGCGATATTACAACAGACCCAACTGAAATTAAAAGAATCATATCAGATTACTATGAAAAACTATACTCAAATTTGAAAACCTAGAAGAATTGAATGAATTCCTAGAAACACACTACCTACCTAAACTAACATAAACAGAGGTAAAAAAACAAACATACACAGAGGTAGAACAACTAAATAGACCCATAACAAAAGAAGAGATTGAAAAGGTAATCAAAAAACTCCCAATAAAAAAAAAAGCCCTGGTCCGGATGGCTTCAATGCAGAGTTCTACCAAACTTTCAGAGAAGAGTTAACACCACTACTACTAAAGGTATTTCAGAGCATAGAAAAGGATGGAATACTACCAAACTCTTTCTATGAAGCCACCAAAACCAGGTAAAGACACTACAAGAAAATTATAGACCTATATCCCTCATGAATGTAGATGCAAAAATCCTCAACAAAATTCTAGCCAATAGAATTCGACAACATATCAAAAAAAATAATTCACCGTGACCAAGTGGGATTCATACCAGGTGTGCAGGGATGGTTCAACATTAGAAAAACAATTAAGTTAATCCACCACATAAATAAAACAAAAGACAAGAATCCCATGATTTTATCAATTGATGCAGAAAAGGCATTTGACAAAGTTCAACACCCATTCATGATGAAAACCCTCAGCAAAATAGGAATAGAAGGAAAATTTCTCAACACAATAAGGGCATTTATACAAAGCCAACAGCCAACATCACCCAAAATGGACAGAGCCTGAAAACATTCCCATTGAGATCGGGAACCAGACAAGGATGCCCTTTATCACCACTCTTATTCAACATTGTGCTGGAAGTCCTAGCCAGAGCAGTTAGGCTAGATAAAGAAAAAAAGGGCATCCAGATTGGCAAGAAAGAAGTAAAAGTATCTCTATTTGCAGATGACATGATCTTATACACGGAAAACCCTAAGGAATCCTCCAGAAAACTACAGAAACTAATAGAACAGGTCAGCAGAGTATCGGGATACAAGATAAACATATAAAAATCAGTTGGATTCCTCTACACCAACAAAAAGAACATCAAAGAGGAAATCACCAAATCAATGCCATTTACAGTAACCCCCAAGAAGATAAAATACTTAGGAATAAATCTTACCAGAGATGTAAAAGACTTATACAAAGAAAACTACAGTACACTTCTGCAATAAACCAAAAGAGACTTTTATAAGTGGAAGAACATACCTTGCTCATGGATAGGAAGACTTAACATTATAAAAATGTCTGTTCTACCAAAAGCAATCTATACATTTAATGCAATTCTGACCCAAATCCCAGGGACATTCTTTAATGAGATGGAGAAACAAATCACCAATTTCATATGGAAGGGAAAGAGGCCCCGGATAAATAAGGCATTACTGAAAAAGAAGAACAAAGTGGGAGGCCTTACGTTACCTGATTTTAGAACCTATTATCCTGCCACAGTAGTCAAAACAGCCTGGTACTGGTACGACAACAGATACATGGACCAATGGAACAGAATTGAGAATCCAGACATAAATCCATCCACATATGAGCAGTTGATATTTGCCAAAGGCCCCAAAACAGTTAAATGGGGGAAATGACAGTCTTTTTAACAAATGGTGCTGGCATAACTGGATATCCATCTGTAAAAAAATGAAACAAGACCCATACCTCACTCCATGTACAAAAACTAACTCAAAATGGATCAAAGATATAAAATCTAAAATGATAAGGATCATGGAAGAAAACATAGGGACAACATTAAAGATCATGGAGGAAAAAATAGGGACAACATTAGGAGCCCTAATACATGCAATAAACAGTATACAAAACATTATAAAGAATGTAGAAGAAAAACTAGATAACTGGGAGCTCTTAAAAATCAAACATGTATGCTCATCCAAAGACTTCAGCAAAAGAGTAAAAAGATTACATACAGACTGGGAAAAAGTTTTTAGCTATGACATTTCTGATCAGCACCTGATCTCTAAAATCTACATGATACTGCAAAAACTCAACTGCAAAAAGACAAATAACCCAATTAAAAAATGGGCAGAAGATACGAATAGACACTTCACTAAACAAGATATTCAGGTAGCTAACAGATACATGAGGAAACGTTCATAATCATTAGCCATTAGAGAAATGCAGATCAAAACTACAATGAGATTTCATCTCACGCCAACAAGGCTGGCATTAATCCAAAAAACACAAAATAATAAATGTTGGAGAGGCTGTGGAGAGATTGCAACACTTACACACTGCTGGTGGGAATGTCAAATGGTACAACCACTTTGGAAATTGACTTGGCGCTTCCTTAAAAAGCTAGAAATAGAACTACCATACAATCCAGCAATCCCACTCCTTGGAATATATCCTAGAGAGATAAGAGCCTTTACACGAACAGATATATGCACACCCATGTTTATTGCAGCACTGTTTACAATAGCAAAAAGATGGAAGCAACCAAGGTGCCCATCAACGGATAAATGGGTGAATAAATTATGGTATATTCACACAATGGAATACTTTGCATCCATAAAGAACAGTGATGAATCTGTGAAACATTTCATAACATGGAGGAACCTGGAAGGCATTATGCTGAGTGAAATTAGTCAGTTGCAAAAGGACAAATATTGTATAAGACCACTATTATAAGAACTTGAGAAATAGTTTAAACTGAGAAGAAAACATTGTTTTGTGGTTACGAGAGGGGGGAGGGAGGGAAGATGGGAGAGGAGTATTCACTAATTAGATAATAGATAAGAACTATTTTGGGTGAAGGGAAAGACAGCACACAATACAGGGGAGGTCAGCACAATCGGACTAAACCAAAAGCAAAGAAGTTTCCTGAATAAACTGAATGCTTCAAAGGCTAGCATAGCAGGGGCAGGGGTCTGGAGACCAAGGTTTTAGGGGACATCTAAGTCAATTGGCATAATAAAATCTATTAAGAAAACATTCTGCATCCCACTTTGAAAAGTGGTGTCTGGGGTCTTAAACGCTAGCAAGCAGCCATCTAAGATGTATCAATTGGTCTCAACCCACCTGGATCAAAGGAGAATGAAGAACACCAAGGACACAAGGCGATTACGAGCCCAAGAGACAGAAAGGGACACATGAACCAGAGACTACATCAACCTGAGACCAGAACTAGATGGTGCCCGGCTACAACCGATGACTGCCCTGACAGGGAACACAACAGAGAACCCCTGAGGGAGCAGGAGACCAGTGGGATGCAGACCCCAAATTCTCATAAGACCAGACTTAATGGTCTGACTGAGACTAGAAGAACCCTGGTGGTCATGTCCCCCAGACCTTCTGTTGTCCTAGGACAGGAACCACTCCTGAAGCCAACTCTTCAGACATGGATTGGACTGGACAATGGGATGGAGAGGGATGCTGGTGAGGAGTGAGCTTCTCGGATCAGGTGGACACTTGAGACTATGTTGGCATCTCCTGCCTGGAAGGGAGATGAGAGGGTGGAGGGGGTTAGAAGCTAGCAAAAAGGACACGAAAAGAGAGCGTGGAGGGAGAGAGCGGGCTGTCTCATTAGGGGGAGAGTAATTGGGAGTGTGTAGCAAGGTGTATATGGGTTTTTGTGTGAGACTGACTTGATTTGTAAACTTTCACTTAAAGCACAATAAAAATTATTTTAAAAAATCTATTAAGAAAACATTCTGCATTCCACTTTGGACAGTGGCATCTCGGGTCTTAAACGGTAGCAAGCGGCCATCTAAGATACGTCAGTTGGTCTCAACCCACCTGGAGCAAAGGAGAATGAAGAACACCAAAGATATAAGTTAATTATGAGACCAAGAGACAGAAATGGCCAAACAAATCAGAGACTACATCAGCCTGAAACCAGAAGAACTAGATGGTGCCCGGCTACAATTGATGACTACCTGGACAGGGAACACAACAGAGAACCTCTGAGGGAGCAAGAGCAGTGGGATGCAAACCTCAAATTCTCATAAAAAGACCAGACTTAATGGTCAGACTGAGACTAGAAGGACCCCAGAGGTCATGGTCCTTAGACCTTCCATTAGCCTAAGACAGGAACCATTCCCAAAGCCAACTTTTCAGACAGGGATTAACTGGACTATAGGATAGGAAATGATACTGGTGCGGAGTGAGCTTCTTGCATCAAGTAGACACGTGAGACTATGTGGGCAGTTCCAGTCTGGAGGGGAGATGAGAAGGCAGAGGGAGACAGAAGCTGGCTGAATGGACATGGAAATACAGGGTGGAGGGACGGAGTGTGCTGTCTCATTAGGTGGAGAGCAACTAGGAGTATATAGCAAGGTTTATATAAGCTTTTGTATGAGAGACTGACTTGATTTGTAACCTTTCACTTAAAGCACAATAAATATAAAACTCTTCCTTAGTTTTTCCTACAACTCCAGATTTCTTTTTATTTCATAACTAAATAGGCTTCCCACCCACATTCTTCTCCCTGGGTCCAGTGACTCCTCCTCTGAGCAACTAACAAGGCCTCTGGACAATTGACAAGGTGGGAGAGGGGGTTTCATCCAGATGGAAGAAATACTAGAATATAGGGTACATGAAGTAGCATTCACGTCCAGAGGGGTGCGTTATGGCTGCATCATGAAGGTCCCAGAGCAGCAGAGGAAGGCAATTGGAGTTCATGCTGGGGTGATGCGGCCACCAAAGATTCCTGTGATGGAGCAATGGAAGACTCCTGGAATGGAATCACTGAAGGTCCTCTGACGGAGCCACCAAAGACTCTTGTGACAGGGCCAGTGAAGACCTATGATGGGGCCACCAAAGGTCCTGTAATAGACATGGAAGATCCTGTGACAGGGCCACCAATGACCCTGTGACAGACACTGAAGGCTCCTGTGATGGGGCCACTGTAAATCCTGTGACAGACACTGAAGACTCCTGTGATGGGGCCACTGTAAATCCTGTGACAGACACTGATGATCCTTTCTGATGGAGCAACCGAAGACCCCTGGAATGGAATCACTGAAGATCCTGTGATGGGGTCACAAAGATCCTGTGGTGGGCCCACCAAAAACTCCTGTGACGCAGCCAACTAAGATCCTCTGGTGGAGCCACCAAAGATTCCTGTGATGGCCACTGAAGCCTGCTATTACAAGGCCACCAAAGACTTCTGTGATGGGAGTCACAAAGTCTCCTGTGATGGGGTCACAAAGACTCCTGTGATGGGTCACCAAAGATTCTGTTACAGGGCCACCAAAGATCCTGTAATGGGGCCATCAAAGATGTGATGGAGCCACTGAAGATCCTATAATGGGGTTACTGAAGACTCCTGTGGCAGGGCCACTGAAGACTGCTGTGACAAGGCCACCAGACTCTTGTGATGGGGGTCACAAAGACTCCTGTGATAGGGTCACAAAGACTCCTGTGACAGGGTCACAAAGACTTCTGTGATGCGGTCACCAATGATTCTGTACCAGGGACACCAAAGATCCTGTAATGGGGCCACCAAAGATGCTGTGATGGAGCTGCTGAAGATCCTGTAACAGGGTTACCAAGGACTCCTGTGGCAGGGCCACCAAAGACTCCTGTGACACCGCCACCAAAGGTCCTGTGACAGAGCCACTGCAGACCCTGTGATGGGCCACTGAAAATCCTGTGATAGAACCACCAAAAATCCTGTGAAGGGACCATTGAAGATCCCTGTGATGAAGCCATCAAACACTCCTGTGACCGGGTCACTGAGGATTCCGTGATGGGGCCACCAAAGATGCTGTGATGGAGCCGCTGAGGATCCTGCATCAGGGTTACCAAAGACTCCTGTGGCAGGGCCACCAAAGATCCTATGACAGAGCCACCAAAGACCCTGTGACAGGCCACCAAAAATCCTATGATGAGACTACAAAAAATCCTGTGACGGGGCCACTGAAGACCTGTGAGGAAGCCACCAAAGACCCCTGTGACACGGTCACCGAAGATCCTGTGATGGAACCACCGAAGATCATGTGTGAGTAGCACAATCAGGGCTGAGTTCAGGAAAAGGGTTCAGGCAGTGTAGACAGACAAATGGCACCCACAGAGGTCAGAGCCAGAACTGACCTCTAGGAGGCTATTGAACGGGGTTGGTGACAAGACGTCAAGGAGAGGGAAATGACATAACTTGGCAACCATTCACCTATGGAGGAGAGGGGTATGTCAACAATGAGAAGCATCAGACAACTGGGCAGGTGTTGACTTCGTGTGTATAAAAGAGGAGGGGGCCTAAAAAGACAGAGAGCCTCTCCAGAGAGAAAGGAACAAAACTTGCGTACGTTTTGCTGAAAGGTATAAAATGCCCAGTGTACAGGGCACTGCCACCCTGGGGTACCGAGAGGGCTGCCTAGGGTGCCCCTGCCCTTAGAGATGTTACGGAAGGGTGGTACAAGCTCAGTCCCATTTGTCATCTCACCAGAGCCCAGCTCTGTCGTCTGCTGTGATGGCAGCTTACAAAACCCAACTTTCAATATTGAGCAATAACGTTTTCCCTTCCCAGGACAAGAAAACCTGTCCAAGAAACAGACCCAGATTCCGTCTCCCTCTCTCCAGCTCTTGGAGTACACCACGGCTGGCGCAGCTGTATCACTCACAACAGATTTTACAAGGCTGTCCCTCTGCCAGGACCCTTTTAGAAGTAAAAATAACTGGAATAAACCTGCTCTCCCTGGGCCATGAAAACGACTCACCCTGCCTCCAGCCCCTGAATACTGTCATGTCATCCTATATCCCAAGACCCTTCTTGAAGACACATGTCCACGGAGCCTCGCTGGCAGATCTGAGGACCCACTTTGTACATGCTTAAGCTCAGGGTAGGGGCAGTGGTGGTTCAGGGATAGAATACTCGCCTTCCATGCTGGAGATCTGGGTTTGATTCCAGGCCAATGCACCTCACGCGCAGTCATAACTTGTCCATCAGTGGAGGCTTGTGTTGCTATGATCCTGAACTGGTTTCTGCGGAGCTTCCAGACTAAGATGGACTAGGAAGAAAGGCCTAGAATGTATGTCCAAAAATCAGCCAGTGAAAACCCTGTGGGTCACAACCGTCCAACCCACAGCGGATCGTGGGGATGGTGCAGGACTGGGGAGCATTTTGTTCCATTGTGCCTGGGGTACCCACGAGTCGGAAGGCAACTCGACAGCAGCTTACAACAACAAATTCAGGGCACAGCTTTTACATGGGGCAGTCAGCGGGGACCAGGAGGCAACCGTCTGTCGTCCTGGGGCTGTTAGGGTGCACCGAATCACAGAAGATGCACCATTACTGAAAAGGAAACGCTTTCGAGTCTTAATAGCATCCTGCCAGGCACGCCACGCCTGGTCATTCCATTCTGGGTGTAAGTAACTGTCCCAGTTTTAGGGTCTGGGACTGGTAATGTGCTTTCAGGTCAGTCACAAAACATTTCTAAGATGTTTAGTTAATGGTGCATTTGAGAGGTCACTCAAGGCTAAGACCAGAAGGATTAAAAGATTTGATTCCTTCCTGAGGCCCTTAGTTGTAAAGGACCAAAGAAGCCGTAAAACAAAGATTTATTCAGCTCCAACCGGACAGCTCAATGGCGTAGCCCTGTTAGAACTGGGGAAAAAGAAACATCTGGCCAGAAAAGCGCACTTGTTTACAAAAAAAAAAAAAAAAAGATTTAAGAGTCTTCTCCAGCTTCACCAAGTTCTTGGACTAAAATTAGGCCGAAAATTAAAAACAATGTAGAATTTTGAGAGTGCAGCAGCAACACAGGCAAGAGAAAGAACATCTTGTTTCTTCTTTATCCAGCTGCCTCTGACCAAGGTCCCCTCCCCAGCACCCTGGGGGGAAGGCCTGATCTGCTAGGTAGTACTCTCAGGCCCGCACAGCTGGACACTCGGCACACAGGTGGTGGACGCTGCCTCCACTCAAGGCCCACCCCTTTGAGGGGGAGGGTGTTTTCTGCAGAGGACACTTACTTGGAGAAGGGACCCTGATGGTAAACCTGCACTCTCCAGGGCTCTGTGCAGACAGTCCTGGTGCTGCTGGCACTGAGATATTGACCAAATCCTCTAGACTGGGTGATGGGTGCATTTTTAGAGGCGTGGGCAATGACTGTTTGCTTTGGACGGAAGCATGAGCTGGCAACAGGGACCTTGGCCGAGCTGGGAAATTCAATTTGGTTTCCCAGTCCTGCCATTGACTCACCCGAGGACGCCCAGGCCAAGTTCTCTTCGCTGGAGTTGCCCCCCACCCCCCAACCCCAATGCGCACGGTCCTGGGTGGATGGGAATCACAGGGCTCCCCCGATGCCTTCTGCTCACCCTGGGATGCTAATGAGATTAAGGGGTTAAGGTTGGGAAATGCTTTGAACTTCTTGGCATAAAGTTGTCTCCAGCACAGTAATGAATAAATCCTACCAAAGAGGTGAATTAAGGTCAGCAGTTGTTCCAAGGCCCGGGGGTGTCATTGGCTCTGGTCAGTGACTGGGCCCCAGAAGCGAATGGGGAAGACATGGCATCTACAGTCACATCTCAGCGTGGGGCGAGCAATGGTGAGAGCAGATGTTCCCGAGTCCCTGGGCTGTGCATGATAGTCACCCAGTCTCATACTTTCTAAAACAGCAGTCATCTTGGAAAAGCTCAGGATACCAGGCAAACCCACACTCACACTATCACTCTGACACTAAAGCTGGAGAAGACATTTGTGAAGCCACAACCCTCTCAGAAGGCAGAATGGCGAGCCTTTGGCTCACGTACTTTGGACATAGCGTCAGGAAAGACCAATCATTTCATAGACGCTCAGTGAAAATGAGGGAAACCTTGCATGGGATGGATTCGTACAACAGCCACAACAATGGCCTCAAACCTACCAATGGTCATAAAGATGGTGCGGGACAAGGCAACTTTACATTCTGTCACCGTTACATCCAGTCACCCTTAGTCAGAGCTGACTCAACGGCAGCTAACAACAACCACCACCTCCAAAGCAGAAAGGAGCCAACCAGTCCCGACGTCGCTATGTTAACAGTGAAGCCTCCATTTTGTGAGAGTCGGAGGTGACACTTAGAATAGCGATGTCTTTGTTTCTCTGGGCTGCCAGAGCAAAACACCACAAAGTGCGTGGCTTTAAATACCAGAAATTTAATTTCTCACATTTCTGGAGGCTACGAGTCCAAATTCAGGGCATTGGCGGGCTATACTTTCTCTGTGATGGCCGAGGGGAAGATCCTTCCTCGTCTCTCTCTGTTCTGGCAGGTCCAGGCATTTCTTGGTGTTCCTTGGCTTGTGGACAAATCCTCACGTGCTATCTTCCTCCTGTGTGTAATTCTGTTTCCGTGTCAGTCCTTCTGTTTTGTAAGACACACTCAGAAGGGATTAGGATTAGGAGCCACCCCACTCTGGTATGATTTAACCGATAACATCTGCAAAGAAAAAACGCTATGTCCTCAAACAAGGTCACATTCACAGATACAGGAGTAAGGACTTCAACATATCTTTTTGGGGGAGACACAATTCAACCTATAACAAGTGGCAAATAAGGATGACATATGATCAGAAATCTAGTTACGTGTAAGTGTGCCCCACTATTGTTTTAAAATCTTTTACACATTTTGAGAGATCAGGACCTGAGCGTTCCCACATCCTACCTGAAAGGCGCCATTCCTAGAAACCTCGGACCATGGGATGCCAAGTTGAGAAGACCATTAACTGAGCTGTGTCCTTAGACTTCGGGACTCCGAGGCCTCCTCTTTCTACACACAGTGTTGTTGTTAGTTGTTGTCAAGTCGGCTCTGACTCAGGGCGACCTCATGTACAATAAGCAAAACTTTGCCTGGTCCTGTGCCCTCTTCACAATCATGAGTATGCTCGAGTCCATATTTGTGGCCACTTTGTCTTTTGAGTGCCTTCCAACCTAAGGGGGCTCCTCTTCCAGCACTCTTACCAGACAATATTGTGCTGTGCTCCATTGTGTGTTCATTGGCTAATTTTTGAAAGCAGATTGCCAGACCCCTCTTTCTAGTCAGTCTTAGTCTAGAAGCTCCCTCCACTGAAACCTCTCCAGCATGGGTGACGCTGCTGGAATTTGAAATCCTGGTGGCATAGCTTCCAGTGTCATAGCAATAGGCACACCAACAGAGCACAGCAATCTCCTGCAACCTCCAGTTCATCTCCCCCTCCGTATGACCCCTCCATCACCGGGGGTGAACCTTAGTTCAGTGCCGTTCCCCAGTTTCTCGTTGCAATGACTGTACCTTCAAACCTCCCTCTGTGCCAGATGTGGAATGGTCTTTCTCAAATGCCTTCTCAGCAGCCCTTAGCATGGGGCCTGACCCAGGGCCAGCAGCACAGGAGATGATCAATATGGAATAAACGAATGCATCTCTTGAATGAACCGTATCATTTTCTTTTCTTAAAACCCAGTGGCTGGGAATGTGTCATGGTGCAGCCACTGTGGGAAACAGTTCAGTGGTTCCTAAAAAAGTTAAACATAGAATTACCATACGACTCAGCAATTCCACCCTTAGGTATATACCCGAAAGAATTGAAAACAAGGACTCAAACAGATACTTGTTCACCAATGGCCACAGCAGCACTATTCACAACAGCCAAAAGGTGGACACAACACAAGTGTCCATCAACAGGTGAGTATATAGACAAAATGTGGTACATGCATACAATGGAGTATTAATCAGTCATAAAAAGAATGAAGCACAGATTCATACTATGACATGGATGAACCCAGAAACATACCGACTGAAATAAGTCAGACCCAAAAGAACAAATACTATATGATCCCACATATATGAAGTGTCCGGAATAGGCAAATGCGTAGAGACAGAAAGATTGGTGGTTACCAGGGGTTGGGGGAAGGGAGGAGAGTTATTGCTTTAAAAAAATAAAAAAGTAAATCTAAATCAACCTACCACTACCTGTATAAATAAATACAGAGGAAATGTTGGCCACTGCCATGAGAGAAGTATTACAGACGTGGAAAGGTACCTAAAGAGGATGTGTAAAAAGGTTTGATTGAGATGCTAAGTAAGCCTCCTCAGCTGCCCTTTCAAGGGGACCTAACAGAAATAGTCACACTATTTTTCAAGTTTCTGGTTTCCACTGGTGTTTCTTTGGGCCTGAGGAGCACTAAATGGTGTCAAGAACTAGGGGTGACTTGGTGTATTTCAGTAGTAAACCAAACCAGTGGCCATGGAGTTGATTCCATCTCGTGGCGACAGCATGTGTGTCAGAGTACAACCGTGCTCCACAGGGTTTTCAATGGCTGATTTTTCAGAAGTGGATCTCTAGGCCTTTCTTCCAAGGTGCCTCTGGGTAGACTCAAACTTCCAACCTTTTTGTTGGCAGGGGGCACATTCGCTGTTTACACCACTCAGGAATGTGATTTGCGATGTGTTCTATAACTCGGCACATACCACCCTAACCACTCCCCTCCCCAGGCCCTGTTTCAGGGCCACCCCAAACTGCCGCCATTTCCCTAGCAAGCACACCACTCACTGCTTCCAAGCTCCTTCTGCTGTAACACCCATCCTCTCCTCCACCTGCCATTACCCCATCACACCCAAAGAGCCCCTCCTCTGTGGCTCCTTTGCTGACCTCCCAGAAGAATCCCCCCACCCCACCAGGGAGAGTCTCACCAACCTTGGTCAGGTTCCTTCCCACGGTACACTGTGCTAGGCCCAGGTTCCTTCCTACCCTGCACTGCGAGGGTCCAGGAGGCCCAAGTCCACAAGCTCTCATGCCCACGGGCATCTCACTCACCCAGCGTTTCCCTTTCCAGTGCACTGCTCATCAGTGGGCAGCAGTAGGACCCGAGGAAGGGACAGTGTACACAGGACGCTTGAGGGAAGGTCTTCTTCCTTCCACTGTGCTGTGGCTTCCTGCCGAGGCCCAGGCCAGCTCTTAACCCTCCTATGAATACCACTTCAGCTGCTTCTGGGGTCAAGGACAGAGCCTTTCCTTTGAAACTGCTTTGCTTATGTGAGGGCAAGGCCAGGGTTCACCAGTTATCTCAGGGTATTTTCATCTTTCCAACGAGTTACTGCTCTAAAATGGAAAGCCCAGAGAGAGTGCCAGTGTAGACCACGCATGGCCAAATCGTCTTGCCCTCAACAGCCTAGTTTGGTAGGCCTGGGGTTCCAAAGCTCATTTTTAAAGATACAGTGTTTTGGAATGTTGTAGAAAGCTAATCAATCCTGCTCCTACTCCAGGCTCCCTCAAAGGGCTTGGCCTAACCCTACCAGCTCAGGAGAGCAGGGCCCAGGGATCGCCTCATCAGAGCCTGTGTTTTCTCACGTCCCTTCCAAGCGCATTTGCTATGCCACAGTAGAAGTGTTGGAAGGGGAGAAAGCCATAAATCATCTGCCCCACGATCCATGTGAAAATATTAAAAATGCTCAAAATAGGAGTGGTTTCCCCCACCAAGCAGATGCTGCAGCGTCGCGAGCAGACCTCGCAAAGCCCTGTATCAGTGGGATTACCGAAGGCCTCGTCCTCCATAAATCACAGAGCCTTGCCTTCCCAGCTGGGTACTTCCCAGTCTGGCTCACCCGAGGGGGTGGGAGGACTGGGCTGGGGGAGGATCCCATCTGAGGCGGTGGCTTAACCCGGCCTGACCCCTTGGAGGACCGCACTCAGCATCCCACACACCACGAAGTCACAGATTACACAACAGCATTTGATGTTACCATGGAACACCATGTCCAGGCAGAACCCAGCCTCTTGGGACACAGCAGGCAAATAGCAAGGAGGATGCTATCTGCTGCCCAGGGCAGATCTGACTCTGGTCCGAGCACCTTACCTGTAACTGGATCACCCTGGGAAAGCCATGTGGCCTCGCTGAGCACCAGGTGCTCCTTTGGCAAACAGGGAATGACCAGTGCCGTGGGGTTCTGTTGGTACACCATGAACCCCCCACCCCGGGCCATGTCAGGCCTTGTCAGGGACGATGGTTGGTGGGGCAGGAGGAGAAGGAAGCGGGGCAGGGTGGGGATTTGTGCTGGATTCTCACTTAATCAGGATAAGCCGCCTGGAGAAAATGGGCTGTTATAATCTCTCCTTTCATGTCCAGCCAGGAACACTGCTGCTCCACACAGAAGGCTGCATCTGGGCACCTAAGCCATCTCAGGAGAGCCCAGGGGTCAGCTGTCCCCAGATGACTCTGGCCACAGCCAGGATAAGCTCTGCCAGGAGAAATGGTAAAAGTGGAATAAACAAGGAGAGTTCCTTCAAAAACAGGCCTGGAGCTGCAAGAGGCTGCAGGACCGTATCTCCTCCGCAGAGCGTGCTGGGGCTGCTGCAACGGAGTGCCACACACTGGGAGGCTTACAACAACACACACGTATCGCCTCATAGCTCTGGAGGCTGGGAGTCCGAGATCAGGGTGTCAGTCGTGTTCATTCTTTCTGGAGGCTCTGAGGGAAAATCTCTGTTCCATACCTCTCTCTCAGCTTCTGGTGGTGGCCAGCAAGCCTTGGTGTTCCTTGGCTTGTAGGCACATCACTCCACTTTCTGCTTCTGTTGTCGCATAGTCGTCTTTTCCGCATGTGTCTGGGTCTCAATGGCAAAAGGTCCTCTTCTTCTAAGGATGCCAGCCTTATTGGATTTAGGGCCCACGGGAGCCCTGGTGGCAAAATGGTCAAGAACTTAGCTGCTAACCAAAAGGTCAGCGGTTCGAATCCACCAGCCACTCCTTGGAAACCTTATAGGGCAGTTCTACCCTGTCCTATATAGGGTCGCTATGAGTCAGAATCCACTTGACGGCAACCGGTTTGTTTGTTTTTCTGCTCCATTATAACTTCACCTGAACTTGATTACATCTGCAAAGACTGTGCTTGCAAACAAGGTCATAATCACAGGTACCAGGGGTTAGGATTTCAACATTTTCGGGGGGGACATAAATTCAACCTATGGTATAGGATCTAAAGCCACTAGGAAGAAGGGCCTGGACTTCAGGATGATGGCACTTTCTTCTTCCCATACTGTCCCACTCTTGGAACCTCCCAGGCATTTGAATCACAGGGGACCTGAAGGACAAAGGTACTGAAGGGCCCTAGGCACATCGCAGCATAGCAACATATCTCTTTTCTAAGATAAAGATTTCCCCAAGAGCCTCACATCTGTAAGTGCCAATGTCCATGCTGATGATGATGGAAAATGGAGAGAATCTGTGGAGTCAGAACAGCCCAAGTTTGCAACTCAGTTATTGTAGTTGTTAGGTGCTGTCGAGTCAGTCCCGACTCATAGCGACCCTGTGTACCACAGAACAAAACACTGCCCAGTCCTGCACCAACCTCGCAATCGTTGTTATGCTTCAGCTCATTGTTGCAGCCACTGTGTCAGTCCATCTCGTTGAGGGTCTTTCTCTTTTTCACTTATCCTCTACTTTACCAAGTATGATGTTCTCCAGGGACTGGTCCCTCCCAATAACATGTCCAAAGTATGTGAGATGTTGTCTCACCGTCCTTGCTTCCAAGGAGCATTCTGGTTATACTTTTTTCAAGACAGATTAGTTTGTTCTTTTGGCAGTCCATGATAAATTCAATATTCTTCCCCCACACAATTTAAAGGCATCAATTCTTCTTCGTTCTTCCTTATTCACCGTCCAGTTTTCCCATGCATATGAGGCTATTGAAAACGCCATAAACTTGGACCAGGCGCACCTTGGTCTTCAATGTGATATCTTTGCTTTTCAACACTTTAAAGAGGTCTTTTGCAGCAGATTTGCCCAATGCAACGCATCTTTTGATTTCTTGACTGCTGCTTCCATGGCTGTTGATTGTGGATCCAAGTAAAATGAAATCCTTGATGACGTCAATCTTTTCTCCGTTTACCATAATATCACTTATTGGTCCAGTTGTGAGGATTTGTGTTTTCTTTATGTTGAGGTGTAATCCATACTGAGGACTGTGGTCTTTGATCTTCATCAGTAAGTGCTTCAAGTCTTCTTCACTTTCAGCAAGCAAGGTTGTGTCATCTGCATTACGCAGTTTGTTAATGAGTCTTCCTCCAATCCTGATGCCCCGTTCTTCCTCATATAGTCCAGTGTAGTAGTACTAAGTTGCATTTTACTAGTTTTGTGAGATTAGTCAATTGATTACCCTCCTGGCTTTACATATAGGGACTGGAGCCTACAGTTGAAAGCTGGTAAATCAAGACAGGGTGGACTACACATATAAGTACACATAAAAAAATATGATATTACTTGTATGTGTGAATCTGTAATTATGTAAACTGTGCAGAAGTCACATAAACATTTAAAATTTTGAATGTAACAAGATGATGAGTAAAGAGTAGGAGGGAGACGGGTTGTGTGAGTAAGCTGGGCTGAAGTCACCTCTTTTGTAGAGTGTGTAGGGGCAGCAGTGCTTCAGTGATAGAATTCTCCCCTTCCATGCCGGTGACCCGAGTTCAATTCCCAGCCAACGCGCCTCACGCACAGCTATCACCCATCTATCAGTAGAGGCTTGCGTGATGCTAGGATGCTGAACAGGTCAGCAGATCTTCCAGACTAAGACTAGGAAGAAAGGCCTGGAAATCTACTTCTGAAAATTAGCCAATGAAAACCCTGTGAATGACAATGGACTCATCCCCAACTGATCACGGGGATGGCACAGGACCAGGCAGTGTTTCATTACATCGTTTGTGGGGTCACCACAAGTCAGGGGCTGACTTGACAGCGGCTCACAATAACAACAACGGTGTTGTGCGGGTGGGAGGAAGAGTCAACAGATGAATTTAAATACATCAGTCAGCACAAGGATATTTACTTAATTAGTGTGATGGGAGTTACTGATCAGAGAATTGAAAACAGAGTAGAAGTGGAGCTGAGGGTGGGTGGAGTGGGAAGAGAGACACCAACTTTTCCTTCTCACTCCTTTCGGTAGTGTCTAATCATTAGTTAACCAAGTATATACATTACTCTGCGGGAGAAAAGGTCTCAAAATCTGTTCCTGTAATGATTTCAGCCTAGGAAACCCTACAGGGTCTGCCCCATAAGGTAGCTATGAGCCAGAATTGACTGGACAGCACCCAACAACAATAACATACGTTACGGTAATTTAAAACAGCTATGACTCAATCATCCGGGAAGCTAGTTAAATTTTTCTCAAATAAAAACCTAAAATCTTTATGGGAAACTGAGTCACCTCCAGGCATTCCGTGCCTTCACTTCATGAATTTAACCCCATGGGTGTTTCAAAATTGAGCTGGGCTCCATCCTGGGTTTGCCAGCCTCTGTCAAGCCCCGAACATGGTTCTTCGTCCCTCCTTGTGCCGTGATGCACCATGATGCCTGCCTTCTTTGCCTCTCCTTCCCTGCCATCCTTCTTCCTGGCCAACTGCTCTTCATCCTCCAAGACACAGCTTTGACAAACGGAGAAGTGGAGCCAGGAGTAAGAAAGCAAGCCCAGCCCCTCCCCACAAGGGGCTTACACTCCGGTAGGGAAGACAGCCAAGCACACGACAGCTGGGTACCAGATGCTCCTGTGGGTGTGGAGCAACAGGAATGCTCGTTCATTGCTGGTGGGAATGTAAAATGGTACAGCCACTGTGGAAGACAGCCTGGCAGTTTCTTACAAAGCCAAATACAGGCTTTCCACATGACCCAGCAATCACGCTCCTAAGTATTTACCCAAGTGAATCAAAAACCGGCACATGCGTGTTTATAGCAGCTTTGCTTGTAAGTGCCAAAAGCTGGAGGCAACCAAAATGCCCTTCAAGAGGTGAGTGGATAAACAAACTGTGGTACATCCATACAATGGAATATAATTCCACAGTAAAAAGAAATGAGCTATCAAGCTACAGAAAAGACATGGAGAAACCTCAAATGCGTATTGCTAAGTGAAAGAAGCCATTCTGAAAGAGATACACACTGTATCATTCCAACTATATGACATTCTGGAAAAGGCAACACTATAAAGACAATAAAAAGATCAATGGTTGCCAGAGTCTGGGGGAGGGGAGAAGGGGAAATGAATGGATAGGTGGAGCTCAGGGCCTTGTCAAGCAGTGAAAACTATTCTGTGTGTTTCTGTTATGGTAGACACGTGACTCCCATTTGTCAAAATCCACAGGTTTGTACAACACAAAGAGTGGACCCTCATGGAAACTACAGACTTCAGTTAATAATAATGTATCAATATTGGCTCATCAAGTGCAACAAACGCATCACACCAACACAAGATGCTAATTAATAGGGGAAACTGTGTGCCGCGGGCAGAGGGTAGCTCGGAACGCTGTACTCCGCAGAGCGGTCCTGGAGCACAGTGGTTAAGCGCTCAGCTGCTAACTGAAGAGTGGGTGGTTCGAACCCATCAGTTGCTCCACAGGAGAAAAGATGTGGCAGTCCACTTCCATAAAGATTTACGGCCTTGGAAACCCTATGGGGCAGCTCTACTCTGTCCTATAGGGTTGCTATGAGTCAGAATGGACTTGACAGCAATGGGCACTTTCTGCATAATTTCTCTGTAAGCCTAAAACTGCTCCAAAAAATAAAGTGTATTACAACAAAAAGCAAGTCAGATAGTCATTGAAACAAATGGTGCTGGAACAGTTGGGTATGTATTAAAAAATAACAATGAGCGCTGGGGATGGGTTGGGGAGGGAGTTGTAGAAAGGCAGACAGGAGTGTGAGCAGGCAGAGCCATTGGGGGCGTGCCGCAGCTCCTGCAGCAAGGAGCCTGGCAGGTATTGACGGAGTAAAGCTGATGCCCTGGAGGAAGAAGAGGGCTTAAGGAAACCCTGGCTTCTCAGGTACACTGAAGACCACCCACCTGTGCCCGACTTCACCTGTGTTTTCCAGCCCCTGGTCTCCCCTAAGGTCTTTGGGTGTCACAGTTTGTGCTCAACTACTAACTGAAAGGTTGGTGGTTCAAGCCCACCCCCCGCCCCAGCTGCACAGAAAAAAGGCCTAGCGATCTGCTTCCATAAAGATTACGGCCAAGAGAACCCTATGGAGCTCAGTTCTACTCTGTCACACATGGGGCTGCCATGAGTTGGAATTGACTGGATGGAAACTGGTTTGTTTTGTTTTGGTTTGGTTTTTGGTCTCTCTCTTCCCCAACACATTCTTGGGCACAGCAGGCACACAATAAATGTTCACTGCTCAGCTTAGCATGGCAGCCGTCAGCATGTATTTCTGTGGAGGATCAGGTGTGGCACTCCTGTGGGGCATGCCAGGCCTGTGTTCACTCAGGGTCGGGGGTAAATCTGAAGCCCAACACCATGCTCTGCCCTGGACACCACCTGTATCTTGGTGGGTTCTTAAATATTGCTCAGGAACAGCCATCTCCCATACCAATCACTACTGCCCACTTTAACGTCTCAGGAGCTGTTGGATGGCCATCTGGTGGTTCTTCAGCTGGCAATGCTCTTCAGTCCAAGCCTAGGCTCTCAGACATGATGGTAGGCACTCTAGCAGACAGGACGGTCCGTGTCCACAGGAGCCCCTGGGCAGTGGGAAGGCCGACACTTAACCCAACGAACACCACCCAGGGTTCAGAGGGAAGCATGCCCATAATAAACAGGAGCAATAACGAGATCTTGTCCAAGCAGGACTTCAAAGAGGAGGGGTCTTCTGAGCCACCTCTTTAAGGACTCACTTTTAGTATTGGATGTCCCTTTCCCATATCCCTTGCTCTACTAACATGTAAATGCATAGGATATTAAAAAAAAAAAAAAAACATAAAATTGGCCAGGCTCTGGGGCTCATCCACCCAACCTCCCTCCTGCACCAACAGGCTCAGAAGGCTCAAACGACATGACCCTGGAATCACGGTGACGAGGATGAGAACCACAGACACAAGTTCACATGTGAACTACTGCTCCTAGCACCATGAACACATGTCCGCATGTGAACTACTGCTCCCAGCACTGTGAACATATGTCCGCATGTGAACTACTGCTCCCAGCACTGTGAACACATGTCCACCTATGAACTAATGTTCCCAGCACTGTGAGCATGTCCACACATGAACTACTGCTCCCAGCACAGTGAACACATGCGCATGTATGATCTACTGCTCCCAGAACCATGAACACATGTGCTCAGGTATGAACTACTGCTCCCAGCACAGTGAACACATGTCCACGTATGAACTACTGCTCCCAGCACCATCAACATGTGTCCACATGTGAACTACTGCTCCCAGCATAGTGAACGCATGCTCATGTATGAACTACTGCTCCCAGCACTGTGAACACATGTCCACGTATGAACTACCACTCCCAGCACTGTGAACACATGCTCACATGTAAACTACTGCTCCCAGGACCACAGACACACACATGAAAACTACTGCTCTCAGAGGTGGCCTCCTTCCCATTTCCTAGCAACTCCAGGAGGTGAACTTGGGGATGCTTATTCACAGATAAAGAAACAAAGGCTCCCTGGTTCTGAAGGAGCTCTCAAGGTGTGACAGCTAATGTTATGGGTCCACTTGGCTGGGCAATGGTGCCCAGGTGCCTGGTCAAACACATGTCTAGCTGTTGCTGTGAAGGCATTTACATGTGACCAGTATTTAAAACACTTAGCCTTGACCTTAAGTAAAGGATATTGCTCTAGATAATGTGAGCAGGCCTCATCCAATCATATATACATATATATATGTATATATGATGGATAGAACCATCACGATCCATAGCGTTTTCATTGACTAATTTTTGGAAGTAGGCAGTCAGGCCTCTCTTCCTAGTCCATCTTAGTCTGGAAGCTCTGATGAAACCTGTTCAGTGTCATAGCAACATGCAAGCCTCCACTGGACAGATGGGTGATAGTTGTCCATGAGGTACATTGGCCAGGAATCAAACCTGGGTCTCCGACAAGGAAGGTGAGAATTCCACCACTGAACCAACACAGCCTTACATATATATGAAAGAGAAAGAAAGAGAGAAGGAACTTATTGGTCTTATTGGTTCTGTTTCTCTGGAGTACCCTAAGACAAAAGGGTACACTTCCTGAGGCCCAGAGCTGGGATCGGGGCCCACTTGGGTCTGGCTACCACGCCGACCCCAACACTGTCTCCAGCACTCTGCCCACTGCATCCTTCCTCATAGGCCTCCGGTGTTCACGGGCTGTTTCTTACTCAAATCAGAAAGATTTTTGCCCCCAACGACAGCACTGCCCCCACCTTCACAATGGGTGGTGCCTGGGAGCATTTGCTGGCTGGCCAGTTGACCTTAGAGCCTGGAGCCAGCGAGAAGGCTCAGGGACAGGCCAGTGAGGACTCCCCAGGCAGTTCTCCATGTCCCAGGCCAGTGGTCTCCATCAGCATCACCTTCTAGTGTCAGGCTGTCCCTGGGCTGCTGTTCTGTTGTTGCATTTTTTCTTCCCAGCACTTCATGATGAATTAAATTCCTCTCATTTTTTTCTGATGCAAAATAACAACAACTCAAGGAGAAAAAGAAAATTCCTAGTGTGTTCTGTAAATCGTTTCCAAGAGTATAAGGAGTCAACAAAACAAGTGGGGAGCTAGGTCTTATTGGTTCTGTGTACCCAGCTGGACTCCCACTCCCATTCTGCCACTTAGATCTCTGTGACCATGAACACGTCCCTTCACTTTTTGAAATCTCTTTCCTCAAGTATAAAATGGAAATGACACCTGCCTCCAGGGATAAGCAGGAGTGATAGGAAACACAGAGCAAATATTAGGCCTGCAAAAAAACAAACTTGTTGCTGTGGAGTTGATTCCAACTCATAGTGACCCTATAGGACCAAGTAGAACTGCCCCATAGAGTTTCCAAGGAGAGGTTGGTGGATTCAAACTGCCGACCTTTTGGTTAGCAACCAAACACTTAACCACTGTGCCAGTAGTAAATGCCTTTGCTGACCAATGATAGTGAGACCAGCAAGGCTCCCCAAAGCACCTCCGAGCGACATGGATGGGAGGACGAGCTTACTCTTCTTCTCCTCCTCCTCCTTCTCCGTCAACCTTAAAATGTACATTTTCCCCAGGGCCAGGTATTTAGCCCCAAAATTACTCAAGCTTTCCAGCATATCTAGCGAGCAGAAAGAGTGCTATGTGGACAGCTATTTCAGGCAATTCTGTTCATGCTCCTTGGAGGAGGGGGCAGAGGAAAAGATCATGTTACCTCTACACCAGCCAGTCAAGGAGCCCATGCTGGCTCCAGTCAAGCCCTTTAACATGGCACACGGGCCCCTCTGCACCTGCCAACAACCTCATCTGTCTCATCTGCTCACCTAGGGCCAGTGACAGCTCTTTGTTAATTGTGTCTAGCCCTGCTTTTCCTCACCTCTGGGCCTTTGCACACTGCTCTGGCCTCCGTGTCAGCCTCCCTTCCTCCCTCAACCTACTCCTGCAGCCCTGAAAATGCAGCCAGGCATGGCCTCCATGGGCATTTCCTGATCGGCCCAGCCCTTTCTGCTTCTCTCCCAGCACCCTCTCAACTCCTTGTGCCCCACCAAGCCCCTCTGCCCCATGGGTCTTCTTGTCAGTCTTCCCACCTGAAGGCGAATTCTCTGAGAACCACGTGTCTCATTATCCCTGAGCTCCCCACTGCCTGGTCATTTTTTCCTGCCTTTAAACCTTTGCACCGATGGTTTCTTTCTAGAGGCATTCAGTTAATATACCATGGGTTTCCGGTAGCAGAGACTAAACCAGCCCTGCAATTCTCACTTAGTGATGAGTTATCTCTTCTTCCACCAGTGAGTGATGGGACCAGGCATGCTGTTTCTGTCTTTCATCCCCAGGACATAGCTGGCAATCTCAGGGACCAGGCAGTGTCCTTGTCCCCCCGGCTCTACTCTACCCAGAACCAAACCAGTCATAGTCGTGTCCACTCTGACTCATGGTGACCCCATGTGTGTCACAATAGAACTGTACTCCATAGGGCTTCCCATGGCTGAGTTTTCAGAAGGAGTTCTCCAGGCCTTTCTTGAACTTCCAACCTTTCAGTTTGCAGTCGAGCATGTTAACTGTTTGCACCACCCAGGGACTCTACTCTCCTTGGCTCTTGCAATTCTGTGCTTCTTCAATTCATTCAATCATCTTTTCCACAAACATTTACAATCCCCTAGGTGAGGATGGAGATGAGCAACCCCCGTTCCTGCCTCCAAGGAACTCTCAGTCTAATGGGGAGACAAGACCAGGACCAAGGCCACCAAAATAAACTGTGAAAGAGAACAATCTTTACCAGCATGTATTAGAGCTGTGCCACAATGGGTGGCTCCCTCCAGAGACCACACAGTAAGCACTCAGTTTCTGTTGCATGAATAGACAATCAAATAGGAGCACTTCCCAATAAAACCAAAGAGTTGATGCCTCTGAATTATGGTGTTGGCGAAGAATATTGAATATACCAGGGACTACCAGAAGAATGAACAAATCCGTCTTGGAAGAAGTACAGCCAGAATGTTCCCTGGAGCAAGTCTCACATATTTTGTACATATTATCAGGATGGACCAATTCCTGGATAAGGACATCATGCTTGGTAAAGTAGAGAGTTAGTGAAAGAGAGGAATACCCTGAATGAGATGGCCTGGCACAGTGGCTGCAACAAGGAGCTCAAACATAGCAAAGGCTGTGAGGACGGCACAGGACCAGGCAGTGTTTTGTTCTGTTGCACATGGGGTTGCTGTGAGTCAGAATTGACTTGACGGCACCTAACAACAACTTCCCAGTGAAGGTGGCAGAATGAAGGAGAACTACAGACTCACCGTCACTTTATACCTAACAAATATAAAAAAATTTTTTTCATGAAAATGAAACCCAGCAGCAGCAACTTCCTCATACCATAAACATTGAAGAGGGAAGCCAAAGAAAAAGCAAGAGATTCTGCCATGACACAAAGATGTGTGATTACTCCTACCCCTAAACCCTGAAAACTTCTGAGGATGGACATTAGTGCCAAAAATTCTCACAAAACTCCTGCAATGGGTGGCTGTGGGGAAGGTACCTGAACAGCCCTGGAAAGAGTGAAGTAAAAACCCTCAAGAGGACAAGTCCTTAAATATCACAGCGGGGGCTCAGCAGAGAGAAAAGGGGTTTGACATTTTCCAGGGCATGAATTGCCAGAAGTATCACGTGAAAATGTCCTAAAATGTCCCACGTGGGACACGTTGTTGTTATTAGGTGCCATCAAGTCAGTTTCCAACTCATAGAGACCCTATGTACAACAGAATGAAACACTCCCTGGTTCTGCACCATCTCCACAATCATTGCTATGTATCAGTCCATTATCGCCACCACTGTGTCAATCCATCTTATTGAGGGTCTTCGTCTTTTTTGCTGACCCTCTACTTTACCAAGCATGATGTCCTCCTCCAGGGACTGGCCCCTCCTGATAACATGTCCAAAGCATGTAAGAAGTCTTGTCATCCTCACTTCTAAGGAGCATTCTGGTTGCACTTCTTCCGAGACAGATTTTTCACTCTTCTGGCAGTTCATGGTATATTCAATATTCTTTAAAAAAAAAAAATTCTTTATAGCACCATAATTCAAATTCATCAATTCTTCTTTGGTCTTCCTTATTCATTGTCCAACTTTCCCATGCATATGCGGCTATTGAAATCACCATGACTTGGATCAAGCACATCTTGGTTGTCAAAGTGACATCTTCACTTTTTAACACTTTAAAGAGGTCTTTTGCTGCAGATTAGCCCAATGTAATATGTGTTGTTTGATTTCTTGACTGCTGCTTCGATGGGCATTGATTATGGATCCAAGTAAAATGAAATCCTTGACAATTTCAATCTTTTCTCCATTTATCATGACGTTGCTTATTGGTCTAGTTGTGAGAATTTTTGTTTTCTTTATGTTGAGTTGTAATCCATACTGAAGACTGTAGTCTTATCTTCATCAGTAAGTGCCTCAAGTCCTCTTCACTTCCAGCCTATGTCATCTGCATATCGCAGGTTGTTAATGAGTTTTCCTCCAATCCTGTTGCTGCATTCTTCTTCAAATACTTCAGCTTCTCTGACTATTTACTCAGCCTACAGATTGAATAAGTACGGTGAAAAGATGTAACCCTGAAGCACACCTTTCCTGACTTTAGACCACACAGTACCACCTTGTTCTGTTCAAAATGACTGCCACTTGGTCTAAGTACAGGTTCCTCATGAGCACAGTTAAGTGCTCTGGAATTCCCATTCTTCACAATATTACACATAATTTATTATGATCCACACAGTCCAAGGCCTTAGCATAGTCAATAAAACACAGGTAAACATGTTTCTGGTGTTCTCTACTTTCAGCCAAGGTCCTTTTGACATCAGCAATGATATCACTTGTTCCACATCCTCTTCTGAATCCAGCTTGAATTTCTGGCAGTTCCCTGTTGTACTGCCACAAATCTTTTTGTGTTACCTTCTGCAAAATTTTACTTGTGTATATTAATGATATTGTTTGATAATTTCTGCTTTCTGTTCAATTACCTTTCTTTGGAATGGCCACATATATGGATCTCTTCTAGTTGGTTGCCCAGGTAGCTATCTTCCAAATTTCTTGGCATAGACAAGCAAGTGCTTCCAGCATTGAATCTGTTTGTTGAAACATCTCATTTGGTATTCCACCAATTCCTGGATCCTTGTTTTTTGCCAGTGCCTTGGGACATACTTATACTAAAAAATTGTTTGTTGTTTATCCAAAATTTAAATATTACTGGGTAGCCTGTGTTTTATCTGGCAACCCTGCCAGGGCACTCTGCTGAATGAGTAACAATCTAATGTCTGTGGGCGGGGAAGAGGCAGGTCCAGTGGGTCTTGGGACAGAATTCTCAAAGGAGAGGTAAGTACTGGAGCTCCTTAGCAACGAACAAAATCTACCTTAGCAGAGAAGCTCCCCCCGTCTTGCTACACCTCACTCTCCACCAGCATGTTGTTGCTGCTGTTAACTGCTGTCAAGTCAGCCCCCAACTCATGACAACCAAATGCACAACAGGATTGGACCATTGTGATCCATAAGGTTTTCATTAGCTGATTTTGGGAAGTAGATCACCAGGCCTTTCTTCTTAGTTTGTCTTAGTCTGGACCCTCCACTGAAATCTGTTCAGAGTCATAGCAACACACAAGCCTCCACTGACAAATGGGTGGTGGCTGCACATGAGGTGTGAACAGCATTGAGGTCTCCCACTTGGAAGATGTGACACTTAGGTTACAGGAAACCTGACTGCAAGCAACATCTACTCCTCAAATTAAAGGTCAAAGAGAAAAAGACACATCCGTCCCAAGTAAGATGGGAAAATCTATCACAAAATGCATCACACAAATAGAAGGGCTTTACTGAGTTGCCCCTGTCATATATGACAACAACAAAAAGAAGCAGTATGGCAACTAATGCAAATATATTACTGGACAGAAGGGAGATAAATTACAATCAGGAAGAGACTAGACTCTGCTGAAAATCAAATTAATACCATGAAATTAAGATTTCAGGTCAACACAGACAATACTGAAAAAAAATTCAAAGAGATTAAGGTAATTAAAAAGAAGACAGTGAATATGGAAGACAGGCAGGATATTCAAATAGAATGAAAACAGATGTCCCTGATAACCCAATAAATGGAACAGAAGAAATTACTACAAGATATAATACAAGAAATTTTTCCTGAAATGAAGGAAAAAGTGGATCCACCAAATCAAATATTACACATATACCAGGCAAACTTGATACAACATAACTGTGAGATAAACCTTGTGTGTCACTAAACTTCAAATAATTAAAGAATTAATTATTTAAGCACACAACCAAAAAAAAAAAAATTTGCCCACAAGGGGTACAGTTCATTAACCTCAGACTTCACAGAAACATTCAGTGAAAGAACACAATATAGCAACATTTAAGACAACTTGGACCTAGCCAAGTTGTCCTTCAAGGATTAATCACTTGTACACATTAAACTCTATTAAGTTTCATCGAGTTGTTCAATTCTATTGAAATACATTAAAGAATACCCAGGTAAATGGAAAGATATCACACATTCATGGATAGAAACACTCAATACCATGAAGACGTCAATTTCCCCCCAAAGGAGGTTTACAATTTCAATCAAAATTTCAACTGGGAGCACTTGACAACAATATCTTTGAAGAAAAATCAGATAAAAGAATTTAAAAAAATGAAGAATCATGTGGGACTCTATCTATCTGTCTGTCTATCTATCTATCTATTTATCTACCAATAACTTGTGAGTGATTGGAATACCAGAACAGGGAAGGATAACAGAAAATACAGGGAGAATTATTAAAGATTTGTTGGCAGAAAACTTCCCTGATATCATGAAAGATAAAAGGATATCTATCCAAGATGCTCACTGAACCCCATACAAGGTAGATCCCAAAAGAAAGTCACCAAGACATATTATCATCAAACTTGCTAAAACCAAACAAAAGGGAAAATTTTAAGAGCACCCAGGATAAGCGAAAAGTCACCTACAAAGGAGAATCATTAAGAATAGGTTCGGACTATTCAGCAGAAACCATGAAGGCAAGAAGACAATGGGATGATATATATAAAGCATTCAAGGAGAAAAATTGCCAGCCAAGAATCATATAGCCAGCAAAACTGTCTCTCAAATATGAAGGCGAAATTAAGACATTTACAGGTACGCAGAAGTTTAGAGGATTTGCAAAAACCAAACCAAAACTACAAGAAATACTAAAGGGAATTCTCTGGATAGAAAATCAATAATATCAGATATCAACCCAACACCAGAACACAAAACAGAGCAACCAGATACCAACTCAGATAGGGAAATCATAAAAATAAATCAAGATTAAAAAAAAAAAATTCTCAAAACACAGAATCAGTGATGTCATTATGTAAAAGATGACAATAATCAGTAAAGAGGGACCAAATAAAGTAGGCATAGATCTTCCACATGGAGAGGAAATCAAGGCAATATAAGGAGATACAAGTTAGGTTTAAACTTAGACAAATACAGGTAAATATCAAGGTAACCACAAAGAAGACTAACACTCCTACACTTCAAAATAAAAAACAATATAGACATAAAGACTCAACAAAAACAAATTCAACTGCAATGAAAAAGAGGAACACACAATTCACAAAGAAAAACTTCTTAGCACAAAAAGTTAAGTGGAAAAATGAAACTGTCAACAACAAAAAAAAAGGCATCAAAATGACAGCACTAAACTCATGCCTATCTATAATCACGCTGAATGTAAATGGACTAAATGCACCAATAAAGAGACAGAGTGTTGCAGAACGGATTAAAAAACCACGACCCAGCTATATGCTGCCTGCAAGAGATGCACCTTAGACTTAAACACACAAACAAACTAACATTCAAAGGATGGAAAAAAATATATCAAGCAAACAAAAATCAAAAAAGAGCAGGAGTGGTTATACTAATTTCTGACAAAACAGACTTCAAACTTAAATCTGCCACAAAGGATAAGGAAGGGGGCTATATAATGATTAAAGGGACAATATACCAGGAGGATATTACCATTTTAAATATTATGCACCCAACAACAGGGCTTCAAAATACATAATGCAAACTCAAACAGCATTAAAAAGTGAGATAGGCAGCTCCACAGCAGTAGTAGGAGACTTCAACACACCACTTTCAGTAAAGGACAGAACATCCAGAAAGGAGCTCAATAAAGACACATAAGAGCTAAGGGCCACAATTAACCAACTTGACCTCACAGACATATACAGAACACTCTACCCAATAGCATCCAAGTATACTTTCTTTTTCCAGTGCACGTGGAACATTCTCTAGAATAGATCACATATTAGGCCATAAAGGAAGCCTTAACAGAATCCAAAACATTGAAATATTACAAAGCATCTTCTCTGACCATAAAGCCATAAAACTAGGAGTCAATAACAGAAATATCAAGGAAAAGAAATCAAACACATGGAACGTGAACAAGACTTTGCTCAAAAAAGATTGAATTAAAGAACAAATAAAGGACAGAATAAAGAAATTCATAGAATCCAATGAGAATGAAAACACTTCCTATCAGAACCTTTGGGACACAGCGAAAGCAGTGTTCAGTTGTCAGTTTATATCAATAAATGCACACATACAAAAAGAAGAAATGGCAAAAATCAAAGAATTATCCTTACAACTTGAACAAATAGAAAGAGAGCAACAAAAGAAATCTTCCAGTACCCAAAGAAAGCAAATAATAAAAATTAGAGCAGAATTAAATGAAATAGAAAACAGAAAAACAACTGAAAGAGTTAACAAGACCAAAAGCTGGCTCTTTGAAAAGATTTACCAAATCAATAAACCACTGGCCAGACTGACAAAAGAAAAACAGGAGACGAAGCAAATAACCTGAATAAGAAATGAGATGGGCGATATCAGAACAGGCCCAACCGAAATTAAAAGAATCATAACAGAGCACTATGAAAAGTTGTAATCTAACAAATTTGAAAACCTGGAGGAAATGGACAGATTTCTAGATACACTACGTACCTACACTAACACAAATGGAGACAGAACAACTAAATAAGCCTATAACAGAAGAAGAGATTGAAAAAGTAATTTAAAAATTCCCAATGAAGAAAAGCGCTGGCCCTGAAGGCTTCACTGGAGAATTCTACCAAACTTCCAGAGAAGAGTTAACACCACTACTACTAAAGGTATTTCAGAGCATAGGTAAGGATGGAATACTACCAAACTCATGCTATGAAGCCAGCATAACCCTGATACCAAAACCAGGTAAAGACTCCACAAAAAAAGAAAATTAAAGACCAATATCCTTCATGAACTTAAATGCAAAAACCCTCAACAAAATTCTAGCCAATAGAATTCAACAACATATCAAAAAAATAATTCACAATGACCAAGTGGGATTCATACCAGGTTCAACATTAGAAAAACAATCAATGTAATCCATCACATAAATAAAAGACAAGAACCACATGATCTTATCAATTGATACAGAAAAGGCATTTGACAAAATGTAACACTGATTTGTGATAAAAAGTCTCAGCAAAATAGGAAGAGAAGGAAAACTCCTAAACATTATAAAGAGCATTTATACAAAGCCAACAGCCAACATCATCCTAAATGGAAAGACTGAAAGCATTCCCATCGAGAACAGGAACCAGACAAGGATGCCCTTTATCATCACTCTTATTCAACATTGTGCTGGAGGTCCTAGCCAGAGCTATTAGGCTATATAAAGAAATAAAGGGCGTACGAATTGGCAAAGAAGAAGTAAAAGTATCCCTGTTTGCAGATGATGTGCTCTTATACACAGAAAAACCTAAAGAACCTTTAAGAAAACTTCTGAAATTATTAGAAGAGTTCAGCAGTGTATCAGGATACAAGATAAACATACATAAATCAGTTGGATTCCTCTGCATCAACAAAGAGAGTGATGAAGAGGAAATCGCCAAATCAAAACCATTTACAGTAGCCCCTAAGAAGATAAAGTACCTAGGAATAAATCTAACCAGAGATGTAAAAGACCTATACAAACTACAAGACACTACTGGAAAAAGCCAAACATGACCTACGTAAGTGGAAAAATATACCTTGCTCATGGATAGGAAGACTTAACATTGTAAAAATGTCTATTCTGCCCAAAGCGATCTATATCTATAGATATCTACAATGCAATCCCTATCCAAATACCAGTGACATTTTTTAATGAGATGGAGAAACAAGTCACCAACTTCATCATGGTAGGGAAAGAGGCCCTGGATAAGTAAAGCATTACTGAAAAAGAACAAAGTGGGAGGCCTCACGCTACCAGATTTTAGAACATATTATACCGCCATGGTAGTCAAAACAGCCTGGTACTGGTACAACAACAGATACATAGACCAATGGGATAGAATTGAGAATCCAGACACAAATCCATCCACATATGAGCAGCTGATATTTGACAAAGGCCCAAAGTCAGTTAAATGGGGAAAAAACAGTCTCTTTAACAAATGGTGCAGGCATAACTGGATATCCATCAGCAAAAAAAATGAAACAAGACCCATACCTCACACCATGCACAAAAACGAACACAAAATGGATCAAAGACCTAAATATAAAATGTAAAATGATAAAATTCATGGAAGAAAAAATAGGAACAACACTAGGAGCCCTGATACATGGCATAAACAGTATACTACATTACTAGAATTGCACAAACAGCAAAAGAGAAATTAGATAACTGGGAGCTCCTAAAAGTCAAACAACTATGCTCATCCAAAGACTTCACAGAAAGAGCAAAAAGATTATCTACAGACTGGGAAAAAGTTTTTAGCTATGACATTTCCGATCAGCAGCTGATCTCTAAAGTCTACGTGTTACTGCAAAAACTCAACAACAAAAAGACAACCCAATTAAAAAATGGGCAAAGGATATGAACAGGCACTTCACTAAAGAAGACATTCAGGTAGCTAACAGATACCTGAGGAAATGCTCGAGATCATTAGCCATTAAAAAAAAAAAAAAAAGCCATTAGAGAAATGCAAATCAGAACTACAGTGAGATTCCATATCACTCCAACAAGGCTGGCATGAATCCAAAAGACACAAAATAATAAAT
Organism: Elephas maximus indicus; assembly: GCF_024166365.1. Classification (NCBI taxonomy): domain Eukaryota; kingdom Metazoa; phylum Chordata; class Mammalia; order Proboscidea; family Elephantidae; genus Elephas; species Elephas maximus. Next base: position 111,855,265 of record NC_064828.1, on the reverse strand, counting down.
GTTGGAGAGGTTGTGGAGAGACTGGAACACTTATACACTGCTGGTGGGAATGTAAAATGGTACAGCCACTTTGGAAATCAATTTGGTGCTTCCTTAAAAAGCTAGAAATAGAACTGCCATCAGATCCAGCAATCCCACTCCTTGGAATATATTCTAGAGAAGTAAGAGCCATCACCCGAACAGATATATGCACACCCATGTTCATTGCAGCACTGTTTACAATAGCAAAAAGATGGAAGCAACCAAGGAGCACATCAACGGACGAATGGATAAATAAATTATGATATATTCACATAACGGAATACTACTCATAGATAAAGAACAACGATGAACCCATGAAACATTTCACAACATGGCGGAATCTGGAAGGCATTATGCTGAGTGAAATTAGTCAGTTGCAAAAGGACAAATATTGTATGAGAACACTATTATAAGAACTCAAGAAATAGTTTAAACGGAGAAGAAAATGTTCTTTGATGGTTACGAGAGGGCGGAGGGAGGGAAAGGGGGATTCACTAATTAGTAGACAAGAACTAATTTAGGTAAAGGGAAGGACAACACACAATACAGGAGAGGTCAGCACAGCTAGACGAAACCGAAAGCAAAGAAGTTTCCTGAATAAACCAGATGCTTCGAAGGCCAGCGTAGCAGGGGCGGGGGTTTGGGGACCATGGTTTCAGGGGACACCTAGGTCAATTGGCATAATAAAATCTATTAAGAAAACATTCTGCATCCCATTTTGGAGAATGGTGTCTGGGGTCTTAAATGCTAGGAAGCGGCCATGTAAGATGCAACCATTGTTCTCAACCCACCTGGATCAAAGGAGAACGAAGAACACCAAAGACACAAGGTAAGTATGAGCCCAAGAGTCAGAATGGGCAGCATAAATCAGAGAGCACATCAGCCTGAGACCAGAAGAACTAGATGGTGCCCTGCTACAACCAATGACTGCCATGACAGGAAGCACAACAGAGAATCCCTGAAGGAGCAAGAGAGCAGTGGGATGCAGACCCCAAATTCTCGTAAAAAGGCCAGACTTAATGGTCTGACCGAGACTGGAGGGACTCCAGAGATCATGGTCCCCAGACCTTCTGTCAGCCCAAGACAGGAATCATTCCCAAAGCCAACTCTTCAGACAGTGATTGGCCTGGACTATAAGGCAGAAAATGATACTGGTGAGGAGTGAGCTCCTTGGATCAAGTAGACAAATGAGACCATGTGTGCAGCTCCTGTCTGGAGGGGAGATGTGAAGGCAGAGGGGGACAGAGCTGACTGAATGGACATGGAAACACAGGGTGGAGAGAAGGAATGTGCTGTCTCATTAGAGGGAGAGCAACGGGGAGTATATAGCAAGGTTTTGTATGAGAGACTGACTTGATTTGTAAACTTTCACTTAAAGCACAATAAAAATATGAAAAGAATTCAACTGGGTTTTTCATTGAATTGACAAGCTGAATCTAAAATGTATACAGAAAAGCAAATGGTCAAGAATAGATAAGGTATTCTTGAAGAAGAATAAGTTAGGGACTTGCCCTAATGTGAAGAGTTATTCATAAGTTAGAGTAAATAAGATAGTATGCTGTTGGTGCAGAGATAGACCAAATCAACAATGGAAAAGAATAAAGGATCTAGAAACAGATCTACACATATATGGAACTTTAATATATGATAGAGGTTGCTCTGTGGCTCAGTGAGGAGAGAAGGGACTATTTAAAAAATGGCGCTGGTACAAGCAGCTATTCATATGTGATAAAATAAAATTTGATCCCTATCTCAAACCGTAAACAAAATTTAATTCCAAATAGATTAAAGACTTAAATGTGAAAAAAAAATTTAGAAAAAAATGGACAAAATCTTCTCGATCTTGAGGTAAGGAAGGGTTTCTTAATACAACAAAATACTAGACATAAAATAATAAATGTTAACATTACAATCAGTAAACTATGTTCATCAAAAAGTACCAGACAGTGCAAAGAAAAGCCACACACTGGAATACAATGTTTGAAACACATATAAATGACAAAAATTAGTATTCAGAATATAAGGAACTCCTTCAAATCATTTTTTTTTTAAGGCAAAAATCCCATTAGAAATGAGAAAAAGACATAGGCATTTCTCAGAGAAAGCAAGAACTCTAATAAATTTATGAAACGGTACTCAATCTCAGTAACCATAAAAATGCAAATTAAGACTATAGCTAAGCTATCATTTTACATTAATTGGCAAAAATTAAGAAGTGTGACCACACCAAGTGTTGGGGAGGATGAAATGAAACTCCTATGTTGCTAGTGGGAGTATGAATTTACACAAACACTTTGAAAACAATTTGGCATTATTTCACAAAGTTGAACATTCACATACTTAACGACCTAGTAATTCCACTCCTAGATATATCCGCAAGAGAAACGCTTGCACATTGGGCACCACAAAACACATGCAAGAATTTTCAAGCAGTAATGTCTGGGGGTTTATTGTTCACAAGAGCAAAAAGCTGAAAACCCAAGCATCCTTCACAGTAGAATATTATGTAGCAATGAAGATAAATAAACTACAGCTAAATGCAGCAACATAACATTTTTATAGAGGTCAAAAGCAAGTGAAATTAAACAATATAGTGGTGGTGTTGGTTGCTTTCAAGTCAACTCCTGTTCATGGCGACCTTATGTACAACAGAATGAAATGTTGCCTAGCCCTGGGCGATTTTCGTGATTGTTGGTATGCTCAAGCCCATTGTTGTGCCTATTATGTCAATCTTTCTCATTGAAATTTCCCTCATTTTCCCTTACCCTCTACTTCACCAAACATGATATGCTTTCCTAGTAATTGGCCCATCCTCACTCCTAAGGAACATTCTGCTTGAATTTCTTTGAAGGCTGATTTGTTTGTTCTTCCAGCAGTTCACGACATATTCACTACTGTCCGCCAACACCACATTTCGGACACATCAATTCTCCTGTCTTCCTTTTTCACTGTCCAACTTTCACACGCACATGAGGTGACTGAAAAGGCCATGGTTTGGGTCTAGCACACCTTACAAGTGATAAAACTTTTCTTTAAAGTAAGAATACAAGAAACTAATTTTGGGTAGTAGTTATCTCTAGGAGAGGCAGGGAGATGGGGTAGGGAAAGCGCGCGAAGTTAGATGAAAGTTACCGGTAATGTTCTAGCTTATGGGCTATGCATTATTCTGCTTTACGACCTAAGTATGTACTATACCTAATCTTTCCGTATGATTCGTGTATCATAGAAGATAACAAGGTGTAGCATTAATCATCAAAAAGAACATTTCAAGATCTATCCTGAAATACAACACGGTCAGTGATAGGATAATATCCATACACTTACAAGGAAGACCAGTTCCTACGAATATTATTCAAATTTACACATCAACCACTAAGGCCAATGATAAAGAAATTGAAGACTTTTATCAGCTTCTGCAGTCTGGAATTGATCCAACATGCAATCAGGATGCATTGATAACTACTGGTGATTGGAATGCAAAAGTTGGAAACAAAGAAGGACTGGTAGTTGGAAAATATGGCCTTGGTGATAGAAATAATGCCAGAGATCAAATGACAGAATTTTGCAAGGCCAACAACTTCTTATTGCAAATACCTTTTTTCACCACCTTAAACGGCAACTATACACATGGACCTCACCAGATGAAATGCACAGGAATCAAATTGACTACACCTACGGAATGAGATGATGGAAAAGTTCAATACCATCAGTCAGAACAAGGTTACGGGCCGACTGTAGAACAGACCGTTAATTGCTCATATGCAAGTTCATGTTGAAACTGAAGAAAATCGGAACAAGTCCACAAGAGCCAAAGTATGAACTTGAGTATACCCCACCTGAATTTAGAGACCATCTCAAGAATAGATTTGATGCATTGAACACTAGTGACCAAAGACCAGATGAGTTGTGGAATGATATCAAGGACATTATACATGAAGAAAGCAAGAGGTCATTGAAAAGACAAGAAAGAGGTAAAGACCAAGATGGGTGTCAGAGTAGACTCTGAAACTTGCTCTCGAATGTTGAGCAGCTAAAGCAAAAGGAAGGAATGATGAAGTAAAAGAACTGAACAGAAGATTTCAAAGGGTTGCTTGAGAAGACAAAGTAAAGTATTATAATAACATGTGTAAAGAGCTGGAAATAGAAAATCAAAAGGGAAGAACACGCTCAGTGTTTCTCAAGCTGAAAGAACTGAAGAAAAAATTCAAGCCTCGAGTTGCAACAGTGAAGAACTCTATGGGGAAAATATTAAATGATACAGGAAGCATCAAAAGAAGATGGAAGGAATACACAGAGTCATTATACCAAAAAGAATTAGTAGACGTTCAACCATTTCAAGAGGTAGCTTATGATCAGGAACCGATGGTACTGAAGGAAGAAGTCCAAGATGCACTGAAGGCATTGGCGAAAAACAAGGCACCAGGAATTGACAGAGTATCAGTTGAGATGTTTCAACAAACGGATGCAGCACTGGAAGTGCTCACTCATCTATGCCAAGAAATTTGGAAGACAGCTACCTGCCAACTGGTTGGAAGAGATCCATATTTTTACCTATTCCCAAGAAAGGTGATCTAACTCAATGCAGAAATTATTGAACAACATCATTAATATCACATGCAAGCAAAATTTTGCTGAAGATCATTCAAAAGTGGCTGCAGCTGTTTATCAACAGGGAACTGCCAGAAATTCAGGCCGGATTCAAAAGAGGACGTGGAACCAGGGATATCGCTGCTGATGTCAGATGGATCCTGGCTTAAAGCAAAGAATACTAAAAGGATATTTACCTGTGTTTTATTGACTATGCAAAGGCATTCAACTGTGTGGAGCATAACAAATTATGGATAACATTGGGAAGAATGAGAATTACAGAAGGTTTAATTGTGCTCATGAGGAACCTGTACATAGATCAAGAGGCAGTTGTTTGGACAAAACAAGGGGATATTGAGTGGTTTAAAGTCAGAAACGGTGTGTGTCAGGGTCGTATCCCTTAACCATATCTATTCAATCTGTATGCTGAGCAAATAATACGAGAAGCTGGACTACATGAAGAAGGACAGGGCATCAGGATTCGAGGAAGACTCATTAACAACCTGCGTTATGCAGATGATACAAACTTGCTTGCTGAAAGTGAAGAGGACTTGAAGCACTTACTAATGAAGATCAAAGACCACAACATTCAGTATGGATTATGCCTCAACACAAAGAAAACAAAATCCTCACAACTGGACCAATAAGCCACATCATAATAAACGGAGAAGAGATTAAGTTGTCAAGGATTTCATTTTACTTGGATCCACAATCAACAGCCATGGAAGCAGCAGTCAAGAAATCAAACCACACGTTGCATTGGGCAAATCTGCTGTAAAGGACCTCTTTAAAGTGTTGAAAAGCAAAGATGTCACCTTGAAGACTAAGGTGCCCCTGACCCAAGCCATGGTATTTTCAATCACATCATATGCATGTGAAAGCTGGACAATGACTAAGGAAGACCGAAGAACTGATGCCTTTGAATTGTGGTGTTGGCGAAGAATATTGAATATACCATGGACTACCAAAAGAATGAATAAATCTGTCTTGGAAGAAGTACAACCAGAATTCTCCTTAGATGCAAAGACGGCAAGAGTGCATCTTACATACTTTGCACATGTTGTCAGGTGGGATCAGTCCCTGGAGAAGGACATCATGCTCGGCAAAGTACAGGGTCAGCGGAAAAGAGGAAGACCCTCAACGAGATGGATTGACACAGTGGTTGCAACAATGAGCTCAAGCATAACAACGATTGTAAGGATGGCGAAGGACCAGGCAGTGTTTCTTTCCGTGGTACATAGGGTGGCTATGAGTCAGAACCGACTCAACAGCATCTAACAACAACAAGATAATAAAGAAAAAAAATAGTAAAAAGAAACTGTGGCACAGAGAGGTTAAATAAGTGCTCCATATCATGAAGGTAGTAAGAGGTAAAGCTGGCACACCAAAGCTGAGAGGCCTCTCTCTTCTCTCTTGCCCTGTACCCTTCTTCCTCTACCATTACCTTGAAATACCATGAGCACTTGAAAGGAGAAAGTGCCATGGAGTGAGAAGAAAGATGACATTATATCAATTCCAAACATTTTCAGTTTTAATGATAATGGGCCAAAGTATCAGAAGTGAAAGAGGAAAAGGGGAACAAAGACAAGAAAAATGACTGTGGCTGAAGCCCCAAGAAAGTATTCACAGACCATGAATCCTAGGATTTCTCACAGGCAACACTGGGTGAAAAGGGCAAACTTGGATGCCATCTAGCCCTTTAATTTCCTAAGGAAAATCTTTAAGTTATACTATCCTCTTTCAACCACCACGCCACCATCAGTTTGTCATACTGGGTGGCTTGAGTGTTACTGTGATGCTGGAAGCTGTGCCACTGGTATTTCAAATACCAGCAGGGTCAGCCATGGTGGACAGGCTTCAACGGAGCTTCCAGACTAAGACAGACTGGGAAGAAGGACCTGATGGTCTACTTCTGAAAAAATGGCCAGTAAAACCCTTATGAATACTGAACATTGTCTGGTATAGTACTGGAAGATGAGCACCTCAGGCCGGAAGTCACCCAGAAAATGACTGGGGAAGAGCTGCCTCCTCAAAGTAGAGTCAATCTTAATGAAATGGTTGGAATAAAGCTTTCAGGACTTACATTTGATGATGTGGCACAACTCAAAACGAAAAGAAACAGCTGCAAGCATCCATTAATAACTGGAACGTGGAATGTACAAAGAATGAATCCAGAATAACTAGATGTTGTCAAAAATGAAACGGAACACGTAAAGATCAATATCCTAGGCAACAGTCATCTGAAACGGACCAGTGTTAGCCATTTTGAATTAGAAAATCATATGGTCTACTATGGAGAACTGGTAGCACGGTGGTTAAATATTTGGCTGCTAACCAAAAGGTCAGCAGTTCAAATCCACTGGCTGCTTCTTGGAAACCCTATGGGGCCGTTCTACTCTGTCCCACAGGGTCTCTATGAGTTGGAATTGACTCAACAGCAGTAGGGGAATGGGATGGTCTATGATGCCAAACTGAAGAGGAACGGCATCACATTCATAATCAAAAAGAACTTTTCAAGATCTATCCTGAAGTACAACACTGTCAGTGATAGGATAATATCCATATACCTACAAGGTATATGTAGGTATATTATTCAAGTTTATGCACCAACCACTAATGCCAAAGACAAGGCATTTGAAGTATTTTTTTTACCAACTTCTGCAGTCTGAAATTGATCGGACATTCAGTCAAGATGCATTGGTAATTAATGGCGATTGGAAAGCGAAAGTTGAAAACAAAGAAGGCTGGAACATATTGCCTTGGTGATAGGAACAACACCGGAGATCCCATGATAGAATTTTGCAAGACCAGTGACATATTCATTGCAAATATCTTTTTTCAACAACATAAACGGCAACTATACACATGGATCTAACCAGATGGAATACACAGGAATCAAATTGGCTACATCTGTGTAAAGAGACCTTGGAAAATCGCAATATCATCAATCAAAGCAAGGACAGGGCCCGACTGTGGAAGAGACCATCAATTGCTCATAAGCAAGTTCAAGCTGAAGCTGAAAAAAATTAGAACAAGTCCAAAAGAGCCAAAGAATGACCTTGAGTATATCACACCTGAAATTAGAGACTATCTCAAGAATAGATTTGACACATTGAACACTAATGACTGAAGACTAGATGAGTTGTTGGATGATATTGAGGACATCATACATGAAAAAAGCAAGAGGTCATTAAAAAGACAGGAGAGAAAGAGAAGGCTAAAATGGATGTCATAAGAGACTCTGAAAATTGCTCTAGAACGTAGAGTAGCTAAGATGAAAGGAAGAAATGATGAAGTAAAAGAGCTGAACAGAAGATTTCAAATGGTGGCTCCAGAAGACAAAGTATTATAATGACATGTGCAAAGACCTGGAGTTAGAAAACCAGAAGGCAAGAACATTCTCAGCATTTCTCAAGGTGAAAGAACTGAAGAAAAAATTCAAGCCTTGAGTTGCAATTTTGAAGGATTCTTTGGGCAAAATGGAACACCCGACGGCTTCGTGGCTAAGAGCTATGGCTGCTAGCCAAAAGGCCAGCAGTTCAAATCTACCAGGCACTCCTTGGAAACCCTGTGGGGCAGTTCTACTCTGTCCTATTGGTTGCTATGAGTCAGAATCAACCCAACTGCAATGGGTTTGGGTTTCCATGGGCAAAATATTGAGGAACACAGGAAGCATCAAAAGAAGATAGGAGGAATACACAGAGTCACTGTAACAAAAAGCATTGGTCGCCCTTTAACCATTTCAGGAGGTAGCATATGATCAAGAACCAATGGTATTGAAGGAAGAAGTCCTAGCAGCACTGAAGGCATTGGTGAAAAACAAGGCTCCAGGAACTGAAGGAATACCAATTGAGATGTTTTAACAAATGGATGCAGCACTGGAGGTGCTCACTTACCTATGCCAAGAAATTGGGAAGCAGCTACCTGGGCAACTGACTGGAAGAGATATCCATACATATTTGTGCCCATTCCAAAGTAAGGTGACCCAATGGAATGCAGAAATTATTGAACAATATCATCAATATCACACGCGAGAAAGTTTTGCTGAAGATAACTCAAAAATGGTTGTAGACACACATCTATGTGGAACTGCCAGAAATTCAAGCCTGATTCAGAAGAGGACATGGAACAAAGGGTGCCATTGCTGATGTCATATGGATCTTGGATGAAAGCAGAGAACACCAGAAAGATGTTTACCTGTGTTTTATGGATTACACAAGGCATTCGGCTGTGTGGATCATAACAAATTATGAATGATGTTGAGAAGAATGGGAATTCCAGAACACTTAATTGTGCCCATGAAGAATGTGTAATAGGCTAAGAGGCAGTTACTGCATGCTTTAAAATCGAGAAATGTGTGTGGCAGGATTGTATCCTTTCACCATACTTATTCAGTCTTTATGCTGAGCAAATAATCCGAGATACTGGACTATATGAAGAAGAATGTGACATCAGGATTAGTGGAAGATTAATTAACAAGCTGCAATACACAGATGACACAATCTTGCTTGCTGAAAGACAAGAGGACTTGAAGCAGTTACTGATCAAGATCAAAGACCATAGCCTTCAGTATGGATTACAACTAACATAAAGAAAACAAAAATCTTCATAACTGGACCAATAAGCAACATCATAAGTGGAGAAAACATTGACATTGTCGAGGATTTCATTTTACTTGGATCCACAATTAGCCCCCATGGAAGCAGCAGTTAGGAAATCAAATGACGTATTTCATTGGGCAAATCTGCTGCAAAAGACCTCTTTAAAGTGTTAAAAAGCGAAGATGTCACTTGAGGACTAAGGTTCCCCTGATCCAAGCCATGATATTTTCAATCACCTCATATGCATGTGAAAGCTGACAATGAATAAAGAAGACTGAAGAAGAACCGATGCCTTTGAATTATAGTGTTGGCGAAGAACATTGAATATACCATGGACTGCCAGAAAAATGAACAAATCTGTCTTTGGAAAAATACAGCCAGATTGCTCCCTGGAAGCGAGGAGTACTCATGTACTTTGGATGTGTTATCAGGAGGGATAAGTCCCTGGAGAAGGATGTAATGCTTGGTAAAGTATAAAAAAAGGGTCAGCAAAAAAGAGGAAGATCCTCAATGAGACGGATTGACACAGTGGCTGCAACAATTGGTTTCGCTCTGTTGTACTTAGGATCACTATGAGTCAGAACTGACTGGATGGCACCTGACAACAACAACAAAGTTTTCTCGCAGATTACTGATGATCTGTTCTTTCCCCTCCCTTCCACCCCCATTATTTTTTTCTCTGTGTGTTCCATTTTGGATAGTTTCTATCTTATGTCTTCAAGTTTCCTAATCTTTTTACCACAATATCTAATCTCCTGTTAATTCAGTCCAGTGTATTTTTTCATCTCATGGGTTGTAGTTTTCATCCCCAGAAATTCAATTTGGGTCTTTTTTATTTTAACAGCTAGGCTGCAAACCAAAATGTGGGTATTTCGAATCCACCGACCACTCCTTGGAAACCCTATGGGACAGCTCTACTCTGTCCTATAGTGACAGGATCAACTTGATGGCAATGGGTTATGGAGTTTTTTATATCAATACTTAACTTTTTAAAAATACTGAACATAATAACCTTTTTAATTCCCTGTCTGCTAAATTTAACATCTTTGTCAGCTCTGAGCCTATTTTGATTGATTAATTGTCCTTATGGTAGGTCATTTTTACTTCTCCGCATGATCGGTAATCTTTGGATACCAAACATAGTGAATTTTACCATGTTGAGTGCTGGATTTTTTTTGCTTTAAATATTGTTGGGTTTTCTTGGCATAACTTGAAGATGACATTAGGTTACTTGGAAACAGTTGATTCTTTCAGGACTTGTTTTTATGATTTATTAGGTGGGTCTGGAACAGTGCTCAGTCTAATTATTCCCCACTACTGAGGCAAGACCTTCCTGAGATTTCTACCCAATGCCCCATGAGTTATGAGTTTTTCCATCCTGGCTGGTGGGAACAGGCATTTTTTCTGGCCCTGTATGAGTGCTTCTCGGATGGTTTCCCGCCCCCCCAACTTCATGCAGTTTCTCACATGCCTGTGCTGATCATTCCTCTGTTGAAAACTTGAGGGGCACCCTCCGCAGTTCTCTGGATTTCTCTCTATATAACTCTCTCCTCTCCGGCACTCTTCCCTGGAAACTCTAGCTCCCTTGGTAATCCCAGACTCTCAGCTCCTTGTCCTCAACTCAGCAAATCTTCCAGGCTCCATCTGGTTCCCCTACCCTGTACACAGCCTGGACACTTCGTCAAAGTAGTAAGTATGCTGGGGAAGCCCTAGGGCTCACTTGGTGGTTTTCCACTTATGAGGGATCTCTGTCCTTTCTTGCCTGATGTCCAGTCCCTTGAAATTTGTTTCATTTCTTTTGTTTGTTTGGTTTGTCTTTGTTTTGTTTTGTGCTTTGTTTCTTTGTCCTGGTTGTTTCAGGCAGAGGGAAAACCCAGTACCTGGAGTTTCATCTTATGCAGAACCAGAAATCTCAAAAGAAATGTTTTTATCCACTTTTGAAATTAAAGGTATAATTTACATACAACCAATTGAGCCCATTTTTAGTATCCAGATAAGTTTTCCCAATTTTGATGGAACACTTTTGGTCTCCATATTACTGAGTTTTAGCAGTTCTTTACATACAAAAAAAAAGTTCTTTATGTATTCTAGATACAGGCTTTTTTCATGTATGGATAACGGATATTTTCTCTCATTCTTTGTCTTCCCTTTCATTTTCTTGGCAGCATATTCTAAAGAACAGGTTTATGATTTTGATGAATTTCAATTTTTTAAAAAATTTTATGGTCTATATATTTGTGTTCTAAGAAATCTTTGCCGGCTCCATGGTCATAAGATTTTTCCAGTGCTTTCTTCCAGAAGTTTTATTTTTTCAGGTTTTATGTATAGGTAATTGCTGTGAGAATACAGGATATACCATGTACTACCAGAATAATAAAGAAATCATTCTTAGAAGAAATGCAACCAGAATACTTCTTAGAAGAGAGGATGGTGAGACTTTGACTTACATCCTTCAGACACGTCATCAGGAAAGACCGATCGCTGGAAAAAGACATCATGTTTGGTAGAGGACAAGGTCAGCAAAAACAAGGGAAACCCTCAATGAGATGGATCGACACAATAGCACAATAATGGGCTCAAACATACCAACAATCATGGAGATGGCGCAGGACTAGGCAACATTTTGTTCTGTTAAACATAAGGTCGCTATAAGTCACAGCTAACTAGATAGCAACTAAATCTCTCTACACCTGGAATAACTTTTTGTATATGGAATAAGACAAGAGTCGAGTTTCATATTTTTTCCATATGGATCTCCAGTTGTTCCAGCATCATTTATTGAAACGTGTTTCCTTTCCCTATTGAACCTTGGTCTCTTTATCAAAACTCAGTTGACCACATATGTCTGCTCCATTTCTGGGCAATCCTGTTCCATTGATCTATGTGTCTATCCTTATGCCAGTACTGCACTATCTTGATTCCTGTAGCTTATTAGTAAGTCTCGATATCAAGCAGTTTAAATTCTCCAACATTGCTGTTCTTCTTCAAAATTGCTCTGGCTATTTAAGGTCCACCGCATCACATAGAAGTTTTAGAATCAGCTTCTTAATTTGTACCAAAAACAGGCATGCTGGGAGTTTTCTTGTGATTGCGCTGAATCTATAAATTAATTTGGTGATTATGGACATCTTAGGACTATTAAATCTTCCAAGCCACAAACATGGTGCATATCTTCATTTATTTGTTGTTGTTAGCTGTGGTCAAGCCAGCCCCAAACTCATGGCAACCCCATATACAACAGAATGAAATGCTGTCCAGTTCTGCACCATCCTTGTGATCCCTTGTGGATTGGACCTATGTGATTCGTATGGTTTTCACTGGCTGATTTTCAGAAGCAGAGCATCAGGCCTCTCTTCCTAGTCCATGTTAGTCTGGAAGCTCTGTTGAAACCTGTTCAACATCAAAACAGCATACACACCTCCACAGAGAGGTGGTTGGCGGCAGAATATGAGGTACATTGACCAGGAATCAAGCCCAAGTCTCCCACAAGGGATGTGAGAATTCTACCACTCAGCCACTACTTCCCTCTTTCACTTATTTGTTGTTGTTAGGTGCCGTTGAGTTGGTTCAACTCATAGCCACCCTGTGTACAACAGAACAAAACACTGCTCAGTCCTGCATCATTCTCACAATTGTTGCTATGTTTGAGCCCATTACTGCAGCCACTGTGTCAGTCCATCTTGTTGAGGGTCTTCCTCTTTTTCACTGACCCTCTGTTTTACCAAGAGTGTTGTCCTTCTCCAGAGGCTGCTCCTTTGTGATCACATGCCCAAGGTAAGTGAGATGTCTCACCTTCCTCACTTCTAAAGAGCATTCTGGCTGTACTTCTTCCAAGATAGATTTGTTTGTTCTTTTGGCGTTCAATTCTTCTTTGATATTCATTTGTTTAAGTCTCCTTTATTTTGCCCAGGAGTATGTTGTAGTTTTAAGAAAAGAAAAAGACATCATGTTGGGTAGAGTTTTGAATATTTTGTTGAATTTATCCCTAATTATATCAAGTTTTCTTATGCCACTACAAGTTAGTGACTAGTATGTACAAAAACAGTAAAAAAAAAAAACCTAAAATCCTGCTTGGCTCACTTATTAGTTCTAGTAATTTCTTAAAATTTGTTCCTTAGTATTTTCTTCTTACGCAATCATTCATCTGTGAAGGAAGATGGTTTTATTTTGTCTTTTCCAATCTGTATGCCTGTCATTTCTTTTTACTGCGCTTATTGTACTGGCTATGACATCAAGTAAGCTTGACAACGAATAAGGAAGACTGAAGAATCCTTACCTTTTAATTATGATGTTGGTGAAGAATACTGAATATACCATGGACTGCCAGAAGAACAAACAAATCCATCTTGGAAGAAGTACAGCCAGAATGCTCCTTAGAAGCAAGGACGGTGGGGCTTTGTCTGACTTACTTTGGACATGTGATCAGAAGGAACTAAACCCTAGAGAAGGACATCATATTTGGTAAAATAGATGGTCAGTGGAAAAGACGAAGACCCACAATGTGATGGATTGACACAATGGCTGCAACAACAAGCTCAAACTTAGCAATGATTGTGAGCATGTCACAGGGCCAGGCAACGTTTTGTTCTGTTGTACATGGGCTTGATATGAGATGGAACCAACTCTATGGCACCTAACAACAACAATGACATCCAGTAAAATGTTGAAAGAAGTGGTGAGAGTCCACATCTTTGCCTTGCTCCTCAATTTTAGGAGGGAAGCATTCGGTATCTTACCAGTAAGTACGAAGTTAGCTGTAGGTTTTTCAGTGACACCCCTTATCAGAGTGAGGAAATTTCCTCCCGTTCCTAGTTTACTAAAAGTTTTTATCATGAATGGGTATTGAGCTTTGTCAAATGCTTTTTCTGGCACTATTGAGACGATCATATGGCTTTTTTCTCTTATTCTGTGAATTCAGTAAATTACGTTAACTTTTTTCTTGTTAGACCGAGCTTAGGTTCCTGAGGCAATAATGCCTGATCACAACGTGCTATCCTTTTATATATTGCTAGACTGTATTTGATAATATTTTGTCACGGGTCTTTACTCCTAAGACGATACAGGATATTGATCTGGAGTTTTCTTTTCTTACAAAGACATTGTCTGGGTTAACTGTTGGTCTAATACTGGTCTCATAAAATGAGTTAGAAAGTTTTACATCCTCGGCTATATTTATGAAGGAGAGTTTTTGTAGGCTTGATATTGAATAGTCCTTAAATATTTCTTATAATTCACTCATAAGGCCATCTAACTTGGAGAATTTTTATGGGAAAGTTATTACAAATTCAATTACAGTAATAGATATGGAGCTATTCTGTAGTTTTATTTCTTCTCAAATAAGATTTGTTAATTTGTGTCTTTTAAGAAATTTTTCTACTTTATCTAGGTTGTAGTGGCCTAAAGTTGTTCACTGTATTGTCTTACTATCTTTTTAACATCTGTAGAATTTACAGTGGTTTCCCTCTTTCACTCTAATCTTAATAATTTGTGCCTTCTTTCTTCTTTATGAGTCCGGCTAAGGTTTATCAACTGTATTGATCTTTTCAAAGAATTGGCTTTTGCTTACATTGATTTTCTCTATCCTTTCTATAACTATTTCATTTATTTCTGCTTTTACCTTTATTATTTCCCTCTTTCTACTTACTTTCTTCTTAATGTTATCCATAATTTGTTATAATCCACACAGTTGAAAATGTTTGCATAGTCAATCTTTCTGCTGTTCTCTGCTTTCTGCCAGGGTCCATTTGACATGAGCAATGACATCCCTCATTTCGCGTCCTATCCTAAATCAAGCTTGAATTTCTGGCAATTCCCTGTCAATGTACTCCTGTAACCATTTTTGAATAATCTTCAGCAAAATTTTACTTGTGTGTGATGTTAGTGATATTGTTGGGTAATTTCCCCATTCTGTTGGATCACCTTTTTTTGGAATGGGTCCAAATATGGATCTCTTCCAGTCGGTTGGCGAGGTAGCTGTCTTCTGTTTGTTGAAATATCTCAATTGACATTCTGTCCAATTCCTGAAGCCTTGTTTTTCTCCAATGCCTTCATTGCAGTTTGGACCTCTTCCTTCAGTACCATGGGTTCTAGATTATATGCTACCTCCTGAAATGCTTCAACGTTGACCAATTCTTTTTGGTACAGTGACTGTGTATTCCTTCCATTTTTTTTTTTTTTTTTTTTGATGCTTCCTGTGTCCTTCAATATTTTCCCTGTAGAATTCTTCAGAATTGCAACTCAGGGTTTGAACTTTTTCTTCACTTCTTTCAGCTTGAGAAATGTCAAGGGCATTCTTCCTTTTTTGGTTTTCTAATTCCCAGTCTTTACACATGTCTTTATAATACTTTACTTTGTTTTCTTGGACCTCCCTTTGAAATCTCCCGTTCAGTTCTTTTACTTCATCATTTCTTCTGTTCACTTTAGGCTGCTCGACATTCTAGAGCAAGTTTCAGAATCTCTTCTGACATCCCTTTTGATCTTTTCAGTCTTTTTAATGACCTCTTGCTTTCTTCAAGTATGATATCCTTGATGTCATTTCACAACTCATCTGGTCTTCAGTCACTAGTGTTCAGTGCATCAAATCTATTCTTGAAATGGTCTCTAAATTCAGGTGGGATATACTCCAGGTCGTACTTTGGCTCTTGTGGACTTGCTCTAATTTTCCTCAACCTCAACTTGAAGTTGCATATGAG
Source organism: Elephas maximus indicus (assembly GCF_024166365.1). Lineage (NCBI taxonomy): Eukaryota > Metazoa > Chordata > Mammalia > Proboscidea > Elephantidae > Elephas > Elephas maximus. The sequence continues at coordinate 111,839,364 of NC_064828.1, read as the reverse complement.
CAAGCCTCTAGCCTTGTTCTGACTGATAATATAAGCTTTTCCATCATAGCTTTCCACAGATGTGGTTGATTTCATTTCTATGCATTCCATCTGGCAAGGTCCACATGTACGGTCACCATTTATGTTGCTGAAAAAAGGTATTTGCAGTGAAAAAGTCATTGGCCTTGCGATGATTCAGCATAGTAGCCTTGCATGATTGTCTGATTCAAAATGGCCAAGACCAGTCTATTTCAATTCATTAATGCCTAGGATATTGATGTTTATGCACTCCATTTCATTTTTGACGATTGCCAATTTTCCTAGATTCATACTTCGTAACTCAACATTCTGATTATTAATGAATGTTTGCAGCTGTTTCTTCTCATTTCGAGTGGTGTCATATCATGAAATAAAGGTCCTAAAAACTTTACTCCATCCATGACATTAAGGCCAACTCTACTTTGACGGGGCAGCTCTTACCCAGTGGTCTTTGAGTGTCTTCCAACTTAATGGGCGTATCTTCTAGCACTGTGCCAGAAAATGTTCCACTGCTATTCACAAAGTTTTCATTGGCCAATTATTTCAGAACTAGATTGCCAGATCTTTCTTCCTTGTCTGTCTTAGTCTGGAAGCTCTGCTGAAACTTGTCCACCAAGGGCAACCCTGCTGGTGTTTGAAAATCAGTGGAAAAGCTTCGAGTACCACAGCAACACACAAGCCACCACAGTACGACTAACTGACAGACACATAACTGTGCTCATGAGGAACCTGTACATAGATCAAGAGGCAGTTGTTTGAACAGGACAAGGGTATAAGAAGTGGCTTAAAGTCAAGAATGTTGTGCACTGGAGTTGTATCTTTCACCATACTTATTCAATTTGTACGCTAAGCAAATAATCTGAGAAGCTGGGCTATACGAAGAAGAACACCACATCAGAATTGAAGAAAGACGCATTAGCAATCTGCAATATGCAGACGACACAACCTTGCTTTTTGAAAGTGAAGAGGACTTGAAGCACTTATTGATGAGGATCAAAGACCACAGCCTTCAGTATGGATTACATCTCAATAAAAGAAAGCAAAAATCCTCACAACTGCACCAATAAGCAACATCATGATAAACAGAGAAAAGATTGAAGTTGTCAAGGATTTCATTTTACTTGGATCCACAATCAACACCTATGGAAGCGGCATCAAGAAATCAAAAGACATATTGCGGTGGGCAAATCTGCTACAAAAGACCTCTTCAAAGTATTAAAAAGCAAAGATGTTGCCTTGAGGACTAAGGTGCACCTGACCCAAGCCATAGTGTTTTCAATAGCCTTATCATGTGAAAGCTGGACAATGAATAAGGAAGACCAAGAATAATTGATGCCTTTCAGTTATGGTGTTGGTGAAGAATATTGAAAATACCGTGGACTGCCAAAAGAACAGACAAATCTGTCTTAGAAGAAGTACAAACAGAATGTTCCTTAGAAGCAAGGATGGCAAGGTTTTGTTTCACATACTTTGGACATGTTACTAGCTTTTCAGCACCTTAAAAATGTTATTCCACTGTCTCTGGCTTACACAGTGTCTGATAAGAAGTGTGCAGTAATTATTATTTTTGTTCCTCTATATCCAATGTGCCTTATTTTATGGTGCTTTTAAGATGTTTTCTTTACACTGGCTTTCAGCAATTTGATTATGATGTGGCTAAATGGGGTGTTCTTTCACATGTCTGTCAGTTCGTCATACTGTGGGGGCTTGTGTGATGCTGGAAGCTATGCCACCGGTATTCAGATGCCAGCAGGGTCACCCATGGAGGACAGGTTTCAGCTGAGCTTCCAGACTAAGACTAGGAAGAAGGACCCAGCAGCCTACTTCTGAAAAGCATTAGCCAGTGAAAACCTTATGAATACCAGCAGAACATTGTCTGATATGGTGCTGGAAGATGAGTCCCCCAGGTTGGAAGACACTCAAAAGATGACTGGGGAAAAGCTGCCTCCTCAAAGCAAAGTCGACCTTAATGATGTGGATGAAATAAAGCTTCCAGGACCTTCATTTGCTGATGTGGCACAACTCAAAATGAGAAGAAACAGCTGCAAACATCCATTAATAATCGGAACCTGGAATGTACGAAGTATGAATCTAGGAAAATTGGAAATCATCAAAAATGAAATGAAACGCATAAACATTGATATCTTAGGCATTAGTGAGCTGAAATGGACTGGTATTGGACATTTTGAATCAGATAATCATGTAGTCTACTATGCTGGGAATGACAACTTCAAGAGGAATGGTGTTGCATTCATCGTCAAAAAGAACATTTCAAGATCTATCCTGAAGTACAACGCTGTCAGTGATAGGATAATATCCATATACCTACAAGGAAGACCAGTTAATATGACTATTATTCAAAGTTATGCACCAACACTAGGGCCAAAGATGAAGAAATAGAAGATTTTTATCAGCTGCTACAGTCTGAAATTGATCGAACATGCAATCAAGATGCATTGATAATTACTGGTGATTGGAATGTGAAAGTTGGAAACAAAGAAGAAGGGTCAGTAGTTGGAAAATACGGCCTTGGTGATAGAAACAATGCCAGAGAGCGAATGATAGAATTTTGCAAGACCAAAGTCTTCTTCACTAAATACCTTCTTTCACCAACATAAACAGCAACTATACACACGGACCTTGCCAGATGGAACACACAGAAATCAAATTGACTACATCTGTGGAAAGAGAAGATGGAAAATCTCAATATCTTCAGTCAGAACAAGGACAGCCGCTGACTGTGGAACAGACCATCAATTGCTCAAATACAAGTTCAAGCTGAACCTGAAGAAAATCAGAGCAAGTCCACGAGAGCCAAAATATGATCTTGAGTATATCTCACCTGAATTTAGAGACCATCTCAAGAATAGATTTGACTCACTGAACACTAGTGACCAAAGACCAGATGAGTTGTGGAATGACATCGAGAACATCATACATGAAGAAAGCAAGAGGTCGTTGAAAAGACAGGAAAGAAAGAAAAAACTAAGATGGATGTCAGAGGAGGCTCTGAAACCTGCTCTCGAACGTCGAGCAGCCAAAGCAAAAGGAAGAATTGATGAAGTAAAAGAACTGAACAGAAGATTTCAAAGGGTGGCTTGAGAAGACAAAGTGAAGTATTATAATGACATGTGCAAAGAGCTGGAGATCGAAAACCAAAAGGGAAGAACACACTAGCCATTTCTCAAGCTGAAAGAACTGAAGAAAAAATTCAAGCCTCGAGTTGCAACAGTGAAGGATTCTATGGGGAAAATATTAAATGATGCACGAAGCATCAAAAGAAGATGGAAGGAACACACAGAGTCATTATACCAAAAAGAATTAGTTGATATTCAACCATTTCAAGAGGTAGCATATGATTAGGAACCGATGGTACTGAAGGAAGAAGTCCAAGATGCACTGAAGGCATTGATGAAAAACAAGGCTCCAGGAATTGATGGAATATCAGTTGAGATGTTTCAACAAACAGATGCAGCGCTGGAGGTGCTCACTCGTGTATGCCAAGAAATATGGAAGAGTACTAGATAACTAAGATATCTGTCAACAGAGCTTCTACAGTACTGGAACCCTCTTTTGAGACATAACTCTTTGCTTTCCTTAAATATTTCAAGAACAATATATTGAGGGTATGACTTTCAGTACTTTCTCAATAGGACAAGATACCTGATTCCATCAGTGAAATGGGATACTACAGATCTAAAGAACATATATACCTGAGTAGGACAATATTATAAAAAGATAGTAAAAATATTGAAAAATACATGTCACATGAAGCAGATTTATTGGAACAGGTTGACCAATAATTTAAAACGAGCATCAGACATATCCCAAAGAATTGAGGAAGAATATTGGCAATAAAGCAAAAGGATACGGAATTGTTTAGAAAAAGAAAAAAAGCAAATATTGTATCTTAACAATAGTTAAAATAAAGACGGCAATAGGTGTAGTATCTAGGAGGGTGATTGTATCAAAGAACAAAATAGTAAACTGGAAGGTCAAATTAGGTACTCTCCCAAAAGGCAGCAGAAACAAATATAGAGAAAATATAAAAGAAGCACTAAAAGATTGGGAGAACAAAATTATCAATATTCAGGTAATACAAATACTGAAGGAAACTGAAAGAGATCATTGAGTACCAAAGATATAAAATAAAATATCATAACCAGAAACATTATAGCATGAAGAACAGCAAAGACAAGGAGAAATTTTAAAAGCTTCCAGGAAGAAAAGAAAACCACCCACAAATTAACAAAAATCAGATCAACCTGGGACTCTCAAGAGTAGTACTTCATTCAAGAAGACAATTGACTAATACGTTTGTGCTTTGAAAATCTTTAACACTATTTATCGTGAAGTAGAGTATACAAACATAAAGATGCATAAAATGTAAATAAGAAGCAAAATGAATTTGAATTTTATATAAACAGAATTATACTGTATGCATTCTTTTGTGTATTGATTCTTTTACATTATGATTAAAATTTATCCATGTTGTTTAGAAAAAAAAGAAATATGGAAGACATCCTCCTGGCCAACTGACTGGAAGAGATCCATATTTATGCCTATTCCCAAGAAAGGTGATCCAACTGAGTGTGGAAATTATAGAACAATATCATTAATATCACACACAAGCAAAATTTTGCTGAAGATCATTCAAAAATGGCTGCAGCAGTATATCGACAGGGAACTGCCAGAAATTCAGGCCGGTTTCAGAAGAGGAGGTGGAACCAGGGATATCATTGCTGATGTCAGATGGATCCTGGCTGAAAGCAGAGACTACCAGAAGGATGTTTACCTGTGTTTTATTGACGATGCAAAGGTATTCGACTGTGTGGATCATAACAATTATGGATAACACTGTGAAGAATGGGAATTCCACAACACTTAACTGTGCTCATAGGAACCTTTACATAGATCAAGAGGCAGTTGTTTGGACAGAACAAGGGGATACTGATTGGTTTAACGTCAGGAAAGGTGTGCATCAGGGTTGTATTATTTCACCATACCCTTATTCAATCTGTATGCTGAGCAAAAAATCTGAGAAGCTGGACTATATGAAGAAAAACAGGGCATCAGGATTGGAGGAAGACTCATTAACAACCTGTGTTATGCAGATGACACAACCTTGCTTGCTGAAAGTGAAGATGACCTGAAGCACTTACTAATGAAGATCAAAGACCACAGTCTTCAGTATGGATTGCACCTCAACATAAAGAAAACAAAAATCCCACAACTGGACCAATGAGCAACATCATGAAAAAATGGAGAAAAGATTGTAATTGCCAAGGGTTTCATTTTACTTGGATCCACCATCAACAGCCATGGAAGCATCAGTCAAGAAATCAAAAGATACATTGCATTGGGTAAATCTGCTGGAAAGGACCTCTTTAAACAAACAAACAGAAACAGAAAGGACCTCTTTACAGTGTTGAAAAGCAAAGATGTCACCTTGAAGACTAAGGTGCGCCTGACCCAAGCCATGGTGTTTTTAATCGCATCAGATGCATGTGAAAGCTGGACAATGAATAAGGAAGACCGAAGAAGAATTGACACCTTTGAATTGTGGTGTTGGCGAAGAATATTGAAAATACCACGGACTGCCAAAAGAATAAACAAACCTGTCTTAGAAGAAGTACAACCAGAATGCTCCTTAGAGGCAAGGATGGCGAGACTGCATCTTACATACTTTGGACATGTTGTCAGGAGGCATCAGTCCCCGGAGAAGGACATCATGCTTGGCAAAGTACAGGGTCAGTGGAAAAGAGGAAGACTCTCAACGAGGCGGACTGACACAATGGCTGCAACAATGAGCTCAAGCTTAACAATGATTATAAGGATGACGCAGGACCGGGCAGTGTTTCGTTCTGTTGTGCATAGGATCGCTGTGAGTCGGAACGGACTCGACAGGACATAACAACAACAACAACAAATGCGATTTTGTTTGTGTTTATCCTGATCGGGTTTTGTAAAGATTCTTGGATCTATGGGATTTATTTTCATCAAAGTTAGAATTTTGTTGACATTATTTCCTCAAATAGCTTTATGTTACTTCCCCCTCTCCTTCTGAGGCTTTAATGACATATGTGATAGATTGGCTGATATTTTTCCACAGGTCACTGCTTCTCTGTTCATTTTCCTTTCCATCTTTTTTTTCTGTGTTCTTCATTTTTGGTAGTTTCTATTGCTATACATTCCAGCAGACTAATTTATTTATTGTTGTTGTTGTTTTCTACAGCATCTAATCTATTGTTAGTTCTATCCAGTGAGTTTTTATTTCAGATATTGTATTTTCCATCTCTAAAAGTTTCATTTAGTTCTTTTTTTCAATCTTCCTTTTTTCTTCCCCATCACACTCATATTTTCTTTTGCATCCTTAATCACATTGAGCATATTTATAAGAACTGTTGTGGTGTCCTTTTCTGCTAATGGCATCATTTTTGTCATTTCTCTTGACTGATTTTCTCCTATTAGTCATAATTAGTCATATATTCTAGGTTGTTGGCCTGTCTAGTAAATTCTGATTAGATGCTATGCATTGTGATTTTTATGTTTTCACATGCTGGATTCTCTCATACTCCTATAACAAGTAGCAGGCAGATAACCTACTTGCAAATTGCTTTGATCCTTTTGAACTTGTTTTTAAGTTGATTTGAGGTGGGTTTAGATAGCCACTCTTCAGAGGCTAGTGAAGTCCTGCAACTATGGCAAGACTCTGGTTTTCTATCAAATGTCCTATACATTCAATGAGATTTCTCTCCTCTGGCTGATGGGATATTTTTTGTTGTTTTTAATCATATTTATTTTGTTGTTGTTGAGAATATGTACAGCAAAACATATACCTATTCAACAGTTTCTGCATGTATAATTCAATGGCACTGATTACATTCTTCAAGTTGTGCAACCATTCTCATCCCCCTTTTCTGAATTTTTCCTCCCCCATTAACATAAACTCTTTGCCCCCTAAGCTTCCTATATAATTTTTTGAGTTTCTGTCTTCAATTTGATCCCATTTAGAGTTCTTAAAAGAGCACAGCGCTCAAGGTAGACATTCTTTACTAGTTCAGCTAAACTATTGTTTGGTTTTGAGAAGATTTCAGGGGATATTTTTGGTTTCAGGTTTAAAGATTATCTCAGGGCAATAGTTTCAGGGGTTCATCCAGCCTGATGGCTCCAGAAAGTCTGGAGTCCACGAGAATTTGAATGGCTGGTGGAATCTTGAATGATTCCTGACCCTGTGTGTGATATCTGGGAATTGTTCAGCTTACAACTCCCTAGCAATTTTCCTTTCCTTGGAAGCTGTTGTTGGCCTGACCTCATAGAGTTTAGCCTTATGCAAGCACAGACTAGTATTCAGCCAAAGACACAAGGAACTCCTATACAATTTCTGAGGGTCTTTTTATGTGTAACTCTCTGCTCTTGGTACTGTACCTCACAAATTCTATCCACCTCCCTCAGCTCCATTCTCTATCTCTTCAACTTAGCAAGAGCACCAGGTTCTGTTTATAGTCTCACTCTCTGAACCATAATCCAAAATTGCCTCCAGAGAGAAAACTAAGGTGATCATTTGGCTTATTCCATTTACTCCACTTCTCTCAAAGATTACAATCCTATACTTACTGATGATGTCCAGTGTACGAAAAAAAGTTATTTCATGTATTTTATCTAATTTTGTTTAGGGTAGTAGAGTAAGTTCAGACGCATTAGTCCCTCATGGTCAGAAACAAAAGTCTAATGTTAAAATCTTCAAAGATATACAAGATGTCAACCAGCCTTCAGGAATGAAAACTGAGAGATGGTGTCATATCAATCAGAAATTGGGTTTCTGTTATTTGCTCAAAACTATGTCAGATCCTACAGGGCACACAAATATCTGTTATTTTTACACAGTTTGGCAAGGTAAATAACCATGTGGTATTTTACAATTTACAAAGAGTTTTCACCTCCATATTTAACTCTGAAAGCAACCCTTTAAGGTATTACATATTGCTGTGAACATTTTGTGGAGGAAGCTCAGCATGTTGATCAAGAGTATATATAGGAAGATCGTTTAGATTTGAGTTCCAGCTCCGACTCCCACCGTGCCTTTCCGTTAAAACCTTCAATCTAAATTTTTCTTCTATTTCTTCTGTTTTGTGTTCCTTTTTCTCTCCTTTCTTCCCTTCTTTTGGATAAATTTTGTGCTTTTTGTTATCCTATTTCTCCTCTTTATTATCTTATTTATACATTGTTATTCTACTTTGAACAGTAACTCCAGAAATTAAAGTCTAATAGAAATTTATACTTTTACCACTTTCTGAACAATGCAAGAACCTTAAAACAGTTTGACTTCATTTACTTCCCTGTTGACTTTTGGCAATTGTTTTCAAGTATTTTATTACTCTCTATATTTTGAATGCCATAGATATTATTATCATTGTTTTCATATAAAAAATTTTTTTTAATTTTTTTTTTTAGAAACGTTAATTTTGATTTAGCCACATATCTACCTTCTCTTTTTTTGCTTTTTATTCCTTCCTGCATCTGTGTGCTTCTGTTTGAGATTGTTTTCTATTTGCCTGGAAAATATCTTTTAGTACTGCCTTTAGTGCAAGGTTGCTAGTAACTGTTTTGTTTTTGTTTTTCCAGTTTTTGTTTGTTTGAAAATGTCTACATTTCACTTTCCTTTTTGGAAGATAATTTTACTGGTATAAAATTGAGGCTGGTAGATATTTTCTTTCAACACTTTGAAAATAACATTCCATTGTTCTCTGGCTTGCACTGTTTCTGTTGACAAGTCTGTTTTAAATCTTATTGTTTCTCCCTTGAAGACAGTGTGTCTTATGTTTCTCACTTCTTTCAAATCCTTGTCTGTGGCATTGCTTGTCGACACTTTTACTATGCTGTACCTCAGTGCTGTCTTCTTTGTATGTATATTTTTGTACAGTTCATAGCAGTTCTTGAATCTATGAGTTGATACCTGTCATTGTTTTTTGATTAGTTTCTAGCCACTATAACTTCAAATATTGTTTCTCTCCCATTCTCTCTCTTTTCTCCTTCTCAGACTATAATCGCACAAATATTAGGCATTTTCCACTATTCCCAAATGTCTCTTTTCTGTATTTTTCATCCTCTTTTTTTCTCTCCACCCTTCAGTATAGCTATTTTCATCCTACTTACTTAACCTCTCTGTACTTCAGTTGCCTTGTCTCTAAAACAGAAATACCACAAGTGGATGGCTTTAACAAAGAGAAATTTATTCCCTCACAGTTTAGGAGGCTAGAAGTCTGAATTCAGGGCGCCAGCTCTGGAGGAAGGCTTTCACTCTCTTGTTGGCTCTGGGGAAGGTCCTTATCATCAATCTTCCCCTGGTCTAGGGGCATCTCAGTGCAGGGAGCCTGGTTCCAAAGAACATACTCTGCTCCCAGCTCTGCTTTCTTTGGTGGTAGGAGGTTCCCTATCTCTATGCTCCCCTCTCTCTTTTATATCTCAAAAGAGATTGACTCAAGATACAACCTAATTTTGTAGATTGAATCCTGCCTTATTAACATAACTACCTCTAATTCTCCCTCATTAACATCATAGAGGTAGGATTTACAACACAGAGGAAAATCACATCAGATGACAAAATGGTGGACAATCACACAATACTGGGAATCATGGCTTAGCCGAGGTGACACACACTTTGGGGGACAAAATTCAATCCATAACAACACCTAACAACAACAACATGGATTGCTTTGTGTCCTTCCCAAATAGGTTGAAGTCCTAACCCCTGTGAGTGTGGTACTGTTTGGAAATAGAGTCTTTGAAAATGTTATTAGTAAGGTTAACATGAGGTCATATTGGAGTAGGATGGGTCTTTATCCCATCTGATTGGTGTCCTTATAAAAGAGAAGTTACATAGAGACAGGGAGGCAGAGAAAGGACAGCCATGTGATGGCAGATGAAGATGGAAGCCAAGGAGTGCCAAGGGTTTCCAGGAGCCACCAAAAGCTAGGAGAGAAGCAGGGAACAGAGTCTCCCTCAGAGCTTCAGAAGGAATCAATATGGCAGATACCTTGATCTTCGACTCTCAGCTTCCATATGTGCAAGGCCACAAATTTCTTCTCTTTAAAGCCACCCACTTTGTGGTATTTTGCTGTGGCAGCCCAGGAAAACCAACGTGGATCCCATTAAATGCAAGATGGTTTCACAAAGATAACCTGTCTCCATTCCCCACAGTCTCAGTTCTCACTCTCCACTACCTGTGTGGGAACTCTCAGCCCTTAGAAATGACTGTTCCCAGCAACTTGAAATGAATCCAAGAGCAAAACAGGCAACTGTTGGCAGCTTAGAGACCAAGCTCTGAATCGAAACATGGCATTAAGTAAGCATATCCAGAAAAAAATAAAATTATATAATACATGGAAATTAGTCCAAGAAAACAGGCTGTAATCTATACTCCAGGATCCTAAGTACAGTACAAGACTGGGGACTTATAAATTTGTCCACAGCAGGAGTTAAAATTTAACTAAAATGTAAACCAGTATTTGTAAGGGACTTAAGCTGTCACTTCAAAGAAGCACTTCTAATAAAAATGATTTTTATTGCCCATTTTACTTGTTTAAGGGTCTGGCCTTATCTTTAAATAACAAAAACACAAAATAATTTTTAAAAAGCCGACATGATTTAAGTGCTGCTGAGACAAGAATGATAAAATAATCATGCTCCTAAGGGAGCCGAAGTCTTTCCTGAAGGCCTCTGGATCAGCCGAGGCAGGAGGAAGGAGAGTGTTTCAATTAGCGTGCAAATCAACTGGACTTGGAGGCCTGGTTTGATGGAAGGAAACGGGGAGAATTTCCCAAATAGGAAAATCCACAGAGTTCCTGAACTGGAAAAAAAACTTGGAAAGAAACTCATCCCAGTTTCTCATTTTAAAATCTAAGGATTCAGAGGTGGTCAGGTGCCTTACCTGTGGGCATTCTTAGACATGGTACCAATGAAAACCTGAACTGCTCCGTTCCTCTCTGAAGCTCTTCTGTCCATGAGCTCCCTGGGCCCCTGCTGAGCTGAGCTGTCCCCTCTCCTAGCAGTTTCTCCAAAAAGCAGGAGACTCAGCAAATCCCATTTGGCCAAGACATGGCATAGGAAAACTGGCAACCATGCAGGCCCAGACACAGGACAACATTTCCTAAAAGGATGTAGCCAAAGTCCTTGGTCCATTGAGGACATGTTCTAAAAGGAAGGAAGAGCTCTTGCCTGCTTTCTTTCTCTCCTGTGGTTTCAGTAGACATTTTGTATTGTTTTGACATGTTTTTCGAGTGTGTCTAAGAAAGAAAACTTACATAACCTTCTGGACTATTTCCCGAAGGAAAGAAGAAACCTTAAATGTCAACTTGCAGTTAAGAAAGAGCAGACACTTCTTTAACAGTGCTGATCTTCACAGGTTAGACCCCAGGACCAAGAAGGCCACATGGCCAACTGGTTACTCATTATAAAATAAAAAATTAAAAAAAAAAAATGTTGCTACAGGTTCAATCCCGACTCATGGCGCCTCCATGTGTGTAAGAGTAGAACCGTGCCCCACGGGGTTTTCAATGGCTGGCTTTTTGGAAACACATCAGGCCTTTCTTCAAGCTTTCAGTTAGCAGGAGAGCAAGCTAATCATTCATAGCACCTAGTGACTCAGGTTAGTGATTAAAGAAGGTGCTTATCTCCAGAGTAAACTCTGTGAACATCTTTTGAAAATCAGTCTTCAACCTTGATGTCAAGAACATCCATCGACTACTAGGAAGAATTATGCCTCTGGTGAACCAAGCCGGGATTTTTTCACAAGCCATGTTCAATTAAGCCTCAGCCTACACTGGAACTCTGTACTATTTTTGCAACTTTTTGTGAGTCTTAAAGTATTTCAAAAATCAAAGATTATATATATATATATATTTAAAAAAAAAAAAAGATTGATTCTATTATCCCCATTTTCCAAATACAGACATCAATTATCATTGACACGGAGTATCAGACTGATGACGCTGTGTAACAACAATCTCCAGTCTCAGTGACTTACATTCACACATGTTTGTTTCCCCTCATGCTGCATGGAAACCCTGGTGGCATAGTGGTTAAGAGCTATGGCTGCTAACCAAAAAGCCGACAGTTCAAACTCACCAGGTGCTCCTTGGAAAATCTATTAGGCAGTTCTACTCTGTCCTATAAGGTCATTATGAGTGCCTGCACGTCCATCATGGGTGGGTTGGAGGTTCTGCTCTGGGCTGGTGTCACCCTCTCTCCAAGGGACTGACAGGATAGACAGAGAGGCCCCCATCTGGGGCACCACGTGTCCCTGTGGCCAAAGGAATGCACAGCCAGTGGTGTACTGACTCTTCACACTGCCACCTGGAAATGTTCATGTCACACCACTTGTGTGTCACTGGGCACAGAGCATCCAATAGCCACACCTAACAGAGAAATGCAGTCCTACTTTGTGCTGCAATGAGTCTTACAGATTGATTGCATCTCCAAAAAATATGTGCTGTAAAGCCTAAACCCCTATGCCTGTGGATATAATCCCACCTGGGAATAGGACTTTCTTTGTTATGTTAAGGACACCCTATCAGCGTAGGGTGTGTCTTAAGCCAATCCCCTTTGAGATATAAAAATAGCAGGTTAGGCAAAGAGGAAAAAAACACAAATGAAGGAGAAGATACATGCCCCATGAAGATCACCAAGGAACCAAGGAACAGAAGCTGAAAAGAGACAAGGACCTTCCTCCAGAGCCAACAGAGAGAGAAAGCTTTCCCCTAGAGCAGGCACCCTGAATTCAAGCTTCTAGCCTCCTAAGCTGTGAGAAAATAAATTTCTTTTTGTTAAAGCCACCCACTTGTGGTATTTCTGTTACAGCAGCACTAAGAAGCTAAGACAGAAGGAGAGCCAAAAACATGTGGGGGACAGGGCCACCACATTAGACGGTACGTGTTTGAGAGCCAGGAATGGAACCTATGTGTATTTGATTCCATGACTTGTATTCTTTCCACTATACCACGCAAACTCCACAGTTACACTATTGTTTTTGAACAACAACAACAACAAAAAGTTAAAATATGATGTTTCAGCTCTCTTTTAAAAGTTAAAAGACAGAGGCATAAAACCAAAAATAAGCCAGTTGCTAGCAAGTCAATTCCAACTCAGGGTGACCGTGTGTGTCTAAGTAGAACTGCGCTCCATAGGATTTCCAATGGCTGGTTTTTTTTAGAAATAGATAGCCAGGTCTTTCTTCTGAGGTGCCTCTGGGTGGATTTAACTGTTTGTGCCACCCAGGGACTCTGACAGAGGCATAGAGCCTAAGCATCTCTTCACCTATGGCTTTGATTAATGTGGAAACCTTGGTGGTGTACTGGTTAAGTGCTGCAGCTGCTAACCAAAGGGTCAGCAGTTCGAATCCACCAGGCGCTCCTTGGAAACTCTATGGGGCAGTTCTACTCTGCCCTGTAGGGTCGCTATGAGTCGGAATCGACTCGACGGCACTGGGTTTGGTTTTTGGTTTTGGTTTTGAGTAATGTCTGCTGAATTTGCCCAAAGAAGGGTTGCCAGATAATACACAGAACACTAAGTTAAATCTGAATTTCACATAAACAAAATCTTTTTTTAGTACAGGGAAGGCCCAAAGCACCTTCTTTAATCACTAACCTGAGTCACTGGGTGCTACAAATGATTAGCTTGCTCTGCTGCTAACTGATTCTTTGTTTACCTAAATTCAAATTTAACTGGGCATCCTGGTTTGTTTGTGGTTTTGCTTTTGTCGTTTGGTTAGTTGGTTGGTTTTGGCTTGCTTTCTTTTTTGCTAAATCTGTCAACCCTACCCCAAAGTAGGATCAAGCAATGTATAAAAGGGAAAGTACTGAAAAATTTAAATCATTGAAAAATATGTAAGACTCAAGGAATGTTAGCACCTTAGGGGTGCCGTAGATGACTTCTCAGGTTATCCTGCAGCAGGGCACAAGCACCTGGACAATTGTTATATCCCAACAACTCCTTGCTTACCCTATACTCTCAGAGAACACTTGTCTGTTGAATCTACTAGGCTGACTTCTGAATTAAGCTCCAGTTTTGATAGATACCCTCATTTTATATCACTTGGCCTTTCAGAACCTTAAGGATAGAGCCTAGCTTCATTTGGCTCTGTATTTCCCAACAACCAACACATTATCTGGAACAGAGAAGACCTTGATAACTGATATTTCTGTCTTGATATTTCTGTTTATGGAACAGAAATAAACTGGGAGGAAGAAAGGGAAGGAGGGAAAGAGGGAGGAAAGAAGAAAGGAGAGGGAGAGAAGAGAGCATTGAGGAAAGGAAGAAAACCCACCAGTCAATGCCGTCAGTATCGGGGAGGAAAGGCAATATCTCTCATTTTCTTCAGACTCCAGATGATAGCGTAGGATCATATTTTGATCACACATCTCTAAAAACTTCCCCTGTATGCCCAACAGGGCCCAGTGCCTTTTACACTCAGCTACTTAATAAACACTAATTTGAATTGAGCATATTGCTTCTTTCAGAGCCACTATTAGCCCTTACAGCACTATGTGAGAATCAGTAAATTGTGCTCCTTTTGGATGGACATAACTCACAGATTGAGGCTTGATAAGCAGACAATGCCTTCGTGTCGGTTAGAAAATGGTCCCCCTCTCTCTTTGGGTGGAAGCAATGTGCTAGCAGACCATGTGCAATCAGGATGGGGGCTTCAGCCCCTACTCTTTTCTCAGCTAAGCACGCAGGTACAGGGCACAATCTTCCCACATGAGTAGACATCCCTGGCAACTCCCCAAATTAGTCTCCTGTTTCTGGTGGACTCAGATGTGGACTTTCACACCTTGTAGAAAATCTTTTCTGTCCATGTTTTCCACACTCACCAGAGACTCAGAAAAGAGAGAGACAAATCACACACACACACAAATTGTTAAGTGTGAATCGTAAGGAGTAGTGTCTAAATGGAATTAATCCAATTAAATATTTTCCAGATGGAGCTAATGAAGTATACACTCTCCACACTTCATTTTCACTTTCTTACTGTCTTCTTGTTGGTTTTGGTGCTGCTTAAAAATGATTTAATGAGACAAAAAAGGCATTACAGGGTAATCATGAAATGAGGATGCTCACAAGGAAGGTTGACACTGATTCTTTAGTTGACTCAGTTGTGCCTAATTATCTTGTTGCTTTGCAACCCAGCCTCTCCCCCAACCAACACCAGCTTCACGAAGACATCTCATAATTGTAGAGCAGCCAGTGAGGCGATATCTTAAAGATAAGATGAACAATCCTCAGCATGCTAATTTTTCTATGTCCCCGAATGCCTCTAAGTGCGTGAAAGAGAAAACGTCAGAATCCAGGCTTTTCTTTGAGTTTTGGGAGAAATCTGTAACTGCATTTCACATCACGGATCCCCATAAATAACCAGTGGGCACTCATGGATTGTGAACTTGTAATAGCTGGTTTGTCTTAGAAGAATCACTGATACCTGGGCAGAGACTAAATGAATCATCTTGAAATTATGAACTTCAAAGCTTCTCTGGAAAATAAAATACACCAAGATATATATCTATCAGCCTTGAACACCTTTCAGCTTTGGGAATATAATTGGATTGTTTGATATCTCTAGCTAGGTAGTCCCCGTTTGTACTCATTTTCCTCTGTGCCTATGCTGTGCCCTATAATTAAAATTTTTCAAACACCCAACTCCTCTAAAACTTTAAAATTAGACCCCAAAGTCAAGCTTGCCACAAAAGTGGGGCTTCTTTGGTTTGCCTTCATTATAATTTAGTTTGGGAAAATGTGGTTTGGGGCCTTAACAAAGAAAACTGTCTTCAGAACTTGAACTGTCTTCAGTGAAATGTTCTTTTTCACCAAATATGAGTTCCTGTGAAGTATCTTCAAGCAGCTGAGGGACTCAGCCAGCTGAGCACTACATTTAAACACATGCCTTCGTAGTCCCCACACGCGTGCCCTGCTCCTCCCCACCTCCCCCCCCCCCCACACTTCTAGGTCCTAGGAATGATCTAGTTCTTCAGATTGTTAGATATGATTGGAAACTGATAAATGGGCAAATAGAGGGAACAGTGAAGGGGCTCTTTGTTGCAGGCAGTAGAGAATGATCAGAATTCCCTAGGCCAGGCCCACAGGAGATACCAAAGAAAGAGAAGACATGAAAGGTGTCCAACCTCCAGAGGCTCAGAAGCAGATGGGGGAAGGACGAACAAGGCTGGGGTGCGATATCGTGAAGGATCACCAACACGTGTGTATCCCCCCTCTCCGACGTCACTAAATATTGTTGTTAGGTGCCATTGAGCTGGCTCTGACTCATGGCGACTCCATGTATAACAGACATATCGGTGGCTGAGCTTCCAGCCTCATAGACACAAGCCACCATAGCATGACAAACTGACAGGAGTGGACTTCACTAAATGCTCTGAGTTTATCCAGAGACTTCTGTCATCAGATGGAAGGTGGCTCAAAATAGAGATGAGTTCTGGGAAATGAAGATACCATCTTTTTGCATGCTAACATAAGGCGTGACAATGCATACCCCCTACAGCTAACACAACGTAGGGCTGAAAGTGGGGATGCCAATCCAGGGGCCTGAATTCAAACTCTGGTTCTACCTCTTCGACGCTGTGTTACATTAAGCAAGCTACTTAACCTCTCTGTGCTCAGTTTCCCCCTTTGCAAGATGGCGCTAATAATGGCAACTACTTCAGAGGACTGCTGTGAGAATTAAGCAAGTTAGTGCATGTAAAGTACTGAAAACTATCTACCACCCCTCTGTCAGAATGTCGTTCTGTGGTGGCTTGCGTGCTGCTACGACGCTAGAAGCTATGCCAGGGGTATTTCAAATACCAGCAGGGTCACCCATGGTGGGCAAGTTTCAAGGGAGCTTCTGGACTAAGATGAGGAAGAAAGGCCTGGTGATTTACCTCTGAAAATTAGCCAATGAAAACCTTATGGATCCCAACAGAGTATTGTCTGACGTAGTCAGAAGATGAGCCCCTAGGTCGGAAGGCACTCAAAATACACGGTGACCACAACAATGGGCTCGAGCAGACCAATAATGGTGAAGGTGGTACAGGATCAGGCAGCATTTTGTTCTGTTGTGCGTGGGGTCGCCATGAGTCAGAGCCGACTCGACGCCAACTAACAAGATGAAAACTAAGGGAGGTATGTAGAAAACAGTCATTTATAGTCAAGGGTAAATACAACAGCTTTAGGTCAAATCCCATTTAAGTCACTCTTTAGTAGGGTCGCCATTCTTTTGTTGATCTAGTATGGGGTGATAACCATCAATGAGTTTGGAATCCTCTTAGCTGGGCAAAAATACCCTTAACAATGGGGGGTGCTGGAGAATAAGCTATCATTTGCTGACATTGGTCGAGACCTTTCCACGTGTACGGCACTGTAGGGTTATCATTCCCATGTCACGGAAGAGGAAACCAAGGCACAAAGACGTTAGTAATTTGCCTACACAGCCAGAGAGTGACACGGCCATGGTTCAAGCCCCAGCAGTCTGTCCGAAGCCCACCCTGTCAGTCACAGTTAAGCACTAGACCGCTGACGGAGAGGTTGATGGTTTGAATCCATCCCAGGGCACTTCAGAAGACAGGCCTGGAAATCAGCTTCTGAAAAGTCGCAGCCTTAAAAATGCTCTGGAGCAGGTCTGCTCTGACACACACACGGTCACCATGAGTCAGAATCTACTCAACAATGACTGGTTTCTGTTTTTATTATCATTCTGAGAAGACACTGGGAAACATGGACCATGGGTGTTTAATCAGGGAAAAGATCCCTGAAGGGTTTTTGAAATAGGTGAAGTCTGTAGATAAGAGCAGTGATTTGCAAAAATAATCAAGAAAAGAAAAAGTTGCCGTTGACTTGGTTCTGACTTTTAGGGAGCTCCTGTGTGTCCAAGTAGAACTGCACTCCACAGGGTTTTCAGTGGCTCGTTTTTCAGAAGCAGAGCACCAGGCCTTTCTTCCATGGCACCTCTGGGTAGGCTGGGACCACCAACCTTTTGATTAGCAGCCAAACACATTAACCTTTCCAACATTCGGGGATTCCAGAAACAATTTAGCCAAATACCTTCCAAATGTTCTTATACAGAATCCCCACATATATTTTAAATGTTTTCATATGGAAACCCCACTTGTGAAACTGAGCCCAGGCTTTCTCTGCCCTGGAACAGAGGGGCACGGGCCCTGAGTCTCGGCAACCCCCCTGCAGCACACAGGGCGACGATATATGGGTCCATGAACGCAGACTCCCCTAAGATACATAGAGCCCTAAGAGCCTCTGGGGCCCAGTCTGCTTCACCCCATGAACAACAAAGCAAATGAGGCCCAGAGGGAGGAGTGACTGGAATCCCCAAGGGTCACACTTCCAGCTGATGCTGGAGCCATTAGAACCCGGCTCCCAGGAAAGGAAAGCAGAAGTCAGGCGTCTAAGCTGCAGGAGAAGGGGCTGCGGAGGGAGTGAGGAGGATTAGGCCTGGGAGGTGACTGCCTGGTCTCTCTGCTAGGCACACCGAGCTGTGCTCCAGCACCGAGGGGAAGCGGAGGGGGCCCCTGAAGGCCCCCCTCGGTGGAGCTATCTTTCCAACATACTGTATTTAAACTCTCAAGTGTTTTAGCCAATCTGCAGAAAATAAATTATTTTCACAGGGAGTGAAATTTGGCTCCTCTTCCTCAGCAGAAGGCCCACCCTGCCGTCTCCGGGAGCCACCACGGAAAACGCAGGCTAGCTTTCTGCAGCTTCCCTTTCCTCCACCGTGTATCTGGAATTTACAGACTCACAGGCGAATCAAAGCCTCCTCGCGTCCTCTTTCATAACGGGCACAGTGTTACTATTATTATCCCTAAGGCAAATTAGCTTCTGATTATAGAGATTAGTCAAAACCATGATTCTGCTGATTGTGAGGTGGGACCGGGCTTTTGTTTTTTGTTTTTTTTAACAAGGGGAAGAGCTGTTGTTTTAAGTTAGAAAATTACATAAAATGGCCCTCAGAGAGAAACGAAGTTTCTGAGAGTCATTTAATTATCAGTTTTCTCTGAAAGTCGTCCTCTGAGTCAAATGTTTTACCCTAAAGTTTACTTTTTTTTACAGTAAATCAACCTTTCTTTTAAAAGTATCTCCAATTTTTTTTTAAATGTGCGTGTGTGTGTGTATATGTAAGGGTGAGAGTGTCAGTGTATATGAGTATGAGTGTGTGAGCATGTGTGTGAGTGTGCATATGAGTGTGTGTTTGTGAGCGTGTGTGAGCGTGCATGTGTGAATATGTAAATGTGGGGGTTTGATTCAGTGTGTGAGGAAGTGTGTGTGAGTGTGGGGTGAGTATGTGGAAGTGTGTGAGTGTGTTTGAGAGTGTGGGGTGTGAGTGTGTGTTTGAATATGTGAGTGTATGAGTGTAAGCGTGTGAGCATGTGAGTGTGTAAGGGTGTGCGTGTGAGTGTGCAAGGTGTGTGAGTGACTATGTGCATGCGTGTACTGGGGTTTCCCCCATCATTTAGGTAATGCATGCCTTTACAGAACATTTGAGTACACCCCCTAGTAACTAAAGCTATGTGAGTTCTTCCACTGGGGTTTAGATGGGTGTGACAGTGGGGAGGCGTTGTCTCTTTACTTGGCAAATGAAGAAAGCAGAGCTCAGGACAGTTAAGAGCCTTGTGCAAGACCTCACGCTGGTGACAAAGTCCAGCCCGAGCAGAGGGCTCTGGCTCCTCACGGCAGCACGAATCCACAGAGGCTCACACAAAAGTCTCTCTCCCCGGCAGCGGCAGACACACGCTTCTCCCTGGACCAATTCATGATCCTCAGCTCGGGGTAATGTCACTTTTTGTCCCCCAGGGGACATATGACAATGACTGGTGATATTTTTGGTTGTCACAAACGGGGGGCGGAGGGTGCTGCTGGCATCCAGTGGATAGAGGCCAAGGACTCTGGTAAACATACTGCAGTGCACAAGGCAGCCCCCACAACACAGAATGATCCCCCCAAATGTTAATGGTGCTGAGGTAGAGAAACCCTGCTCTAATTGATCAGAAATCCTGTGAGAATTTTTAATATCTCAATAAAACACAAAGTTGAAAGGTGATGTTTGAATTTTGCCTAACCGTGGAAAGCCCGATGCCAGGTAAGCCCGAATAGGGACTTTGTTCAGACTCGTTTCGTATCTCATGATACCCCAGACTCATGATGTCATTTTTGGGTAGAATTAAACTGGAACAATGCAAAACCGTTATAACTGATCATGTATGTCTGAATTTAAGAAGATTTTCCAGATGAAAAGATCTCTTCCTCAAAAGCTTAGCCATACAAACTTTCAGGGACACAGATAAAAAAGCCAATGTCCTCTGTCTGATAGGATTACTTCAGGCACTGGTTGAGACCTCAGCTCACAGGTCAGGAGGAATTTAAAGGAATAGTTTAGATTCTTTCTCAGGCATCTTTAATATGTTGACTGATAATCATTAAAATATAATAATTATTTTATGAGGTAATATTTCATGAGGCCATTTCATAACCGTTGGCAGCGTATGGTATAGTAAATAAGTTTTTCTTCTTTTAGTATGTTCGAACAAAAGAATCCATAATAATTTGCCCCAATCAGCAAAGAACTAACCATTTTAGCGTCTCTTTCAATCAGGGGTTGGCAAACTTTTCTGCAAAGGGTCAGATAGTAAATATTTTTGGCTCTGAGGGTCACTTGGCTTGTGTGGCAACTACTCAGCTCAGCGCTCACAGGCAGTATGCAAATGATGTGCTTGGCTGTGTTCCAATAAAACTTTATTTACAAAACAAGCAGCGGGCCGGATTTGTCTCAAGGACTGCAGCGTGCCAGCTCCTGTCTTACAACATACACTTCCTGAAAATCATGCATTAGGACAAGAAAGAAGGGAAAGTTCAGAGAAGCCAGTGTACACTATCAGCAATCGTTCTCACCATCTGACATAAGGCAGACTGTGTAATACAAGGGGGACAAAGAGGCCTGTTGGACTGGGTTTTAAAGATTACCCAGAAATCTGGAGGGAAAGAGGAACTGCAGCCACATGAGCCAACAGTCCTGTGTCGTTACTTTCTTTTCTCGACTAGGTTTCCCTTTCAGTTTGAAGCATTGCTTTTACTTTGGACACTGGCCTTCAGTTCACATGGGCCCAGACACAAGGACAGCCTCAGCTGGCCCTGGAAGCCCCAGGACACCTTGTGCCTTGTGCAGCCGTGTGTCTGGGGTGCAGGTCAGGGGGGCGTTGTGCGCATGGTCAGCTTGAGGTGCAGTGGAAGCCTCGGGGACACTGCTTACAACAGGGCACATTGCTGGTAGCCGGGAAACATTAGTTAGGAATTTACTAGGTGCTTATAACAAAACAAAACAAAACAAAAAGCAGTTGTCTTGAGTCAGCATCCGCTCATGAGCACCCCATGTGTGTCACAGTAGAACTGTGCTCCGTGGGGTTTCAATGGCTTTGTTTTTCAGAAGTAGACTGCGAGGTCTTTCTTCCACATCACCTCTGGTTAGCAACTTTCCAGTCAGCAGCCAAGTGTGTTAACCATTGCCCCTTCCCAGGGACTCTGCCGTGCACAATACTAACTGCTTTACATGTAATAAGGCATTTAGTCTTCACAGCAGCTCTATGAAGAAGGCATGTGGGAAGCTGAGCAGTTTGCTGAGATGAAGAAGGCCAGGACTTGACCCTGAGCAGTGGGCTCTAGGCCTAGGTCCCTGACCACCCCCTTATACTGCCTCTAACTCCCTCCTGGAGCAGGGTTGGCAGTCTCCCTGGTCCCCGTGCCCATCATCACACCTCGTGACTTGAGCCCTAAAGAGCTCTTGGCACCCTCTGGTCCCACAGGATCCCAACCGTTACCCTAGCTTCTGTCTCACCTGCTCTCACTTGTAGGTGCTCTTCTTCCCTAGCCCCTGCCCTGCCTCTTCCAGGCCACCCCATACCTGCTGCCTCAGTGATCTCTTTAACGTCTCCCCTACTTATAAACCTCCGGAGATCCCCACTGCCAGCAAAAGAAAGCCCCAATGCCAGCAGGTGGGACTCCAGATCCTTCCCAGGCACCCCAGCCTGCCTCTCCACCTTCACTCCCTCTCCCTACCTCCCTGCGGACCCCTTCTCATTTTCCTGAAAACACCACACTTTGTCCTACCTGCCTGCCTTCGCAGGTGGCTCCTTTCTCCTTCTGGAAAAACTGTCCTTCCAGAAGAAAGTCAGACAGGCTGCCTCAGAATGTCCTCTCCAACCCCCCTTCCCTGGCCTATCAGGCTGCCTTTACCTCTGGGCCCTTGGGAAGCACCCTCCCACACTTCCCAGCTTAGTCTGGGCAAAAGCAAACTTTACAAGTACCTCATTGAGGAGGTGACCCAGGGTGCTCCGAGGAGCAGGGAAGTGAGTCAGAGACAAGAAGGGAGACGATAAAGGGCTTGTCATTGAGCAAACTCCTCTTTAGCTCCCTGCCCTTGCTGGTCGGGGTCCCTCTGGGGGGCACTAACTCAGAAATAGTTGGCAGGTGGAAGGCCCAGGAAGCCACCACTGTGCCCAGCAGCTGTCCACCAAAGCTGCGGAGACCTCTGGGCGAACCCGAAGGATACGGGCCAGGAGCCAGCAGCACCTCCGTGACCACAAAGGCTCCAGAGGCCGGGTGGTTGTGTTGCTCATTGTCCAGGGCTCTGCCTCTCCGACTGGGGGATAAGCTCCTGGAATTTTCACCAATTCATCTCCACGACTCCAGCCCCAGGGCCAAGGCCTGGCACGTTGGAGATGTGCAGACAATGTGATGTGTGGTCAGTCGGTGGCTCCATCCAAATGAGACACAGACTCACTGGGAAAAGGAGGCTAGAGGGGACATCAGAAGGCAGGATGCTTGCTCAGAGCAGGAGGATACAGTGGCGGGCTGGGGTGAGAACCACCAGCCTCACGCCCCTCTCCGCTGGCCTCTGTGTCTCTCCCCTCCAACTTCTGCCTGGTCCCTTAGCCCCTGGACACCCACCCTCTCCTAGGCTGGTCTCTAAAGGGACTCGTGCCTTACCTAGCAACAGTTGCTACTGAGAGCAAACTTCCCTGGTATTCCAACAGCAAAGCAGAGTGCTCTGACTACCACTCCCAGATAATTATTTAAAGGAAAGACAGATTTGTTTCCAGGCCAGCCTGGGAGAGGATCTGCGTTTTCAAAACTGGAGTTGCGATGCTTTAAATGGCCAGCATGACAGCACGGATCCTCCCGCGCCGATGGCAGTGTCGAGAAAAGGATCGAATTCCTGCTCTCCAGTATGCGATGGTCCCTGTTCATAAAATCCCTGTTGCTCCCTGTTCCCATTCAGCTGGGTCAACATGTGCCTGTAAATTCCTCCCAAAAGGGAAATCATAACAGCATCAGCAGCCCCAGAAATGACAAACAACTCAACTATGGAAAGGCAGCTGCCAAGTATTCGACAGCGCTCATATTGCACCAGAAAAAAAAAAAAAATCAGATAAGAAAAATAAACCCAGTTGTGTGCATATTTCCTTAAATATGTATCCCATTTTGTGGTTCCTTCCAGTCTTCGGTGTAATGAATACATCCATTTGTTAGGGGTCATGAAGCGGTAGTCCCATGAAGAAGCCGTCTCAGATCGCTGAGCCGGGCTGTTCAAGTCTCTCCTTTCTCCAGAGCGTGGAGCGGAGCAAAAAGTTCAGAACAGAGAGTCATCGACATGGATTCTCCTGCTGGCCTACTTGCTAATCCTACGGCTGAGGCCAACTCATTCACCTGTGTCTTGGTTTCTCTGTTCCATCTAATCGAGTTGGCGATGCTTATTTGCAAAGTACTTTGTCATCCTGGCTGGGATAGGCACAGAGGATGATGAGGGAGGTGGAGGGCTGCCATAGTCACCTCCCCCCGGTTTACCCAGGTGAACTCCGGAGATAAATGGCAATGGGATCAGAAGAGGGGTCGGCTAGGTAAGCAACCGAGCCAAGAACCATGGAGTGGACAAGGTGGGGTGGACACAGATGCTCAGCAGGGCAGACTTTGCTCAACAACATGGAGCCAGCCAGGGCCCCAAGGCCTCTGCCAGCCTCAAGAAGCCACTGCGGGCATGGCCTTGAAAGCCGCAGCCACAAACACTGACAAGGCAAGAAAAGAATATGGTGAGAAACCAGCTTGCCTTTGCTTCTCAGATCCCAGAAAAGATTCCGGTGGCCCATTTTCTGATCCACTGAACTGAGAGGCCAGATTCTTTGATTGTTCAGTCAGTACACAGAACGGGACACCTACTCAGGGCCAGGGCCTGTGACCGAAGCCTGGCTTCGGTCCTCAAGGTGCTCACCCGCCGACAACTTAACCCAAAAATTATGATACAGCATGGTCAAGGTGGTTTGTCCAGGGAGATGAGAGCCCGGGGGAAGAGGGTCTGAATCCAACCAGGCTTCATCTCCAATAGCAACACAGCCTCATCAAAGAGGAAAGCAACTTCTCTCAATCAAATCTTTCTTCTTCCTACAGTTTGTACTCTGCTGTAGAAGAGAACCTTTGATGCTTAGAAACTGATCTGCTTTGGTTGTTATTACCTGTTGTCGAGTTGGATTCTACTCATAGCGAGCTTATGTACAACAGAACGAAACTCTCTCCAGTCCTGCACCATCTTCACTATCCTTGATAAGTTCGAGCCCGTTATTGAGGCTATTGTGTCAACCCATCTCATGATGTCCTTTTCTAGCAATTGGTCTTTCCTGCTGATGTGTCCAAAGTGAGCAAGACAAAGCCTCGCCATCCTTGTTTCTAAGGAGCATTCTAGTTGTAGTCGTTATCCATAGAATTTTCACTGGCTAATTTTCAGAAGTAGATTGCCAGGCCTTTCTTCCTAGCCCATCTTGGTCTGGAAGCTCTGCTGAAACTTATCTACCGTAGGTGATCCTGCTGGTATTTGAAATACTGGTGACAAAGCTTCCAGCCTCACAGCAACATGCAAGCCATTGCAGTATGACAAACTGACAGACAGATGCTGGCTATGGTAGGCAGCCTAATACTTTTTGTGCTCCTTACAGGCCATTCTCCAAATCAACGCCCTTTGTACCCCTACTTTTACCTTCCTGTTCACCATCAGAAGTCAAAAATGACATGCCTGTGTCTTAGATTCCTAGTGCTACAGTAACACAAATACCACAAGGGTCCGCTGTAAAGAAGAGAAATCTATTGTCTCACAGTCCTGGAGGCTAAAAGTCCAAGTCAGGGTCTGGGCTGTTTGGGCTCCTTCCTCATTAGAAGCCCTGGGTGTTCCTCGATTCCTCCGCATTCCTTGGCTTGAAGGTGATCCTCACTGGGCATCTGTCTTCCCCTGTAAGTGCCCACCTCTGAGTCTATTCTGCTCTCTTTATAATTCAGATGTGATTAGGGTTAGGGCACACCCTATGCTTATATGGCCTCATTAGCATAGCAAAGAACTCCCTATTTCTAAACAGGCTTACATCCACAGCTATGTTGTCCTATGCTGCTGAGTCCGTTCCCACCCATAGCGACAGCATGTGATAGAGCGGAGCTGCCCCGTAGGGTTTCCTGAGCTGTGATTTTTACGGGAGCAGATCGCCAAAGAGCCGCTGGTAAGTCCAAACCGATGCCCTTTTGGTTAGGAGCCAAGTGCTTTAACCACTGCACCACCAGGGCTCCTTTCCACAGGTGTAGTGGGGTCCCAACACATATTTGGGGGGACACAATTCAGTCCATAACACCCTGCTACTGAGAACAAACATCACTCAGCCTTTCTACATAAAGAGGACTGAGTTCCCCAAATCTGAATCTTGCTAGTAAAGAGATGGGAAGAACCTCCTGGTCTGGCAACCAGTTGAGGAGCAGAGAGACAAGACAGCCTGGCCCCAGTCCCTTCTGGCCACCAGAGGCGGGATCATCTGTTCAGCGGCAGAACAAACATTTTCATGTAGCCATGTGGTTTCAAATCCCCTGGGAGACCAGGATGCGGAAATACAAGGATCCAGTGAGTGGATGAGAAGGTCAGTGTAACTCTTGGTGGGGTTTCTCCCGCTTCACAATAGTATTCATGAAGTGGATACGTTTCTTCATCGTCTTCTTATTAACTTTGCTTTCTGGGCTCCTTTATGTCTAATTGTTTCCCCAAGCCTCTTAAAGGAAACGCTGCTGTCTTTTCAGACCTGCTTACCTCTCGATCCACTTAACTGTCTGTGGCCTGCTTCTTAAAAGGGCCGTCTGCTCCCTATGGAGCCAGCGTCCTCGTACAAAGTTGGAAGGAGCTGGGGAGATCATACAAGACTTCTGCTTTATTGTTTGGGGCAGATGGCTTGTGGAAATTTATTTTGTGGGTCTGTTTCTCCTTTGTCAAGCTGGCAGCTTTGGGGGCTATTGTTGGGCCATCTCGGACAGTATTTTCAGAATCTGCACAAGATACTTTGGATTACATAAGCACAGGCATTCAGAATGATTGCTTTTTAATCGATTGATTGATTTTTAACAGTGATGTTGCTGTTACTGCTAGCTGCCCTCAAGTCAGCCCCCAGCCCATGGAGACCCCACGCACAACAGAACAAAATGCTACCTGGTCCTGCACCAGCCCCATGACTGACTGCAGACCAGGCTGTTGTGATCCATAGGGTTTTCATGGCCTGATTTGCAAAAGCAGATCACCAGGCCTTTCTTCCTAGTTTATCTTAGTCTAGAAGCTCCACTGAAACCTAGTCAACATCATAGCAGCACACAAGCCTCCACCAACAGATGGGTGGTGTCTGAGCGTGAGGTCATTGGCCAGGGATGGCACCCAGGCTCCTACATGGAAGGCAAGAATTCCACCACTGAGCCACCACTGCCCCACAGCAATGACGTTCTTGTTAGGTGCCGTTGAGTCTATTCCAACTCATGATGGTGCCGTGGGACAGAACAGAAATTCTCCCATAGGGTTTTCTAGGCTGTAATCTTTACTAGAAAACACCAAACTCATTGCAGTTGATTCTGACTCATAGTGACCCTTGGAACCACAATCAACACCCGTGGAAACAGCAGTCAAGAAATCAGATGATGTATCACATTGGGAAATTCTGTTGCAAAAGACCTCCTTAAAGTGTTGAAAAGCAAAGATGTCACTTTGAGAACTAAGGTGCCCCTGACTCAGTTACCTCATATAAATGTGAAAGCTGGGCAATGAATAAGGAAGACCAAAGAAGAATCGATGCCTTTGAATTACGGCGTCGATGAAGAATATTGAATATACATACCATGGACCACCAGAAGAACAAACAAATCTATCTTGGTAAAAATATAGCCAGAATGCTCCTTGCAAGTGAGTATGGCGAGGCTTTGTCTCATGCACTTTGGACATGTTATCAGAAGGACCTGATAGAATCCCTGGAGAAGGATTCATGCTTAGTAAAGTGGAGGGTCATCGAAAAAGAGGAAGACCCTCAATGAGATGGATTGACACAGTGGCTGCAACAATGGGCTCAAATATAGCAAGGATTGTGAGAATGGTGCGGGATCAGGCAGTATTTCATTCTGTTGTACTGAGGTTGCTATGAGTCAGAACCCACTGGATGGCACCTAACAGCAACAATAACAGCAAAAGGAAGCTGGAGGACTTCTGAAAGGAGCCACGCAGCCCTTGCAGCAGCGTCTCCCATCTTCCCGGTGCACAGGGCATCGTATTCCTTGCCGGGTACCAGTTCGTAAAAGCAGGAACCAGTTCTTTCTTGTTTGTAGCATCACACGTGGGCGGGGGGGTGGACTACTTGTTTGCAATAACATCATCTGGCAAGCCTTTGAGGATTGGTTTCTGTGGCACTTACAGAAGAATACATCATTGACCTTCCTTGAATGTTTGCTTCAGGATTGCAGAACTCTGCTGAATACAAGTTAGATCACAATATAATCTCTTCAAGCAAGGCTACATTTAAGGAACCCTTGTGGCACACTGGTGAAGTGTGCTTAGCTGCTAACTGAAAGGGCTGCAGTTTGAACCCACCAGCTGCTCTGTAGGACAAAGATATGGCAGCCTGCTTCCTTAAAGATTACAGCCTTGGGAGCCTCTGGAGCAATGCCACTCCTAAAGGTTGCTATGAGTCAGAATCGACTCGACGACAATGGGTTAAATTGAGGCAGAAAGGCTAAGATTCTTCTCTAAGTGGAGACCAAGCTTTGTATTTAAAAAAAACTGTCTAAATGTTGCTATTGAGGCTTTTTAAAGACTCGCAGGGTTTTAAAGAAAATTAGTCCGCAATTCAGTACAAATTATTATGTTTATCCTGGGTGAATTACCAATCTATGAGTCACAGTTGTCTACATCACTCAGGCCAGGTTCGAGAGGAGCACCACAAAGACGCAGGCTCCGAAAATAGCTTTCGATAATGGTCACAATGCCGGCAGAGAGGACATTCTGAATTCTGATGACAACCTCAGAAGAAAATTCACCATTTTATACAACCATTTCCTTTCTGTCATTTCTAAAAGGAAAAATGAAGACCACGTCAAAGTTTAATATGGCCTGATTAGCAAGATCAATTAGAGACGGAAATAACTGGAGTACCTGGCCTTCTCAACAGGAAGAATATAAAAGTTAGAATATAAAAGAAATAGTGATGCATTTGAAGCAGGTATTTCCAAGGGGGAGGGGAGAATAATATACCAAAGGGTTTATTTCTGTCCATACAACAGTGACCTATTCATGTCCTTTAAGCCATCATATTCTCAGGTTTTAAATGACTTTGTACTTTCAAATTGTTGCCAAGGTTACGTTATAGGAAAACAAAGCAAATATTTGAATAATATAACGGTCTGAAAGCCAAACTCCAAATTTTGGTTGCTTCGAAGCATAAAGTCTTAGAAACCACATGTGGGAAGATGGTGGATAGTTCTTTGGTGATTTACCAAGTGCTGAGAAATCCGTTCTTCCGTAACCTTACAGCAGAAGGAGGGCCAGACCTGGTTTTCTTTCCCAAAGTCCCCAGCAGGAACAACCTACCTTTTCCACGGCTTTTTGTGCACGCCTGCGTGCAATGTAGACAAGCAAGCTGAGGCTTCTCGCCCCGCTAGGGTACTCCCGTATTCCAGAACATGCTAAAGGGACCCGGAGACGCCAAGGGATCTCTCAGATCTCTCCATAACTTAGTGATGCACACACTGGGGGTGAAGAATTTGGGGGGTGGGGGCAATATTTAGGACATCTAAAATATCTTTTGAAAAAATTAGTGCCAAAAGCCAGAGAATTTCAATCCCCCTCAAACACATGTCGACCTGGAACATCCAAATGTGACGTCATTAGGAAATAAGATATTTGCAGACATAGTTAGTTAACGTGAGGTCACAGGGGAGTGCCGTGGGTTCTAAATCCCATGACTGGTGTCCTTATAAGAAGAGAAGAGACAAAGACACTTGGGGCGGGGGGGGAGGGGGACATCAAGCGACAATGGACACAGAGAAACAATGGAGACAGGAACGCCAAGGATGGCTGGCAACACCGGAAGCTAGGAAGAGGCAGGGAATCGAATCTCCCCTAGACCCTTCAGAGAGACCATCACTCAACCAACACTTTGATTTTGGACTTCTGGCCTCCAGAGCCCCCCAACACTCCCTCTGCCAAAAAAAAATGCCATTGAGTCAATTCCAACAGAACAGTAGAGAATAAATTTCTTTTGTTTTAAGCCACCCACTTTGGGGTACTTTGTTACACAGCAGCCCTGGGACACTCCAACACCATTGAAAACATGCTTTTATTGATATGACTTCTCTCTATTCCCATATTTTGACAAAGAAATGAAAGAATATGTTATGACTAAAGCCATCTGCATCTCTTACAGGTGGGGGCAACCTTGGCTGCATATTAGAATTCCCCAGGAGCTTTTAAAAATTTCATTGCCCAAGTTCAATCCGAACCTCTGAAGGTGAGACTCAAACCGCAGCATTTTTTAACGCTCCCTAGGGAATTCCAAAGGAGCCCTGGTGGTGCAGTGGTTAAGTGCTCTGCTGCTAACTGAATGGTCGGAGGTTTGAACTCAGCAGCTGCTCTGCAGGGGAAAGATGTGCTAGTCCACTTTGGTAAAGACTACAGCTTTGGAAACCCTATGGGGCAGGTCTGCTCTGTCCTGTAGGGTCACTGTGAGTCAGAATCGACTCAGTGGCAATGTGTTTGGTTTGGTTGGGTAATTCCAATTGCAGCTAAGGCTGAAAGAACCACTGATGTGCTGGGACACAGCTGTACGGTTTTGCAATGAAACCATAAGCTTCAGAGCCAGGCAAGTCTTGGCTTCATTTCTGGCTTTGCTACCTACTAGCTGTGTCCTTGAGCAAGTCACTTACTTTTGTCATGTGCTTACCTGGGATTGTGAAGATTAATCTTTTTAATCATGTAAAACCTCCGAAAGTGCCTGGCTCAGAATAGGTATCTAATAATACATGTCACTTTCGTTTCATTCTCCCAATATATACAGAGGCAATTTAGCAGGGTGGGTAAGAATTCTGGAGTAAGGCTGTTGGCAATCACATTCTGATTCCACCACTTGTTGTTAGCTGCCTCTGAGTGAGCCCCTGACTCATGGTGACCTCGTGCACAACAGAACAAAATGCTATCCAGTCCTGCGCCATTCCCGTGATTGGTTGCAGACTGAACTGTTGTAATCCACAGGGTTTTCATTGGCTGATTTTTGGAAGTAGATCTCCAGGTCTTTCTTCCTAGTCCATCTTAGTCTGGGATCTCCACTGAAACTTGTTCACATCATAGCAACACACAAGCCTCTACTTTCAGGTGGCTATTCTTGAGGTACATTGGCCAGCAATGGAACCCAGGTCTCTGCATGGAAGGTGAGAATTCTACCACTGAACCACCAATCCTTGGGTTCTTCTCGGTGCTCAGTTCTCTCATTTATAAAATGGAGCCTCAGAGAATCACTACAAAGTTTATGTGGGATAATAAAATAATTTTCATCCAAGTAGAGCACTTTGAACAGTATCTGGCTCATTTCAGCATTCAGTAAATGTTAGCTTACATTATAGACACTATCTGGTAACTCCTCACACATCTTCTCTTCAATAACATGTAACTCCAGGTGGTAAATTTCACCAACCCTTCTCTTCCCCATTAGAAGCAATATGATGTATTTGAAGGAGCTGGGTCAGACCAGGAGTCAGGAGACCTGAGCTCTGAGTTCACCTGAGATACCATGAAGCTTCAAGACCAAAGACATGTCACTTTGCCCAGTTCTGCATTCCAGGCCTCAATTTGTAAAACGGAAAGTTTTAATAAGCTAATCCCTATAGAATCTTGTAGCATAAAAACTTTGTGATTATCTGAATACCCTAAACCGATAGATGAAATGTTGGGTGTGTTTGGCAAACAATCCCAATGCTAATTTTATGGCACGTCGTGGTTAGGATTCACAAAAATCTAGAATTATCAGAAAAAGAAATCAAATTCCATTTCATTGAAGCAAAGACAATCCCTGGACCTTACAAGACATTGCAGACCTAGAGGCACTGGAGTCCACCACGCAATGGCCCATTGAAGCTGGAGAGAAGACATCAGCTCACACACGTAAATTTTCGAGCTTAAGAAGTAGCCCAACCTGGGAACATAAACTGGTACAAACTCTCTAGTGGCCAGTTTGTTAATATGTGTCAATAGTCTAATAAATACACAGTAATTACACTTCAAGGAGCCCTGGTGCCACAGCGGTTAAGCACTCGGCTGCTCAACAAACGCAAGGTTGGCAGCTTAAACCCACAAGCCATTCTGTGGGAGAAAGATCTGGCAGTCTGGAAACCCAATAGGGCAGCTCTACCCTGTCCTGGAGGATCACTCTGAGTTAGAATTAACTCAACACCAACTGCCTAATTACACTTCACTATCACCCATGAGTTTATCATACCATGGTGCCTTGCATGTTGCTGTGATGCTGGAAGCTATGCCACCAATACTCAAATACCAGCAGAGTCCCTACCCATGGTGGACGATTTTCAGCTGAGCTTCCAGACTAAGACAGACTAGGAAGAAGGACCTGGCGATCTACTTCTGAAAAAGATTAGCCTGTGAAAACCTTATGAACAGCAGCAGAACATTGTCTGATACAGTGCCAGAAGATGAGCCCCTCAGGTTGGAAGGCACTCAAAAGACTACTGGGGAAGAGCTGCCTCCTCAAATAGAGTTGACTTTAATGAAAAGGTTGGAGTCAAGCTTTTGGGACCTCCATTTCCTAATGTGGCATGACTCAAATGAGAAGAAATAGCTGTAAACATCCATTAATAACTGGAACATAGACTGTACGAAGTATGGATCTAGGAAAATTGGAAATCATCAAAAACAAAATGGAACACATAAACATCAATATTCTAGGCATTAGTGAGTCACAGTAGACTGGTATTGGCCATTCTGACTCAGACAATCATATGGTCCATTATGACAAATAGTAGAGGAAATGACAAACTGAAGAGGAATGGCATTGCATTCATCATCAAAAAGAACATTTCAAGTTCTATCCTGAAGTACAATCCTGTCAGTGAAAAGATAATATCCATACGCCTACTAGGAAGGCCATTTAATAGACTATTACTCAAATTTTCACACAAACCACTAAGGCTAAAGATGAAGAAAGTGAAGATTTTACAATTTCTGCAGCCTGAAATTGACTGAACATGCAATAGGGATACATTGATAATTACTGGTGATTCGAATGTGAAAGCTGAAAACAAAGAAAAATGATTGGTAGTGGGAAAATATGGCCTTGGATATACAAATGATGCTGGAAATCCCATGACAGAATTTTGCAAGACCAACAACTTCCTTGCAAATACCTTTTCTCAACATCATAAATAGACTGTATACATGTGGACTTCACCGGATGGAATACACAGGAATCAAATCGACTACATCTTTGGAGGGGGACCATGTTGTTGTCATTGTTGTTACTGTTAGGTGCCCTCAAATTGGTTCCCACTCATAGCAACCTTATGCACAACAGAATGAAATACTGCCTGGTCCTGAGCCACCCTTACAATCGTTGTTATGCTTGAGCTCATTGTTGCAGCCACTGTGTCAATCCACCTCGTTGAGGGTCTTCCTCTTTGCTGCTGACTCTCTACTCTGCCGAGCATGATGTCCTTCTCCAGGGACTGATCCCTCCTGACAACATGTCCAAAGTATGTAAGACGCAGTCTCGCCATCGTTGCTTCTAAGGAGCATTCTGGTTGTACTTCTAAGACAGATTTGTTTGTTCTTTTGGCAGTCCATGGTATATTCAATATTCTTCGCCAACACCACAATTCAAAGGCATCAATTCTTCTTCGGTCTTCCTTATTCATTGTCCAGCTTTCACATGCATATGATGTGATTGAAAATACCATGGCTTGGGTCAGGGGCACCTTAGTCTTCAAGGTGACATCTTTGCTCTTGAACACTTTAAAGAGGTCCTTTGCAGCAGATTTACCCAATGCAATCTGTCTTTTGATTTCGTGACTGCTGCTTCCATGGCTGTTGATCGTGGATCCAAGTAAAATGAAATCCTTGACGACTTCAATCTTTTCTCCGTTTATCATGATGTTGCTCGTTGGTCCAGTTGTGAGGATTTTTGTTTTCTTTATGTTGAGGTGTAATCCATACTGAAGACTGTGGTATTTGATCATTAGTAAATGCTTCAAGTCCTCTTCACTTTCAGCAAGCAAGGTTGTGTCATCTGCATAATGCAGGTTGTTAATGAGTCTTCCTCCAATCTGATGCCCTGTTCTTC
This sequence comes from Elephas maximus indicus, assembly GCF_024166365.1. NCBI lineage: Eukaryota > Metazoa > Chordata > Mammalia > Proboscidea > Elephantidae > Elephas > Elephas maximus. Next base: position 111,805,630 of record NC_064828.1, on the reverse strand, counting down.
TTCATATAGTCCAGCTTCGGATTATTTGCTCAGCATACAGATTGAATAGGTGTGGCGAAAGAATACAACCCTGACGCAAACCTTTCCTGACTCTAAACCAATAAATATCCCCTTGTTTTGTCCGAACAACTGCCTCTTCATCTATGTAAAGGTTCCTCATGAGCACAATTAAGTGTTCTAAAATTCCCATTCTCTGCAATGTTATCCATAATTTGTCATGATCCACACAGTTGAATGCCTTTGCATAGTCAATAAAACACAGGTAAACATCTTTCTGGTATTCTCTGCTTTCAGCCAGGATCCATCTGACATCAGCAATGATATCCCTGGTTCCACGTCCTCTTCTGAAACCGGCCTGAATTTCTGGCAGTTCCCTGTTGATATACTGCTGCAGCTGCTTTTGAATGATCTTCAGCAGAATTTTGCTTGTGTGTGATGTTAATGATATTGTTCTATCATTTCCACATTCGGTTGGATCACCTTTCTTGGGAATAGGCATAAATATGGATCTCTTCCAGTCACTTGGTCAGGAAGTTGTCTTCCAATTTTCTTGACATAGGTGAGTGAGCACCTCCAGCACTGCATCTGTTTGTTGAAACATCTCAATTGATATTCCATCAATTCCTGGAGCCTTGTTTTTTGCCAATGCCTTCAGAGCAGCGTGGACTTCTCCCTTCAGTACCATCGGTTCCTGATCATATGCCACCTCTTCAAATGGTTGAACATTGACTAATTCTTTTTGGTATAATGACTCTGCGTATTCCTTCCATCTTCTTTTGATGCTTCCTGTGTCGTTTAATATTTTCCCCACGGAATCCTTCACTATTGCAACTCGAGACTTGAATTTTTTCTTCAGTTCTTTCAGCTTGAGAAATGTCAAGCATGTTCTTCCCTTTTGGTTTTCCATCTCCAGCTCTTTGCACATGTCATTAAAATACTTTACTTCGTCTTCTCGAGCCACCCCTTGAAATCTTCCGTTCAGTTCTTTTATTTCATCAATTCTTCCTTTTGCTTTGGCTGCTCGACACTCAAGAGCAAGTTTCAGAGTCTCCTCTGACATCCATCTTTGTCTTTTCTTTATTTCGTGTCTTTTCAATGACCTCTTGCTTTCTTCACGTATGATGTCCTTGATGTCATTCCACAACTCGTCTGGTCTTCGGTCATTAGTGTTCAATGAGTCAAATCTATTCTTGGGATGGTCTCTAAATTCAGGTGGGATGTACTCAAGATCATATTTTGGCTCTCGTGGACTTGCTCTGATTTTCTTCAGTTTCAGCATGAACTTGTATTTGAGCAATTGATGGTCTGTTCCACAGCTGGCCCCTGGCCTTGTTCAGACTGGTGATATCGGGCTTTTCCCTCGTCTCTTTCCACAGATGTAGTCAGTTTGATTTCTGTGTGTTCCATCTGGCAAGGTCCATGTGTATAGTCGCTGTTTATGTTAGTGAAAGGAGGTATTTGCAATGAAGAAGTCGCTGGTCTTGGAAAATTCTATCATTCGCTCTCTGGCATTGTTTCTATCACCAAGGCCATATTTTCCAACTACTGATCCTTCTACTTTGTTTCCAACTTTCTCATTCCAATCGCCAGTAATTACCAATGCATCTTGATTGCATGTTCGATCAATTTCAGACTACAGCAGCTGATAAAAATCTCCTATTTCTTCATCTTTGGCCCTAGAGGTTGGTGCGTAAATTTGAATAATAGTCATATTAACTGGTCTTCCTTGTAGGTGTATGGATATTATCCTATCACTGACAGCATTGTATTTCAGGATAGATCTTGAAACGTTCTTTTTGATGATGAATGCAACACCATTCCTCTTCAAGCTGTCATTCCCAGCATAGTAGACTATATGATCGTATGATTCAAAATGGCCAATACCAGTCCATTTCAGCTCACTAATGCCTAGGATATCAATGTTTATGCATTCAATTTCATTTTTTGATGATTTCCAATTTTCCTAGATTCATACTTTGTACGTTCCAGGTTCTGATTATTAATGGATGCTTGCAGCTGTTTCTTCTCATTTTGAGTTGTGCCACATCAGCAAATGAAGGTCCTGGAAGATTTATTCCATCCACTTCATTAAGGTCGACTTTACTTTGAGGAGGCAGCTCTTCCCCAGTCAACTTTTGAGTGTCTTCCAACCTGGGGGGCTCATCTCCCAGCACTATATCAGACAATGTTCTGCTGCTATTCATAAGGTTTTCACTGGCTAATGCTTTTCAGAAGTAGACTGCCAGGTCCTTCTTCCTAGTCTGTCTTAGTCTGGAAGCTCAGCTGAAACCTGTCCTCCACAGGAGACCCTGCTGGTATCTGAATACCAATGGTATAGCTTTTAGCATCACAGCAACACAGAAGCCCCCACAGTATGACAAACTGACAGACATGTGGGGGGAGGGAGACCATAGAAAAGCTCAATATCATCAGTCAAAACAAGGTCAGAGGCTGAATACAGAACAGACCATCAATTGCTCATAAGCAAGTTCAAGTTGAAACTGAAGAAGATTAGAATAAGTCCATGAGAGTCAAAGTAAGACCTTGAGTATATCCCACCTGAATTTAGAGACCATATCAAGAATAGATTTGATGCATTGAACAGTAATAACTGAAGACCAGATGAGTTGTGGAAAGACATCAAGGACATCATACATGAAGAAAGCAAGAGGTCATTAAAAAGATGGGAAAGGAAAAAAAGACCAAAAGGGATGTCAAAAGAGACTCTGAAAGTTGTTCTTGATCATAGAGTAGCTAAAGCGAATGGAAAAAATGATGAAGTAAAAGAGCTGAACAGAAGATTTCAAAGGGCATCTCAAGGAGACAAAGTATTACAATGACATATGCAAAGACCTGGAGTTAGAAAACCAAAAGGGAAATTCTCAGCATTACTCAAGCTGAAAAAACTGAAGAAAATATTCAAGTCTCAAGCTGCATTAGGGAAGGATTCTATGGGCAAAATTCTGAACAACTCAGGAAGCATAAAAGAAGATGGAAGGAATATACAGATTCACTGCACCAAAAAGAATTGGTCGACATTCAGTCATTTCAGGGGGTAGCATATAATCAAGAACCAATGGTAGTGAAGGAAGAAGTCAAAGCTGCACTGAAGGCACTGGCAAAAAAACAAGGCTTCAGAAATTGGCAGAATACCAAGTGAGGTGTTTCAACAAAAGAATGCAGCACGGAAGTGCTCACTTGTCTATGCCAAGGAATTTGGAAGACAGCTACCTAGCCAACCCACTGGAAGACATCCATGTTTATGCCTATTCCTAAGAAAGGTTATCCAACTGAATTCAGAAATTATCCGACAATATCATTAACATCACAAACAAGTAAAATTTTTCTGAAGATCATTCAAAAGTGGTTGCAGCAGTACATCAACAGGGAATGCCGAGAAAATCAAGCCAGATTCAGAAGAGGACCTAGGACCAGGGATATAACTGATGATGTCAGATAGATCCTGGCTGAAAGCAGAGAAAACCAGAAAGATGTTTACGTATGTTTTATTGACTATGATAAGGCCTTCAACTGTGTGAATCACAACGAATTACAAATAATGTTGGGAAAAACGGGAATTCCAGTACATTCAGTTGTGTTCATGAGGAACGTATACATAGATCAAGAGGCAGTCATTTGAGCTGAACAAGGGGATACTGCATAGTTTAAACTCAGGAAAGGTGTGAGTCAGGGTTGTGTCATTTCACCATACTTATTCAATCTGTATGCTGAGCAAATAATCCCAGAAGCTGGACTTATGAAGAAGAATGGGGCATCAGGAATGGAGGAAGACTCATTAACAGCTGATGACAGATGACACAACCTTGCTTGCTGAAAGTGAACAGGACTTGAAGCAATACTGATGAAGATCAAAGCCTAAAGCCTTCAGTATGAATTACACCTCAACATAAAGAAAACAAAAATCCTCACAACTGGACCAATAAGCAAAATTATGATAAGAGGAGAAAAGATTGAAGTCATCAAGGATTTCATTTTATTTGGATCCACAATCAACACCTATGGAAGCAGCAGTCAAGAAATCAAACCATGCATTGCATTGGGCAAATCTGCTGCGATAGATCTCTTTAAAAATTGTTAGAAAGCAAAGATGTCACTTTAAGCACTAAGGTACACCTTACCCAAGCCATGGTGTTTTCAATCACCTCATATGCATGCGAAATCTGGGTAATGAATAGGGAAGACCAAAGAAGAATTGATGCCTTTGAACTGCAGTGCTGGCGAAGAATGTTGAATATACTATGAACTCCCAAAAGAACAAATAAATCTGTCTTGGAAGAAGTACAACCAGAATTTTCCTTAGAAGCAAGAATGGTGAGATTTTGTCTCACATACCTTGGACTTGTTATCAGGAGGGATCAGTCTCTGAAGAAGGACATCATTCTTGGTAAAGTGGAGGACCAGCAAAAAAAAGGAAGACCCTCAATGAGATGGATTGACACAGTGGCTGCGACAATGGGCTCAAGCATAACAACAATTGTGAGGATGGCACAGGACCAGCCAGTGTTTCATTCTGTTGTACATAAGGTTGCTATGAGTTGGAACCAACTTGAACTTGACCACACCTAACAACAAAAACAAGAAGACAGGGAAATCATTACAGACCCTACAGATATTAAATATATAATAAGAGACTATGCCAACCTTAATAAATTTGATTACGGGGACAAATTCTTTGAAACAGAAAATTTGAATAGTCATATATCTATAAAAGAAATCAAATTCTTTATCAAGCACCTGTCCACAAGGAAAATTGTTACCCGGATTGCTTCATTGATTAATTCCATTAATATTTAAGGAAGTAATAGATTCAACCATACACAAGCTCTTTCTGAAAATAGAGGAGGGAATACTTCCCAACTCGTTTTATGGGGCCACCAAAACTCTAATACCAAAGTCTCACAATGATATTACAAAGAGAAGAAAATTATAGACCAATATCCCTCAGGAACATAGATTAAAAATCCTTAATAAAATATTGGTAAATAGAATCCAGTAATATAAAAAAGATAGTACACCATGATCAAATGGGCATTATCCCAAAAACTCAAGGTTAACTTTTAAAAATCAATGTAATTCACAATGTTAACAGAGTAAAGGAGATAAACCGCACTATCATTTCACTAAATGCAGAAAAAAGCATTTGATAAAGTTCAACACTCATTCATGATTTAAAAAAGAAAAAACTAGAAATAACATCATATCTACAGTTAATATACTTAATAATGAAAGACTGAAGTTTTCTCCATTAAGATTGGAAACAAAGCAAGGATGTCTACTCTCACCATTCTTATTTAACATTGCACTGAAATTAGTAAAATAAGCCAAGAAAAATAAATAAAAGTCTACCAGATTGGAAAGGGAAAAGTAAAATTGTCTCTATTTTCAGACGACAAAGAAAAATCCAAATGAATTAAAAAAAAAAAAAAAACCCTACTAGAACTAATGACTGAATTCAGCAAGATTGAAGGATAGAAGGTTAATACACCAAAGTCAACTGTATTTTTATATATGGACAGCAAACAATTGAGAAATGAATAATTCCACTCACAATACCATCAAAAAGCATAAGATAGGGATAAATTTAACAAAATATATGCAAGACCTACATACTGAAAACTACAAAATATTCTGAGAGAAATTAAAGAAGGCATAAATAAATGGAGAAATATACTAAGGTATGGATAATAAGCCTTACCATTGATAAGAAGTCAATCCTGTCCAAACTATCTATAGATCCAACTCAGCCCCAATTATAAGGCCAGCATTTTTTTGGTAGAAATCGACAAGATTATTTTAAAATTCATATGGAAATGCAAAGGGCCTAGAACCACACTGTACATTGAGTAGTCACTAACCGTATGTGACTGCTTAAATTTATATTTATATTAATTAAACTAATTAAAAATTCAGTTTCTCAGTCACACCGACCACATTTCATGGGCACAATAGCCACACATGGCTAGTGGCTACCTTTTTGAACAGTGCAGGTATGTAAAAATTCTTAATTGCAGAAAGTTCTATTGGGCAGCACTGACCTAGCATATTCAAAGCAACCTTGAAAATAAAAGAAGAAAGTGTTAGGATTTACACTTCCTGACTTTAAAAGCATACTGAAAACCTACAGTAATCCAGAAATTGTGGCACAGGCGTAAGGATGGATAAAGTCAATAAAGTAGTATAGCGATCCCAGAAATAGATGTACACTTAGGTGGTTATGTGATTTTAAACAAAGGCACCAATATGACCTAATGGAAAAAGGAAGGTGTTTACAACAAATGGTGCTGGGATAACTAGATATTCGTATGAGGAAAAATAAACCTCAATCCCTACCTCACACCATATCCCAAAACTATTTTGAAATTGATGATATACCTAAACAGAAAGCTAAAACAATAAATCTTTCAGAGAAAAACATGGGCTAATATGTTCATGACTTATAAAGATAGGCAAGAACTTTTAACAAGTCACATATTACAAAAATTGTGAAAGAAAATATTGATAAATTACACTTCACCAAAATTAAAAATTTCTCCTCATCAAAAGACATCATAAGGGAAACTAATAGGCAAATTTACAGTCTGGAAGAAAATATTAGCAAAATAAATGTACGACAAAAGGCTGGTATCCAGGATATTTAAAAAAAAAAAAAAAAACTAGTACAACTCAACAATGAAAACACAAACAACTTCTTTTTTCAAAAAAAGACTGGGGGGACAAAGATTTTATGAAGAGACTTCCCAAAAGTAGGTAGGCAAATAGCCAATCGGCACAAGAAAAAATACTCAACATTATTAAAAATCAAGAAAATGCAGAATAAAACCCACAATAATGTACCACATTTTTTATACATATACTGGCACAGATGCAGTGTCGCTGTAATGCTCACACATTGTTGGTGAGAACGCAAAATGGTATAGCCACTTTGGGAAAATACCCAGAAGTTTCTTTATAAAACTGAATATACACCTATCCTGTTGTTGTTGTTGTCAGGTGCCTTCAGGTAGATTGTGATTCATAGCGACCCCATGTACAACACAAAGACACTGCCGGTTTCAGTGCCATCCTCACAATTGTTATACTTGATCCCATTATTGCAGCCACTGTGTCAACCCATCTCATTGAAAGTCTTCCTCTTTTTTGCTGAACCTCTACTAAGCATGATGTCCTCCTCCAGGGACTGGTCCCTCCTGATAACATGTTCAAAGTATGGGAGACATAGTTTCACCATCCTTGCTTCTAAGGAGCATTCTGGTTGCACTTTTTCCAAGACAGATTTATTTGTTCTTTTGGCAGCTCATGGTATATTCAATATTCTTCACTGACATCACAATTCAAAGGCATTAGTTCGTCTTCAATCTTCCTTATGCGTCATCCAGCCTTCACATGCATATGATGCAATTGAAAACACCATGGCTTGGGTCAGGTGCACCTCAATCTTCAAGGTGACATCTTTGCTTTTCCACAGTTTAAAGAGGTCTTTTGCAGCAGATTTGTCTAATGCAATGAGTCTTTTGATTTCTTGACTGCTGCTTCCATGGGTGTTGGTTGTGGATTCAAGTAAAATGAGATCCTTGACAACTTCAATCTATTCTCCATTTATCATCATGTTACTTATTGGTCCAGTTGTGAGGATTTTTGTTTTATATTGAGGTGTAATCCATACTGAAGGCTGTGGTCTTTGATCTTCATCAATAAATGCTTCAAGTCTTCTTCATTTTCAGCAAGGTTGTGTCATCTGCATAACGCAGGTTGTTAATGAGTCTTCCTCCTATCCTGACACCCTGTTCTTCTTCATATAGTCCGGCTTCTCAGATTATCTGCTCAGCATACAAGTTGAATAGGTATGGCAAAAGCATACAACCTTGGAACATATCGTTACAGACCTGAAACCATGCAATACCCCCTTATTCTGTTGGAACGACTGTCTCTAGGTCTGTGTATAGGTTCCTCATAAGCACAATTAAGTGTTCTGGAATTCTCATTTTTCACAATGTTATCCACAATTTGTTATGATCCACACAGTTGAATGCCTTTGCATGATCGATAAAACACAGGTAAATATCTTCCTGGTATTCTCTGCTTTCAGCCAGAATCATCTGACATGAGCAATGATATCCCTGGTTCCATACCTTCTTCTGAAACCAGCCTGAATTTCTGTCGATATGCTGCTGCAGCCGCTTTTGAATGATCTTCAGCAAAATTTTGCTTGCGTGTGATATTAATGATATTGTTGAATAATTTCTGCATTCTGTTGGATCACCTTTCTTGGGAATACGCATAAACATAGATCTCTTCTAGTTATCTGGCCAGGTAGATGTCTTCCAAATTTCTTGGCATAGACAAGCGAGCACTTCCAGTGCTGCGTTTTTAACATCATAGAGACAGGATTTACAACACATAGGAAAATCACATCAGATGACAAAATGGTGGACGATCACACAATACTGGGACTCCTGGACTAGCCAAGTTGACAGATATTTGGGGGGATGCAATTCAATCCATAACACTATACTACCTATTTGTGACATCACCTCTTTCATTTCTGATATTAATAATTTGTTTCTTCTTTTTCCCCAGATAAGTCTGGATAAAATTTATTCTAATTTATTGATCTAGTCAAATAGCCCATTTTTGTTTCATTGTTTGTTTCTATTATCTTCCTGGGTTTTTTTTAATTATTATTATTTCATTGATTTCCTCTCTGATCTTTTTTGTTTTCTTTCTCCTACTTTCTTTGGGTTTAATTTGTTCTACTTTATCAAGTTTCCTTTTCTTTTTTTAATGTTTACTGTGCTTTAAGTTAAAGTTTACAAATCTAGTCAGTCTCTCATACAAAAATTTATATACACCTTGCTATATACTCCTAACTGCTCTCCCCCAATGAGACAGCTCACTCATTCTCTCCATGCTATTTTCGTGTCCATTCTGCCAGCTTCTGACCCCCTCTGCCCTCTCATCTCCCCACAAGATAAGATGCCAACATTGTCTCACGTGTCTACTTGATCCAAGAAGCTCATTCTTCACCAGTATCATTTTCTATCCCATAGTCCAGTCCAATCCCTGTCTGAAAAGTTGGCCTTGAGAATGGTTCCGGTCTTGGGCTAACAGAAGGTCTGGGAACCATGACCAGTGGGGTCCTTCTAGTCTCAGTCGGACCATTAAGTCTGGTCTTTTTACAAGAATTTGGGGTCTGCAACCCACTGCTCTCCTGCTCCCTCAGAGGTTCTCTGTTGTGCTCCCTGTCAGGGCAGTCATCGGCTGTAGCCGGGCACCATCTAGTTCTTCTGGTCTCAGGCTGATGTAGCCACTAGTTTATGTGGCCCTTTCCATCTCTTGGGCTCATATTCCCTTGTGTCTTTGGTGTTCTTCATTATCCTTTGATCCAGGTGGGTTGAGACCAATTAATGCATCTTAGGCGGCTGCTTGCTAGCATTTAAGACCCCAGACGCCACTCTCCAAAATGGAATGCAGAATGTTTTCTTAATAGATTTTATTATGCCAATTCACTTAATGTTCCCTGAAACGATGGTCCCCAAGCCCCCACCCCTACTATGCTGGCCTTCAAAGCATTCAGTTTGTTCAGGAAACATCTTTGCTTTTGGTTTAGTCCAGTTGTGCTGACCTCGCCTGTATTGTGTGTTCTCTTTCCCTTCACCTAAAATAGTTTCTCTTTACTACATAATTAGTGATTATCCTTCTCCCTCCCTCCCCCCACTCATAACCATCAAAGAATATTTTCTTCTCTGTTTAAACTACTTATCGCATTCTTATAATAGTGGTCTTATACAATATTTGTCCTTTTGCAACTGACTAATTTCACTCAGCATAATGCCTTCCAGGTTCCTCCATGTTATGAAATGTTTCACAGACTCATCACTATTCTTTATCAATGCATAGTATTCCATTGTGTGAACAGACCATGATTTATTTATCCATTCATCTATTGATGGGCACCTTGGTTGCTTCCATCTTTTTGTTATCGTAAACAGTGCTGCAATGAACATGGGTGTGCATATATCTGTTTGTGTAAAGGCTCTTATTTCTCTAGGATATAATCCAAGGAGTGGGATTGCTGGATCCTATGGTAGTTCTATTTCTAGCTTTTTAAGGAAGCACCAAATTGATTTCCAAAGTGGTTGTACCATTTGACATTCCCACCAGCAGTGTGTAAGTGTTCAAGCCTCTCCACAGCCTCTCCAACATTTATTGTGTTTTTCGGATTAATGCCAGCCTTGTTGGAGTGAGATGGAATCTCATTGTAATTTTGATTTGAATTTCTCTGATAGCTAATGATCATGAGCATTTCCTCATGTATCTGTTAGCTACCTGAATGTCTTCTTTAGTGAAGTGTCTGTTCATATTTTTTGCCCAGTTTTTTAATTGGGTTATTTTGTCTTTTTGTAGTTGAGTTTTTCCAGTATCATGTAGATTTTAGAGATCAGCCGCTGATGGAAAACGTCATAGCTAAAAACTTTTTCCCAGTCTGTAGGTAAGCTTTTTACTCTTTCGACGAGGTCTTTGGATGAGCATAGGTGTTTGATTTTTAGGAGCTCCCAGTTATCTAGTTTCTCTTCTGCATTGTTAGTAATGTTTTGTATACTGTTTATGCCATGTATTAGGACTCCTAAAGTTGCCCCTATTTTTTCTTCCGTGATCTTTATCATTTTAGGTTTTATATTTACGTCTTTGATCCATTTTGGGTTAGTTTTTATGCATGGTGTGAGGTATGGGTCTCATTTCATTTTTTTGCAGGTGGTTATCCAGTTATGCCAGCACCCTTCATTAAAGAGACTGTCTTTTCCCCATTGAACTGTTTTGGGGCCTTTGTAAAATATCAGCTGCTCATATGTGGACGGATTTACTTCTGGATTCTCAATTCTGTTCCATTGGTCTATGTATCTGCTGTTGTACCAGTACCAGGCTGTTTTGACTACTGTGGCAGTATAATAGGTTCTCACATTTGGTAGAGTGAGGCCTCCCACTTTGTTTTTCATTTTCAGTAATGCTTTACTTATCTGGGCCTCTTTCCCTTCCATAAGAAGTTGGTGATTTGTTTCTCCGTCTCATTAAAAAATGTCATTGGAATTTGGATCGGAATTGCATTGTAACTATTGACTGCTTTTGGTAGAAGAGACATTTTTACAATGTTAAGTCTTCCTATTCATGAGCAAGGTATGTTTTTCCACTTATGTAGGTCTCTGTTGGTTTCTTGCAGTAGTATTTTGTAGTTTTCTTTGTATTAGTGTTATACATTTCTAGTAAAATTTATTCCTATGTATTTTATCTTCTTGGGGGCTACTGTAAATGGTATTGATTTGGTGATTTCCTCTTCGATGTTCTTTTTGTTGGTGTAGAGGAATCCAACTGATTTTTGTATGTTTATCTTGTATCCTGATACTCTGCTGAACTCTTCTATGAGATTCAGTAGTTTTCTTGAGGATTCCTTAGGGTTTTCTGTGTATAAGATCATGTCATCTGCAAATAGAGATACTTTTACTTCTTCCTTGCCGATCAGGATGCCCTTGATTTCTTTATCTAGCCTAATTGCTCGGGCTAGGATCTCCAGCACAATGTTGAATAAGAGTGGTGATAAAGGGCACCCTTGTCTGGTTCCCAGTCTCAAGGGGAATGCTTTCAGACTCTCTTCATTTAGGATGATGCTGGCTATTGGCTTTGTATAGATGTCCTTTATTATGTTGAGGAATTTTCCTTCTATTCCTATTTTCTGAGCATTTTTATCATGAATGGGTGTTGAACTTTGTCAAATCCCTTTTCTGCATCACTTGATAAAATCATGTGATTTTTGTCATCTTTTTTTTTTTTTTTGTATGATGGATTACATTAATTGTTTTTCTAATGTACCATCCCTGCGTACCTAGTATGAATCCTACTTGGTCATGGTGAATTATTTTTTTGATATGTTGATGAATTCTATTGGCTAGAATTTTGCTGAGGATTTTTGCATCTAAGTTCATGAGGGATGTAAGTCTGTAATTTTCTTTTTTGGTGGTGTCTTACTTGGATTTGGCATCAGGGATATGCTGGCTTCATAGAATGAAATACCTTTAGTAGTAATGGTGTTAACTCTTCTCTGAAAGTTTGGTAGAACTCTGCAGTGAAGCTGTCCAGGCCAGGGCTTTCTCTTTGTTGAGAGTTTTTTTTATTACCTTTTCAATCTCTTCTTTTGTTATGGGTCTATTTAGTTGTTCTACCTCTGTTTGTGTAAGCTTAGGTAGGTAGTGGGTTTCTAGGAATTCATCCATTTCTTCTAGGTTTTCAAATTTGAGTATAGTTTTTCATAGTAATCTGATATGATTCTTTTAATTTCAGTTAGGTCTGTTGTAATATCTCCCATCTCATTTTTTACTTGGGTTATTTTGCTTCCTCTCCTGTTTTTCTTCTGTCAGTTTGGGCCAATGGTCTATCAATTTTGTTAATTTTTTCCAAGAATCAGCTTTTGGTCATGTTAACTCTTTCAATTGTTTTTCTGTTTTCTGTTTCATTGAGTTCTGCTCTAATTTTCATTATTTCCTTTCTTCTGGTCCCTGAGCGTTTCTTTTGTTGCTCTCTTTCTATTTGTTCGAGTTGTAGGGGTAATTCTTTGATTTTGGCCCTTTCTTCTTTTTGTATGTGTTCATTTGTTGATATAAATTGACCTCTGAGCACTGCTTTCGCTGTGTGCCAAAGGTTCTGATAGGAAGTGTTTTCATTCTCATTGGATTCTATGAATTGCTTTATTCCATCCTTAATGTCTTCTATAACCCAGTCTTTTTTGAGCAGGGTATTGTTCAGTTTCCAAGGGTTTGATTTCTTTTCCCTGCTTTTTCTGTTATTGATTTCTACTTTTATGGCCTTATGGTCTAAGAAGATGCTGTGTAGTATTTCAATGTTTTGGATTCTGCTAAGGCTTGCTTTATGACCTAACGTGGTCTATTCTACAGAATGTTCCAAGTGCACTAGAAAGAAAGTATACTTGACTGCTCTTGGGTGGAGTGTTCTGTATATGTCGATGAGGTCAAGTTGGTTGATTGTGACTTTTAGATCTTCCGTGCCTTTATTGAGCTTCTTCCTGGATGTCCTGTCCTTCACTGAAAGTGGTGTTGAAGTCTCCTACTATAATTGTGGAGCTGTCTATCTCACTTTTCAATGTTGGTAGAGTTTGTTTTTTGTATCTTGCAGCCCTGTCTTTGGGTGCATAAATATTTAATATGGTTATATCCTCCTGGTATGTTGTCCCTTTAATCATTATATAGTTAGTGTACTTCCTTATCCTTTGTGGTGGATTCAACTTTAAAGTCTATTTTTCCAGAAATTAATATTGGCACTCCTGCTCTTTTTTGATTGTTGTTTGCTTCATATATTTTTTTCCATCCTTTGAGTTTTAGTTTGTTTGTGTCTCTAAGTCTAAGCCGTGTCTCTTGTAGGGAGCATATAGACACATCATGTTTTTAATCCATTCTGTCACTCTCTGTCTCTTTATTGGTGCATTTAGTCCATTTACATTCAGTGTAATTATGGATAGGTATGAATTTAGCACTGTCATTTCAATGTCTCTTTTTGTATGTTGTTGACAGTTTCTTTTTCCCACTTAAATTTTTGTGCAGAGTAGTTTATATATTGTCTTTTCCTCATATTCATTGCTATTGATTTTGTTTCTGCTGAGTTTCTATTTTTTTCTTGTATTTTATTTTGATGTGTAGGATAGTTGGTCTCCTTTGTGGCTACCCTAATATTTATCCCTATTTTTCTAAACTTAAACCTAACTTTTATTTCTCTGTATCGCCTTGTCTTCCTCTTCATATAAGATTTATGACTACATTTCTTAGTCCTTCTGTATTGTTTTATGTTGTCTTCTTTTACATAATAACATCACTGTTTCCCTGTTTTGAGTGTTTTTTATCTTGATTTATTTTTGTGATTTCCCTGTCTGGTTTGATATCTGATTGCTCTGTCCAGTGTTCTAGTCTTGGGTTGATACCTGATATTATCGATTTTCTAACCAAAGAACTCCCTTTAGTATTTCTTGTAGTTTTGGTTTGTGTTTTTACAAATTCTCTAAACTTCTGTTTGTGTGGAAATGTCCTAATTTCACCTTCATATTTGAGAGACAGTTTTGCTGGATATATGATTCTTGGTGGGCAATTTTTTCCTTCAATACTTTATATAAGTCAACCCATTGCCCTCTTTCCTGCATGGTTTCTGCTGAGTAGCCCAAGCTTATTATTATTGGCTCTCCTTTGTAGGTGACTTTTCACTTATCCCTAGCTGCTTTTAAAATTCTCTTTTTATTTTTGGTTTCGGCAAGTTCGATTATAATATATCTTGGTAACTTTGTTTTAGAATCTACCTTATGTAGAATTTGATGAGCATCTTGGATAGATATCGTCTCATCTTTCATGATATCAGGGAAATTTTCTGCCAGCAAATCTTCAACAATTCTCTCTGTATTTTCTGTTATCTCTCCCTATTCTGGTACTCCAATCACTCGTAGGTTATTTCTCTTGACAGAGTCCCACGTAATTCTTAAGGTTTCTTCATTTTTTTTAATTCTTTTATCTGATTTTTCTTCAAATATATTGGCTCCAAGTGCTTTACCTTCAAGTTCACCAATTCTACCTTCCACTTGCTCAGTTCTGCTCCTCTGACTTTCTATTGAGTTGTCTTATTCTGTAATTTTATTGTTAATCTTCTGAATTTCTGATTGCTGTTTCTCTATGGATTCTTGCAGCTTATTAAATTTTTCATTATGTTCTTGAATAACCTTTTTAATTTCTTCAATTGCTTTATCTGTGTGTTCCTTGGCTTGTTCTGCATATTGCCTGATCTCCTTCCTAATTTCGGCCCTGATGTCTTGAAGAGTTCTGTGTATTTATCTTTTGAATTCTGCATCTGGTAATCCCAGGAAGGCATCTTCATCCAGAAGATTCTCTGATCGTGTGTTTTGACAGCTTGTTGAGGTGATCATGGTCTGTTTCTTTATGCGACTTGATTTTGACTGTTGTCTCCAAGCCATCTATAAGTTATTGTATTAGTTTATGTTTGCTTATTGTATCATAGCTTCTTGCTTTGTTTTGTTTTGATATGCCCATATGGGTTGCTTGAATGAGCCAGCTTGATTATTTTCGCTTTTGGAGCCCTGATGTCCTGTCCCCAGATGGCTAGAGCTGTTATCAGGTATATCAGTCTAGGAGTCCATTCGCTTTTCTTGTATGAATTCAGCTCAGGTGTCTGGGTAGCTGATCATCAAGTGTGTGGTAAAGGCTCTGTCCTACAGTCTTAGAGCGGCAGGGGTGATTGGTGTAGGTACCGGTATCTGGTTGCAGCAGGAGGTCACATTCTGAATAAGGCAGGGGGCTGAAAATCATCCCCCAAGTTTCTCTGAGGAAAGCACTTCCCTGATTCCTACAGCGTACAGGCAGGTTAGTTCTGCAGATGGACCATGGGCATGCAATGTTTTTGGTTGTAAGGACTGGGAGGTACCAGTTATCCTTGGACCCCTGTCGCAGGTGGCTGGTTGACCTGAGTGGAGCCACCAGTCCTTAGGCCCCTGATGTGGGTAGGTGAGAACCCTGTTTACTGGCAAAGCAGTGTCAAACATCAAACACCCACCTCTCCACTGCACAGCTGCAACAGTTGTAGTCTGTCAATAAAGGCCTATTCTCCTGAAATAGGCCCACACAGGTCCATGCAGTGGGGAAAGGTATTCAAAGTCCATGGACCTTTTACACCTGGACAGAAGCCACTTCTGTCCTGAGCTCCCCAGGTTAGTGGAGTTGGCAAATTATCTTTCCCCCCAGTCATGAATTTGTTCCTTCTCCAAGGTCAGGAGGATGGCTCTAGGCACTCAACAGGGCCTATCTCAGGCCCAAGGAAATCAACAGCCACTGAAGCCAGCTAGGGGGCAGGGGGTGTGGTAAAATATACGCAAGTACTTAGTTTTTGCTGACAGCGCCTTTCTTCTCTGTGTCTGGAGGTGTAAGTAGGCTATGCAGCTGGCTCCTTCTACCTGAGGAAACTGTGGCCAAATGCTATGCCAGCCTGCCACAGCCACACCCAGGAATGGTGCCTGAGGGATCCCAGTGATTCAGGTCCAGTAACTCCTCTCTGCTTCCGAACTGACCCTCCCCCAGCCACTCAGTTGGTCTTCCAACTTTGCCTTTGATGTTCAGGACTCTTACGTTGTCATAAATATAATCGTTTTACTTGCTTTTTTGAGTCTTTGTTGTAGGAGGGAATCACCAGAAGCATCTGGTTATTCCGTCATCTTAGCCCCACCTCCTATTGCCTTATCAAGTTTCTTAAGGTATAAACTGAGGTCACCGATTGGATATCTACCTTCTAATATAGGAGTTTGATGTAATAAATTCCCCTGAAGTAGTCCTTTAGTGGCAACCAACAAACTCTGATGTAGGACTTTAATTTTCATTTCATTCAAAATACTTTCTAAGTTCCTGTTTGATTTCTTCTTTGATCCCTGGGTTATTTACAAGTGTGTTATTTAGTTTCCAAATATTGGGGATTTCCCATCTCTCTGTTAAAGATTTCTAATTTAATTTCGTTGAAATCAGAGAACATTCTTTGTATGACTTCAAACCTTTTTAATTTGTTGAGACTTGTTTGATAGCCAAGAACATGGTGTATCTTGGTAAATGTGTACTGTCCAATGGGAAAGAATGTGCATTCTCAAATTGTTGGGTGGAGTGTTCTATAAGTATCAATTAGGTCAAACTGGTGAATAGTGTTTTCTGAGTCTTCTACAATCTTACTGATTCCCTTTCTGCTTGTCCTATCAGTTATTGAGACAGAGGTATTGAAAACTCCTGGCTATAATTGTGTATTTCTTCTATCAGGTATATCAGGTTTTGCTTTATTTGTATTGAAGCTCTGTTATTAGGTGCATAAATTGTTAAGATGTCCTCTCTCTAAATGGACTTTTTTTTATCATTATGATCTTCATATTCTCTGATAATGTTCTTTGATCTGAAATCTACCTTGATGTTAGTATTCCAACTCCAGCTTTCTTTTGATTAGTATTGGCAAGGTATTATCTTTTTCCACCTTTGTATTTGTCTTTGTATCTAAGGTGTACTTTGTTTACTTGTTTGTTTTTGTTTCTTGGGGGATAAGGGCAGGCAGCATATAGTTGAGTCTTGCTTTTTTTTTTTTAAATCAATATACGTGGCTACAGGTTTATGGTGATGTGCGTATTAGTGGAGCTGGTCCTGTAAGAAAGGACGAGTAACCCTGTGCCACTAAATCTGAGTCACCAAAGGAAGCTGATTCTAAGGTCTGGGTGAATTGACTTTTCCTCAACTCCATGCATGAATTCTTATGGTCAAGTTGGAATTTAGTTTGTTCAGACCTGGATGATGACTTTCTTATACAGCTTTTGAGGGATTGCTTGTCTTGGAGTTTCTATTTGCCTTTTTTTTTTTTTTAATAAGTTTTTTTTATCGTACTTTAGTTGAAGGTTTATAGAGCAAATCAGTTTCTTATTAAACAATTAATGCACATATTGTTTTGTGATATTGGTTGCCAAAAACCAACATGTCAACACCCTCCTTTTCTTGACCTTGAGTTTCCCATTCTTTGCTTTCCTGTCCCCTCCTGCCTTCTCTTCCTTGCCCCTGGGTCGATGTGCCATTTAGTCTTCTTTTGTTTTATGGGCCTGTCTAATCTTTGGCTGAAGAGTGAACCTCAGGAGTGACTTCAGTACTGAGCTAAAAGAATGTCTGGGGGCCATATTCTTAGGGTTTCTCCAGTCTCTGCCAGACCAGTAAGTCTGGTGTTCGTGTGTGTGTGTGAAAGAGAGAGAGTTAGAGTTTTGTTCTACATTTTTCTCCAGTTCTGTCCAGGACCCTCTATTGTGATCCTTGTCAGAGCAGTTGGTTGTGGTTGCCTGGCACCATCCAGTTGTGCTGAATTCAATCCGATGGAGGCTGTGGTAGTTGCAGTCCAATAGTCCTTTGGGCTAATCTTTCCCTTGTGTCTTTGGTTTTCTTCATTATCCCTTGCTCTGGATGGGGTGGGGCCAGTGGAGTGTCTTAGATGGCCACTCACAAGCTTTTAAGAACCCAGATTCTACTCACTAAAGTAGAATATAGAACATTTTCTTTATAAACTCTATTATGCCAGTTGAGCTATGTGTCCCCCAAGACCATGGGCCCCAGCCTTCAGCCCAATAATTTGGTCCCTCAGGGAGTTTGGATGTGTCTGTGAAGCTTCTATGACCTTGCCTTGGTCAAGTTGTGTGGCTTCCCCAATATTGTGTATTGCCCTGCCCTTCACCAAAGTTACCGCTTATCTATTGTCTGGTTAGTGTTTTTCCCTTCCCACCCCTTCCCCCATGTAACCATCAGTCTTAGTCATCTAGTGCTGCTATAGCAGAAATACCACAAGTAGATGACTTTAACAAAGAGAAATTCATTTTCTCACAGTCTAGTAGGATAGAAGCCCAAATTCAGGGTGTCAGCTCCAGGGGAAGGCTTTCTCTCTCTGTTGGCTCTGGAGGAAGGTCCTTCTTGTCAATCTTCTCCTGGACTAGGAGCTTCATCTCGCAGGAACTCCGGGTCCAAAGATGCACTCTGCTCCTGGTGCTTCTTTCTTGGTGGTACGAGGTCCCCAACTTTCTGCTTGCTTCCCTTTCCTTTTGTCTCCTGTAAGGTGATATAGGCCACACCCCAGGGAAACTCCCTTTACATTGGATCAGAGATGTGACCTGAACAAGGGTGTTACATCTCACCCTAATCCTTTTTAACCACAGGCAGAGATTATGATTTATAACACATAGGAAAATCACAAAATGGAGGACAAGCACACAATACTGGGAATCATGACCTAACCTAGTTGACACACATTTTTGGGGGACACAATTCAATCCATGACACCATCACAGTTTCTTTCTGTGTATAAACCTTTTCATGAGTTTTTATAATAGTGGTCTCATACAATATTTGTTCTTCTGTGATGGACTCATTTCACTCAGCATAATGGCCCCCAGATTCATCCATGTTGTGAAATGTTTCAAAGATTCATCATCGTTCTTAATCATCACATAGTATTTCACTGTGTGTATGTACCATGGTTTGTTTATCCATTCATCTGTTGATGAGCACTTACGTTGTTTCCATTTTTGGCTATTGTGAACAGTGCTGCAATGAACGTGGGTGTGCATATGTCTATTTGTGTGATGGCTTTTATTTCTCTAGGATATATCCCTAGGAGTGGGATCGCTGGATCACATGGTATTTCTGTTTCTAGCTTTCTAAGGAAGTGCCATATCGTTTTCCAAAATGGTTGTACCATTTTGCATCACTGCCAGCATGATTGGGTCTTGCTCTTCATATTCAATCTGACAATCTCTGCATTTTAACTTTCTATTCACGCCATCTGTTCTTTGTTCTCTTTTTCTTCTTTTTCTACCTTCTTTTGGATTATTTGCATATTTTCATAATTTCATTCATGTCCTCTGTTAGCGTATGAGCTTTATGTCTTTGTTTTGTTATTTTGATGGTGGTTATGGGATTTACAGTACACATTTTAACTTATTCTCTATCTTCAAGTGATAGTATATCACTTTACACATAGCATAAGAACCTTACAGTAGTATACTCCCATTTTTCATCTCTGACTTTCATGCCATTGTTGTCATGCATTTTGCTTTTACATATGTTATAAACCTCACATTACATTGTTTTTTTTAAATAGTCAACTATCTTTCAAAGAGATCTAAATAATAAGACAACACCTTTAATATTTACCCATGTAGTTACTATTTCTTGTGCTATTTACTCCCTTGTGTAGACCCATATTTTAATATGATATCATTTTCCTTCTCCCTGAAGAACTTCCTCTCATATTTCTTATAATGCAAGTTGGTGATTAATTCTTTCAGTTTTTGTATGTCTGAAAAATTTTTATTTGACCTTCATTTTTGAAAGATATCTCACTGGCTATAGAATTCCAGGTTGAGTCTTTTCCTTTCAGTACTTTAGTGATGGTATTCCACTATCTTCTCACTTGCATTGTTTCTGGTAAAAAAAATGTGTTGTCATCCTTATCTTTGATAATCTGTACGCAGCATGTAATTTTTTCCTTTTGCTGTTTTTAAGATTTTCATTAGTTTTGAGCAATTAGATTGTAAGTGTGCTGTGTTGTAGTTTTCCTCATATTTCTTGTGCTTGCAGTTTATTAAACTTCTTGGATTTAGGAGTTTATAGTTGTCATCAAATTTGGAAAAGTTTTGGACATTATTTCTTCAAATTTTTTTTTTATGCTCTGTCTCTTTTTTGAAGATCTCTTATTACACATATACGAGGCCACTTGTAGTTGTCCATGGAACACTGATGCTCTGTTGTGGTTTTTTTTGTTTGTTTTTCTTCCAATTTTCTTTTCTCCATGTGTTTTATTTTGGGTAGTTTCTATTGTTACATCTTCAAGTTCCCCAATCATTTCTTCTGCAATGTCCAAACTCTTAATATCTCCATCCAGCATATTGTTCATCTCACATATTGTAGTTTCATCTCTAGAAGTTGTATTTAGGTCTTTTTATATCTTCCATGTCTCTACTTAACTTTTTGAACATATAGAATACAGTTGTGATAACTGTTAAATATGCTTCTCTGCTAATTCTAAAATGTGTCAGTTCTGATCAGTTTCAATTGATCGACTTCCTTCTTCATTATGGGTCTTGTTTTCCTACTTATTTGCAGGCCTGGAAATTTTTGATTGGATGCCAAATACTGTGAATTTCATGTGCTTGGGTGCTGGGTATCTTTTTATTTCTATAAATATTCTTGAGCTTTATTCTGGAATGGTATTAAGTTATATGGAAACAGCTTGAACTTTTCATATCGTTTAATATTGGTTATGTAGGACTGGATCAGTGATCCATATAGGGTTAATTATTCACCACCAGTGAGGCAAGACACTTCTGTGCATTTGCCTGATGCCCCATGAATCCTGAGGTTTTCCAATTGGTTTGGTGGAAACAGGCACTATTTCAGGTTCTGTTGTTTTTTAAGTGCCTCCAAGAAGGTTCTGACTCACAGTGACCCCATGTACAACAGAACAAAACACGGTCCAGTCCTGCACCATCCTCACAATCGTTGCTATGTTTGAGCCCATTGTTGCAACCACTGTGTTAGTCCATCTAGTAGAGGGTCTTCCTTTTTTGCACTGACCCTCACTTTACCAGGCATGATGTCCTTCTCCAGGGACTGGCCTCTCCTAATAACATGTCCAAAATATATGAGACAAAGTCTCGCCATCCTTGCTTCTAATGAGAATTCTGGATGTACTTCTTCTAAGACAGATTTGTTCTTATGGTATATTCAATATTCTTCACCAACAACTCAAAGGCATTAATTCTTCTTCAGTCTTCCTTATTTGCTGTCCAGCTTTCACATGCAAATGAGGCAACTGAAAACAACATGGCTTAGGTCAGGCCCACCTTAGTCCTCATGTGACTTCTTTGCTTTTTATCACTTTAAAGAGGTCTTTTGCAGCAGATTTGCCCAATGCAATGTATCATTTGATATCTTTATTTCTGCTTCCATGGACACTGATTGCATATCCAAGTAAAATGAAATCCTTGATAACTTCAATCTTTTCTTCACTTATCATGATGTTGCTTATTGGTCCGGTTGTGAAGATTTTTGTTTTCTTTATACTGAGGTGTAATCCATACTGACAGCTGTAGTCTTTTACCTTCATCAGTAAGTACTTCAAGTCCTCTTCACATTCAGCAAGCAAGGTTGGGTCATCTGCATATCGCAGGTTGTTAATGAGTCTTCCTCCAATCCTGGTGCCATTTTCTTCTTCATACAGTCCAGATTCTCAGGTTATTTGCTCAGCATACAAATTGAATAACTATGGTGAAAAGATACAACCATGACCCACACCTTTCCTGACTTTAAACCACACAGTATCCCCTTGTTCTGTTTGAACTACTGCCCCTTGGTCTGTGTGTAGTTTCCTCATAAGCACAATTAAGTGTTCTGATTTTTCATTCTTTGATATATTATCCATAATTTGTAATGATTCACACAGTCAAATACTTTGCATAGTCAATAAAACACAGGTAAACATCCTTCTGGTATTCTCTGATTTCAGCCAGGATCCATCTGACATCAGCAATGATATCCCTCATTCCATGCCCTCTTCTGAATGCTGCTTGAATTTCTGGCAGTTCCCTGTTAGTGTATTGCTGTAATCATTTTTGAATGACCTTCAGCAAAATTTTACTTGTGTGAAATATTAATGATATTATTTGTTGATTTTCACATTCTGTTGGATCTCCTTTGTTTGGAATGGGTACAAATATAGTTCTCTTTCAGTTGGTTGGCCAGGTAGCTGTCTTCCAAATTTCTTGGCATAGACAAGTGAACACTTCCAGCACTGAATCCATTTGTTGAAACATCTCAATTGGTATTCCATCAGTTCCTGGAGCTTTGTTTCTCTCCAATACCTTCAGTGCAGCTTGGACCTCTTCCCTCAGTACCATTGGTTCTTGATTATATGTTACCTCCTGAAATGGCTGAACATCAACCAATTCTTTTTGGTACGGTGATTCTGTGTATTTCTTCCATCTTCTTTTGATGCTTCGTTTAATGTTTTCCTTGTAGAATCCTTCAATATTGCTACTCGAGGCTTGAATTTTTTCTTCCTCTCTTTCCACTTGAGAAGTGCCAAGCATGTTCTTCCCTCCGGGCTTTCTATTTCCAGATCTTTGCACATCTCATTATATTACTTTTCTTTGTCTTCTATAGCCACCCTTTGAAATCTTTGATTTAGCTCTTGTACTTCATCATTTCTTCCGTTTGCTTTAGCTACTGTATGTTCAAGAGCAACTTTCACAGTCTTTTCTGACTTCCATTTTGGTCTTTTCTTTCTTTCCTGTCTTTTTAATGACCTCTTGCTTTCTTCATGTATGATTTCCTTGATGTCATTCCACAACTCATCTGGTCATCAGTCATTAGTGTTCAACAAGTCAAATCTATTCTTGGAGGGTCTCTAAATTTGGCTGGGATATACTCAAGGTCCTACTTTGGCTCTCATGAACTTGTTCTAATTTTCTTGAACTTCAACTTGAACTTGCATAGGAACAGTTGATGACCTGTTCCACATTTGGCCCCTGCCCTTGTTGTAATTGATGATATTGAGCTTGTCCATAGTCTCTTTCCATAGATGTAGTCAATTTGATCCCTGTTTTTTCCATCCGGGAAGGTCCATGTGTATAATTGATGTTTATGGTGTTGAGAAAGCTGTTTGCAAGGAAGAAGTCATTGGTCTTGCAGAATTCTATCATTCGATCTCCAGCGTCGTTTCTATCACAGTGGCCATATTTTTCAACTACCGGTCCTTCTTCATTGTTTCCAATTTTTGCATTCCAATTGCCAGGAATTATGAATGCACCTCAACTGCATGTTTGATCAATTTCAGACTGCTGAAGTTGGTAAAAATCTTCAATTTCTCCATCTTTGGCCTTAGTGATTGGTGAGTAAATTTGAATAATAATCTTATTAACTTTCTTCTTTGTGGACGTATAGATACTATCCTACCACCGATAGTATTGTACCTCAGAATAGATCTTGAAATGTTCTTTTTGACAATGAATGCAACTCCATTCCTCTTCAATTTGTCATTCCCAGCATAGTAGACCATATGGCTGCCTGATTCAAAATGGCCAATACCAGTCTAGTTTAGCTTGCTAATGCCTAGGATATCAATATTTATTCATTCCATTTCATTTTTGATGATTTCCAATTTTCTTAGATTCATACTTCATACATTCCATATTCTGATTATTAATGGATGTCTGTAGCTTTTTGTCTCTCTCATTTTGAGTCTTGCCACATCAGCAAATGCAGGTCTCAAAAGCTTTACTCCATCTACATCATTAAGGTTGATGCTACTGTGAGGAAGCAGCTCTTCCCTAGTCGTATTTTGAGTGACTTCCAACCTGAGGAGCTCACCTTTTGACACTATATCAGACAATGTTCCACGGCTATTCATAAGGTTTTCACTAGCTGATTTTTCTTCAGAAGTAGACTTCCAGGTCCTTCTACTTAGCCCGTCTTAGTATAGAAGCTTAGCTGAAACCTGCCCACCAAGGGTGACCCTGCTGATATCTGAAATACTGGTGGCAAAGCTTCCAGTATCACAGCATCCAGACTCTGTATGATTGCCAAATACTGTTACTTCTAATCCTGTCAGGTGGTTCTTGTCCTATATTTGAATAGTTTCCTCACTTGTATGTGCTTAGTATTCAGCTAAATATTCTAGGTCTAGATCCTCTACAGATTTTTGTAGTTCTTTCTTTTTCTGTAACTCTCTTCTCTCTGATATTCTGTCCTGGAAATTCTAGCCACCTCAATTTCCCTAGTTTTCTATCCTTACCACAGGGAGTCTGCCCAGCTCCTCCTGGGTTCCCTCTCCCTGTGCTCCAGCTTAGAAATGCTCTCAAGCCTGTACACTGGGGAAATCAAAGTACTTTTCTATCTCTCAGACATCACTGTCTGTGACGGTTAATGTTATGTGTCAACTCGGCAGGCTATGATCCTCAGCAGTTTGGCAGACATTAAGTAATCATCTTCCATTTTGTGATCTGACTTGAGCAGCCAATCAGTAGAAACGGGAATTTCTTTGGTCTACCTCCAGTGTATAAATGGATATGTCTCAACCCTGCACTCTTTTTTATCACCTAACCTCCAGTTCTTGAGACGTAAACCTGCAGAAGTCTCTGGCCTACCGCCTGACCTGCAGATTTTGGGTTCATCCACCCTTGCAATCACATGAGCCAGCAGAGGTCTTCAGCTGTCTTATAGATTTGAGACTTGCCAGCCCCAACAATTGAGCCATTTCCTCACAATTCTGTGAGCCATTTCCTTGATGTATACTTCTATGTATATTTATATATGCTTCACTGGTTTTGCTCCTCTAGAGAACCCAGACTAAGATGCTGTCCTTCATTGCCTAATATTGAGTGTTTTGAAAATTATTTATATATTTTGTTCTATTTTTTTGTTGTTGTTTTCAAATGGGAGGGCGAATTCAGTTCCTATTACTCTATCCTGTCTGGAATCAAAAGCCTCAGGAGGTGTAATTCATATTTAATTGAGGTAGCACAATATCATCATACGCAAGTGAAATTTTGCTGAAGATCATTCAAAAGTGGTTGCAGCAGTACATCAACAGAGAACTCCCAGAAGTTCAAGCCAGACCCAGAAGAGGAGTGAGAATGAGGGGTATCATTGCACATGTCAGATGGATCTTGGTTGAAAGCAGAAAATACCAGAAAGATGTTTACCTGCGTTTTATTGAGCATGCAAAGGCATTTGACTGTGTGGATCATAACAAATTATGGATAACACTGTGAAGAATGGAAATTCCAGAACACTTAGTTGTGTTCATGAGGAACCTGTACTTAGACCAAGAGGCAGCCGTTTAAACACAACAAGGGGATACTGCGTCATTTAAAGTCAGGAAAGCTGTGTCAGAGTTGTATCCTTTCACCATAACTATTCAATCTGTATGCTGAGCAAATAATCCGAGAAGCTGGACTATATGAAGAAGAACAGGGTATCAGGATTGGAGGAAGACTCATTAAAAACCTGTGATATGCAGATGACACAATCTTGTTTGCTGAAAGTGAAGAGGACTTGCACTTACTGATGAAGATCAAAGACTACAGCATTCTGTATGGATTACACCTCAACATAAAGAAAACAAAAATCTTCACAACTGGACCAATAAGCAACTTCATGATAAACAGAGAAAAGATTGACATTATCAAGGATTTCATTTTACTTGGATGCCCATGGAAGCAGCAGTCAAGGAATCAAAGGACACACTGCACTGGGCAAATCTGCTGCAAAAGATTGAGCCAGGAGAGGTCTTTCGCTGTCACCTGACTCACGGATTTGGAACTTGCCAGCCCTGACACCTGCATGAGCCATTTCCTCACAATTATGTGAGCCATTTCCTTGAAATATATTTTTCTCTATATGTATTTACATATGCTTCATGAGTTTGGTTTTTGGTTTTTCACTGATCTTGCTCCTCTAGAGAACCCAGACTAAGATGCTGTCCTTCATTGCCTGATGCTGAGTGTCTTGAAAATCATTGTTTATATATTTTGTCCATTTTGTTGTTGTTGTGTTAAAAAGCAAAGATGTCACTTTGAGGAATAACGTGTGCCTGACCCAAGTCACAGTATTTTCAATTGCCTCATATGCATGCAACAGCTGGACAATGAATAAGGAAAACCGAAGAAGAATCAATGCCTTTGAATTATGGTGTTGGCAAAGAATATTAAAAAACAAACAAATCTGTCTTGGAAGAAGTACAGCCAGAATGCTCCTTAAAAGTGAAGATGGCAAGACTTCGTCTCAGGCACTTTGGGCATGTCGTCAGAGGGACCAGTCCCTGGAAAAGGACATCATGCTTGGTAAATACAGGGTCAGAGAAAAAGAGGAAAACCCTTAATGAGAGGGATTGACACAGTGGCTGCAACAATGGGCTCAAGCTTAACAGTGATCATAAAGATGGTGCAGGACTGGGCAGTGTTTCATTCTGTTGTACATAGTGTCCCTACGAGTAGGAACAGACTCAACGGCACCTAGCAACAACAATAGCACAAGGATGTTAGATGTTGGGCAAAGCAGACAGTCCCCCTCAAGTCAATCATTGTCATGTATTTGTATTGCCTTTCCAGTATCCCACCAGACATCTATATAGAGGGAAAAAAGCATGTTTATACATTTCATAACATGGAGGAACCTGGAAGGCATTATGCTGAGTGAAATTAGTCAGAGGCAAAAGGACAAATATTGTATAAGACCACTATTATAAGATCTTGAGAAATAGTATAAACTGAGAAGAACACATACTTTTTGGTTACGAGGCGGGGAGGGTGGGAGAGGGTTATTTACTGATTAGTTAGTAGATAAGAACTACTTTAGGTGAAGGAAAAGACAATACTGAATACATGGAAGGTCAGCTCAACTGGACTGGACCAAAAGCAAAGAAGTTTCCGGGATAAACTGAATGCTTCGAAGGTCAGTGGAGCAAGGGCAGGGGTTTGGGGACTATGGCTTAAGGGGACTTCTAAGTCAATCGGCAAAATAATTCTATTATGACAACATTTTGCACCCCACTTTGAAGTGTGGCGCCTGGGGTCTTAAATGCTAACAAGCAGCCATCTAAGATGCATCAATTGGTCTCAACCCACCTGGATCAAAGGAGAATGAAGAACACCAAGGTCACACGATAACTATGAGCCCAAGAGACAGAAAGGGCCACATGAACCAGAGACTTACATCATCCTGAGATCAGAAGAACTAGATGGTGCCCAGCCACAACCGATGACTGCCCTGACAGGGAGCACAACAGAGAATCCCTGAGGGAGCAGGAGAACAGCGGGATGCAGACCCCAAATTCTCATAAAAAGACCAGACTTAATGGTTTGACTGAGACTAGAAGAATCCCGGTGGTCATGGTCCCCAAACCTTCTGTTGGCCCAGGACAGGAACCATTCCTGAAGACAACTCATCAGACATGGAAGGGACTGGACAATGGGTTGGAGAGAGATGCTGATGAAGAGTGAGCTACTTGTATGAGGTGGACACTTGAGACTGTGTTGGCATCTCCTGTCTGGAGGGGAGATGGGAGGGTAGAGAGGGCTAGAAATTGGCAAAACTGGCACGAAAGGAGAGACTGGAAGGAGGGAGCGAGTCATTAGGGGGAGAGTAAGTGGGAGTATGGAGTAAGGTGTATGTAAGCTTATATGTGACAGACTGACTTGATTTGTAAACTTTCACTTAAAGCACAGTAAAAATTATTTTTTAAAAAAAGCATGTTTATAATTATATTAAAAATTCTTCAAAAGAAAGGCCTGTTGATCTACTTTCAAAAAATCAGCCATTGAAAACCCTCTCAAGCACAGTTCTGCTCTCACACACATGAGGTCTCCATTAGTCAGAATCAACTCGACGGCACCTGGTTTGGTTTCAGGTTTTTATGTAGAATGTAACTCTGTTTTATGTACAAACACAAAGGTACTTTGGTACCATTTTAATATAAAATGAATTTTCTAGGAATGTGACTGCTATGTAAATAGAGGTAAAATATTGTTTTGTGTTTATCTGAATTCAACCAAGGATTCATACCATTCCAGAAAAATCTCATCACTGTTGGCAACACCACTGTCTCAGTTATCTAGTGCTGCTGTAACAGAAATACCACAAGTGAGTGACTTTAAAAAAGAAATTTATTCTCTCACAGTCTAGGCGGCTAGAAGTCCAAATTCCGGGTGCCAGTTCCAGGGGAAGGCTTTCTCTCTCTGTCGGTTCCAGGGGAAGGTCCTTGCCATCAATCTTCCCCTGGTCTAGGAGTTCTCAGTGCAGGAACTCCAGGTCCAAAGTATGCATTCTGCTCCCAGAGCTGCTTTCTTGGTGGTGTGAGGTCCTCCTGTCTCTTGGCTCACTTCTCTCTTTTATATCTCAAAAGAGGTTGACTACTTAAGACCCAACCTAATCTCGTAGACTGAGTCCTGCCTCATTAACATAATCCCTTCTAATCTCCCCTCATTAACATCATAGAGATAGGATTTACAACACATAGGAAAATCACATCAGATGACAAAATGGTGGACAATCACACAATACTGGGAATCATGGCCATGCCAAGTTGACACACAATTTGGGGGGACACAATTCAATCCATAACAACCATTTATAGTGTCTGATCCACCATCAGTGTAGCAGTCTGTACTTGTAGCAGATGAGCTCGTGCTGATTCTGGGAACATTTAACTGCTTCTTTATGACTTCAAGTGTTGCGCTCTGGCATTCACACATGATTTTATTATAAATTACTTTCCTATTATTTCTCCTTGCATTAAAGTTAGGGGCTACATTTTTTTTCTTAGTTATACGCATGGTAGATTATATAACCCATGATTTTCAAAGGAAAATAAAGAGGGAGACTATCAGTTCTCTATTGATGCATAACAAACTACCATGAAACTTAGAGGCTTAAAGCAATAACCGTTTATTTGTTTGTAATTCTACGGACTGGCAATTTGGACAGGGCTCAGCTGGGATGGCTCATCTCTGCTCCACAGGGTGCTGGCCAAGTGCACTTTGCCTTTGTGATTAGCTGGCAGATCAGTCAGGGACTGACTGGTCCTGGATGGCCACATCTGGCAGTTGGCTAGGACTGTCAGGTAGGGCACCTAGGTACTCCTTCTTTCCTGTGGTCTCTCCAAATGGCTCGATCAAGCTTCCTCACACTGTGATTAGATTTTAAGAGGGGGGAGGTAGACAGTGAAGAGGCTTTTGAGTGAGGCCATGGCTCTGAAGTCACACATCACTTCTACCACAATCTGTTGGTCAAGCTTTATCACAAAACCAGCCCAGATTCAAGGGGGTAGGAAAATAGACACCACTTCTTCATGAGGGGAAAACTTGGTGGTGTAGTGGTTAAGAGCTACAGCTGCTAACCAAAAGGCTGGCAGTTTGAATCCAAGAGGCTGTCCTTAGAAACTCTATGGGGCAGCTCTACTTTGTTCTATAGGGTTGCTATGAGTTAGAATCCACTCAACAGCTATGGATATGGTTTTTCTTTTTTTTTTTTTTTTTGGTTTTTTCTTCATGAGAGGAGTGGCCATATCACATTGCAAAGGGGAGTATACACCAGATGGGAGGAATCTGTAGCCATGTTTTGCAACTTACCACAGAGTATTACAAAATATTTGTTATAAAAAGGGATATCAGGTCTGATAGGCTTGAGAACCACCGCCATAAACAATGTTTTCCCCAATTCGCCACTCATCTGTCCCAAAGGACACACATCCTCAATTCCTCATGCAAGCAAATAAGAAAGAATCCTCTATGTACCTAAAAGAGCTTCAACTCCAGATTTATGGCAATAGGCTATTCTCCAACCTGCTAAGACACAGGGCCGCATTTGTCTCCTGCACTGAAAGCTTTCTTCATTTAGTACTTCTCAAACAGTTAGAAAAAAGGTGAACTGGGAAGCTGGCAATTACTTTTTTGTTTTGTTTTGTTTTTCTAACAAATAGGCAAACCAAGACACTAATAGGTTACCCTGAATTTTCAAGTGAAGAGTCTTCATTATCAGCTGGATGAAAAATTAATTGGATAGCTGACATGCTATGAGATAAGTGACACACTGCTGTTGCACCTGGTGCTACACAGATTTGATCTTACTTTCAATTGGTGGTATTCTTCACATCCTTCCTCCTGCTCCCTGATGCTCACATCAGAGGTGGCGAGAGACTGGCACCCAAAAGACCAAAGAGCCCCTGTGCACAATACATTACCCAAGTGGAGGGACCAACCCTTTTGGCAAGGGAAGGTTCTGGACAGTGTGTGCTGTGCTCTCAGCAGCTGTAGGACTTTGAACTCCTCCCAGAGGACAAGTTGTTCAGATCCAGATCCTCCTAGCCTGGCCTTGATTTTTCTAATGCTTTTTCCCCAAGGACCATGGGTTACAGTATGCACAGCAAGTTTGAATACAAATCACAGTGAAAACCAATAGACGTGTGTGTGTACTCAGAGGGCCCCTAAGTCACCATGTTTTTAGTTATGGCCAGGGTAGGAGGGGACGGGTCACATGTACAGTCAGAAATTTCTTTTTCATTGAGGAGAGTCCTTCTCCAGATACTATAATGTCAGCAGTCATTTCTGTCCACATTCCCTTTTCAGTGCAAATTGTTCCTGGCACGCCACTTCCTTCAACAGGCCCTAGAGAAGCAAAAAGACTTCAATCACATCGAGCCTGAAAAATATTTGAGAAGGGCAAGGTCATGATCCATTGTAACCTCAACGTTCCTGGCAAAACCCACTGGCCAAGGAAGGGTGCCAACTAAACAGAGCCCTGGGGAAAGCACTGCCTGACACCATAAGGATGCACCAGGAGATAGTCATCCTATTTGGGCTGAACCAAGGCACAAGTTCTTCCAAGGAATAAGTCTGTAAATCCTATTGGGAAAACCAGCAGAGAAGCTGCTTCCTCTCCGGATGTCACATAGAAAGTCACATTTGCATGATGCTCATGTCACATATGCACCATTCAAAGCTGAAAGTGGTGGCAGATATCGTCATTGAAGAAGTAGGGAGGTCCTACCAAACAGCACACCCCAAGCCTTGGGTCTTCCATTGGATTAACTTAGCGCACATTTAGGCTTCGCTTCATCCTCCCAGAGAGTTGGGATTTTTTTTCCTTTGTGCCATTTTTATTATTTACATATTTCCTGAGCTGTAAAAATATATTTACATAGGGTTACACAGAGGAATCTCTGAAAATTTACAACATCTCCTTAATATCAATTATTTCTTTTTCACATTTTTAATTTTATGTTTTTCTGGTTCTTTGTTATTCATGGACTTGAACTTCTGGGAAATTGTGTGTTTGATCAGATTTCCCTCAAAGACTTGTTATTGCATCTATTCAGTCATTCAGTACAAATGTTTTAAGCCCCCACTATGTACAGAGCACAATATTGGGCACTAGGAATTGACAACGTTTTTATGAAAGATGAGCCATGGGCATCATTGATGGTCACCCAGGTCCCATTACCACTGCATTATACCCCTCTTCTAGTGGCTGTGAGTGTTGACTACTCCTAGCTACCTCTTTTTTCAAAGAGTTTCCCCCCTCCACCATACAGGAGCCACCTCACCTGAGAGGTTATGTCCGTTTCCAGAGGTAGTTCAACGACTGGCCAACCCTGGAGTACCAAAGCCCACCCCCTTGTCTTAAGGTGAGGCCAGTTCAGTGGTGCAATTCATACTCCAGAGCTCCCCAGGACCAGGCTGATGCTGGGCTGCAACAGAGACCACCTCCTTGCTCAGCTCCTTCCCCCACTCATCTCTGCTGATCCCATCCCCCTTCTCCTCAGAGCACACTTCAACAAGTCAAGGGCAATTCCTGTCTGAGACTACACACTTGGCCAGCTATGAACTGAGCTCTCTTCGTAGCCTAAAAGAACAACACTGCCCCACACGGTGTCTTGGGGTCCAAAGATTCCTGCTTCATAAAGGGACTTCATAAGACTCTCATGTCTCAAAAATACCTGTCCCTAGTACTTACTGATGAAGATCAAAGACTACAGCATTCCGTATGGATTACACCTCAACATAAAGAAAACAAAGGTTCTCACAACTGGACCAATAAGCAACTTCATGATAAACAGAGAAAAGATTGAAGTTGTCAAGGATTTCATTTTAATTGGATCCACAATCAACACCGATGGAAGCAGCAGTCAAGAAATCAGATGACACATTGCATTGGGCAAATCTGCTGCAGAAGACCTCTTTAAAGTGTTAAAAAGCAAAGATGTCACTTTGAGGACTGAGGTGCACTTGACCCAAGCCATAGTATTTTCAATGGCCTCATATGCCTGTGAAAGTTGGACAATGAATAAGGAAGACCGAAGAAGAATTGATGCCTTTGAATTATGGTATTGGTGAAGAACATTGAATATACCATGGACTGCCAGAAGAATCAACAAATCTGTCTTGGAATAAGTACAGCCAGAATGCTCCTTAGAAGTGAGAATGGCAAGATTTTGTCTCACGTACTTTGGGCATGTCGTCAGGAGGGATCAGTCTCTGGAGAAGGGCATCATGTTTGATTAAGTAGAGGATCATCGAAAAAGAGGAAGACTCTCAACAAGATAGCTGCAACAATGGGTTCAAACATAACAATTGTGAGGATGACACAGGACCAGGCAGTGTCTCGTTCTGTTGTACATACAGTCGCTAAGAGTCAAAACAGACTTGACAGCACTACCAACAAGTACTTATCAAAGGAGGTCTGGTGGCCCAATGGTTAAACGCTTGGCTGCTAACCAAAAGCTAACCAAAAGCTCAGTGGTTCAAACCTACCCAGGAGCTCCACAGTAGAAAAGGCCTGGTGATTAGCTCTCATAAATATTACAGCCTAGAAGACGCCAACGTGTACTTCTACTCTGTCATGTGGGGTCACTAGGAAGTGCAATCAACTCAATGGCACCTAGCAACACAACAACAAGTACTTATCACAAAGTGTCTTATTAAGTTACTCTTTACTTAACATGTTTGGGGTCGCAGTAAGTAAATTAGTACAGTTGAAAGCACTGAGCTCAGAAGAAACAGGAGTTTTTTAAGGAGCAGCAGCTCTTACATATTAAAACTGTATGACTAGAGTGGGAGGTTACAGACAAGCACGGGAGGGGACAGGAATGAGCCATGTGGTAGTAGAGCAAAGTTGGAGACATCAGTGTGAACTCATGGTTAGCTTAATATAGATACAGATGGTTACATAGAGAAATATTTACAGATCTGTATTGCATACACATGTTCTTAAGCACACATATATTTCCTTGATCTATCAGCTGAGAGAACTGAGAAGCAAACAGATACCCCAGATCTTGATTTCTAATACTGTTCTCCAGTAAAAGGAACCAGGGCTCCTTGGAGAAATGACCTGACTCAAGGACTGGGACAGGAAATACACAAGATGAGCCTGGAGCATCTCGTAGTGCCAGAAAGTAAGGAAATGCTAAAACACACACACACACACACACACACACACACACCCCACAATGATAGGGGTATGTCAAAGGGATATAAAACCAAAAAAACCAAATCCAGTGCCATCAAGTCGATTCCGACTCATAGTGACCCTATGGGACAGAGTAGAACTTCCCCATAGAGTTTCCAAGGAGCACCTGGCGGATTCAAACTGCCGACCCTTTGGTTAGCAGCCGTAGCGTTTAACCACTACGCCACCAGGGTTTCCCAAAGGGATATAGGAGGCAATTAATGAGCTCCCAGTGGCCAAAAGTGGAACAATTTGAGCAACAAAATAAATAACATCACTTTGGATTATAACCCAAAGTGTAAAATAAACATTTTTGAGTCCATATGGATATAAATAAATGGGTAAGAAGAGACAAATCTCCTACATAGAAGATTTCCAAATAATTAATGTAGATACTCCACACTCAAGGAGTTGGAACATAACTCCTCTCCTTCATTGTGGGCTGGGCATGGTGACTTCCTTCCAGAGAATACAGTACAGAAAGGGGGAGCAGAGTAACTTTATAGTGGAGAAACCTGACAAGCACAGCCTCAGCCAGATGATCAAGTTCTACAACAAAAGTGAAAAGTCATGTTTATACCATATACCCTTGACACAATGCAATGAGAAACGGGCTTCACCTCTGTGGTCTTGCTCCTAAGACACATAACTCCAGTCTAAACATGATAAAAAACAGTACCCAAATTCCAATAGAGGGGCACCCTATAAAATAGCTGAGCAGGACTCCTCAAAACTGTCAAGGTCATCAAGAACAAGGAAAGTCTGACAAACTGCCACAGCCAAGAGAAGTGTAAGGAGACATGCTGACTAAATGTAATGTGGCACCCTGGTTGGGATCCTAGACCCAAAAAACAATACTAGAGGAAAACTAAAGAAAGATGAATAAAGTATGGCCTTTGATTAATAATGTTGTTGTTAGGTACCGTCAAGTCAGTTTTGACTCATAATGACCCTATGCACAACAGAATGAAACACTCTCTGGTTCTGTGCAATCCTCACAATTGTTGCTTGCTTGAGCCCCTTGTTGCAGCCACGGTGTCAGTCCATCTCCTTGAGGGTCTTTCTCTTTTTTGCTGACCCTCTACTTGTTCAATAATAATGTATCCATATTAATACATTTCTGTGTGTTCCATCTGGCGAGGTCCATGTGTATAGTCGCTGTTTCTGTTGGTGAAAGAAGGTATTTGCAGTGAAGAAGTAGTTGGTCTTGCAAAATTCTATCATTGGATCTCTGGCATTGTTTCTATCACCAAGGCCATATTTTCCAACTCCTGATCCTTCTTCTTTGTTTCCAACTTTTGCATTCCAATCGCCAAAAATTATTAATGCATCTTGATTGCATGTTCAATCAATTTCAGACTGCAGCAGCTGATAAAAATCTTCTATTTCTTCATCTTTGTCCCTAGTGGTTGGTGCATAAGTTTGAATAATAGTCATATTAACTGGTATTCCTTGTAGGCGTATGGATATTATCCTATCACTGACAGCATTGTACTTCAGGATAGATCTTGAACCGTTCTTTTTGACAATGAATGCAACACCATTCCTCTTCAAGCTGTCATTCCCAGCGTAGTAGACTATATGATTGTCCAATTAAAAATGGCCAATACCAGTCCATTTCAGCTCATTAATGCCTAGGATATCAATGTATATGAGTTCCATTTCATTTTTGACGATTTCCAGTTTTCCTAGATTCATACTTCATACATTCCAGGTTCTGATTATTAATGGATGTTTGCAGCTGTTCCTTCTCATTTTGAGTTGTGCCAGAAATCAAATTGACTACACCTGTGGAAAGAGACTATGGAAAAGCTCAATATCATCAGTCAGAACAAGGCCAGGGGCCGACTATGGAACAGACCATCAATTGCTCATATGCAAGTTCAAGCTGAAACTGAAGAAAATCAGAGCAAGTCCACGAGAGCCAAAATATGATCTTGAGTATATCCCACCTGAATTTAGAGACCATATCAAGAATAGATTTGACGCATTGAACACTAGTGACCGAAGACCAGACGAGTTGTGGAAGGACATCATGCATGAAGAAAGCAAGAGGTCACTGAAAAGACAGGAAAGAAAGAAAAGACCAAGGTGGATGTCAGAGGAGACTCTGAAACTTGCTCTTGAGCATCGAGCAACTAAAGCAAAAGGAAGAATTCATGAAGTAAAAGACCTGAACAGAAGATTTCAAAGGGCCTCTCGAGAAGACAAAATAAAGTATTATAATGACATGTGCAAAGAGCTGGAGATGGAAATCCAAAAGGGAAGAACACACTCAGCATTTCTCAAGATGAAAGAACTGAAGAAAAAATTCAAGTCTCAAGTTGCAACAGTGAAGGATTCCATGGGGAAAATATTAAATGATGCAGGAAGCATCAAAAGAAGATGGAAGGAATAAACAGAGTCATTATACCAAAAAGAATTAGTCGATATTCAACCATTTCAAGAGGTGGCATATGATCAGGAACTGATGGTACTGAAGGAAGAAGTCCAAGCTGCTCTGAAGCCACTGGCGAAAAACAAGGCTCCAGGAATTGATGGAATATCAATTGAGATGTCTCAACAAACAGATGCAGCACTGGAGGTGCTCACTCGTCTATGCCAAGAAATATGGAAGATAGCTTCCTGACCAAGTGACTGGAAGAGATCCATATTCATGCCTATTCCCAAGAAAGGTGATCCAACCAAATGTGGAAATGATAGAACAATATCACTAATATCACACGCAAGCAAAATTCTGCTGAAGATCATTCAAAAACAGCTGCAGCAGTATATCGACAGGGAACTGCCAGAAATTCAGGCTGGTTTCAGAAGAGGACATGGAACCAGGGATATCATTGCTAATGTCAGACGGATCCTGGCTGAAACCAGAGAATACCAGAAGGATGTTTACCTGTGTTTTACTGACTATGCAAAGGCATTCGACTGTGTGGATCATAACAAACTATGGATAACACCGCAAAGAATAGGAATTTCAGATCACTTAATTGTGCTCATCAGGAACCTTTACATAGATCAAGAGGCAGTTGTTCAGACAGAACAAGGGGATACTGATTGGTTTAAAGTCAGGAAAGGTGTGCATCAGGGTTGTATTCTTTCACCATACCTATTTAATCTGTATACTGAGCAAATAATCTGAGAAGCTGGACTATATGAAGAAGAACGGGGCATCAAGATTGGAGGAAGACTCATTAACAACCTGCATTATGCAGATGACACAACCTTGCTTGCTGAAAGTGAAGGGGACCTGAAGCACTTACTAATAAAGATCAAAGACCACAGCCTTCCGTATGGATTACACCTCAACATAAGGAAAACAAAAATCCTCACAACTGGACCAATGAGCAACATCATGATAAATGGAGAAAAGACTGAAGTTGTCAAGGATTTCATTTTACTTGGATCCACAATCAACAGCCATGGAAGCAGCAGTCAAGAAATCTAAAGACACATTGCACTGGACAAATCTGCTACAAAGGACCTCTTTAAAGTGTTGAAGAGCAAAGATGTCACCTTGAAGACTAAGGTGCCCCTGACCCAAGCCATGGTATTTTCAGTCACATCATATGCATGTGAAAGCTGGACAATGAATAAGGAAGACCGAAGAAGAGTTGATGCCTTTGAATTGTGGTGTTGGCGAAGAATATTGAATATACCATGGACTGCCAAAAGAACGAACAAATCTGTCTCAGAAGAAGTACAACCAGAATGCTCCTTAGAAGCAAGCATGGCGAGACTGCATCTTACATACTTTGGACATGTTGTCAGGAGGGATCAGTCCCTGGAGAAGGACATCATGCTTGGCAGAATACAGGGTCAGCGGAAAAGAGGAAGACCCTCAACGAGGTGGATTGACACAGTGGCTGCAACAATGAGCTCAAGCATAACAACGATTGTAAAGATGGCTCAGGACCGGGCAGTGTTTCGTTCTGTTCTGCATAGGGTCGCTATGAATCAGGACCGACTCGACGGCACCTAACAACAACAACAACATTAGTACATTAGTTGTAACAAATGTATCTTACTATTGAAAGATGTTACTACTAAGGGACAGTGGATGTGCGGTATATGAGAACTCTCTGTACTATCTTCACAGTTTTTCTGCAAATCTAAACCTATTCTAAAATGAAAAGTTTGTTTTAAAAAAAAAGCCTGTGAGAGATGTTGAAAAGAAATATGAATGCAAGGGAAAATGTAAAATTTTTTAAAAGTTAGAAAGATGTCTGTACATACATTTCTAAAATGATTGACATTATGTATCAAATCGTTAAGGTCTTAAATTTCATTTTACAATGTCGAAATTCTTTTTAAAGGCCAATATGACAATATGTCAAAAATTACATTAGGAATCTTTTTAAACTTATGATGAAAATTTCAAATAATTTCAAGATGTGCAAAAGGAACAGAATTTCCTTTTTTTTAATTTTTGGGAATGCGAGGAAAAAAATTTTTTGCGGTCAGTAGTACGGAGGACCTGAGAGAAGTGATTGGACATTCCATCCCTGTTCCCCACGGCCATTAAAAGGGATGGCTAGACATGTCAGTGGTTCTCGGAGTTCTACAAAAATATGTATAAGACTGGATGAGAAGCAAGAATTCTGATGTTGTTAACTGTTAGGACACCCACGTAGACAGAGTGTTGCCAAATTCATCATCAAGTGTAGCTGATGATCTATTGCTTAGGGTTTCTGAGACAGAGAAGAGCCAGGATGAAGCTGAAAACTAGCCCAAAAGAAGTAGTCTTTTCAGTTATTCATAGACCACCGTACCAGCAGAGGTCACCCATGCTAGAAAGAATCAGACCAAGCCAGAGATGGAGTGAGAGGACAAGGACACGACAACCAGCATCTGGGGAAAGCTTGGTCTCCTCAACCTGAAGAGCCTGGGCGTTAGTATAACATCCATGTGGACCGAAATGTGGAGTCTTTGAGGAAGGCGTAAGGAAACCATGGAAGCTCTCTCAGAGCAGCACGACAGTGCTTTATATTTTTTCTGAATGTGTGAGACACACATGATCTTAACACGAGAACTTAACACATCACAGGATGGGGGAGCCCATATAACTGCCTATAAACATGCACAAATTTAAAGGCACCAAAAGGAATGTTTTTAAAGTTATTAGGGAGAGCCCATCCTACTTAAAGTTTTAGTCACTAACCAAGCCAAACCTATTGCTGTCAAGTTGATTCCAACTCATAGTGACCCTACAGGACAAGTAGAACTGCCCTATAAGGTTTCCAAGGAGTGGCTGGTAGATTCTGACTGCTGACCTTTTGGTTAGCAGCAGAGCTCTTAACCGCTGTGCCACCGAGCCTCCTAAAGTTAGTTTAAAACTTTACCATTTTTAAACAATATATATTTTGCCTGGAAAGAAAAGGGTACCATCAAAGCCAGCAAATCCCTGACCTCATTTCATGGCTGACTCCACCTCTTGAACATCCACCACATCTGTTGACCTCTCTGTGCCCGGGCCAGGGTTCTCACCCTCAGCACTACTGACATTTGGGGCTGGATAAGTCTTTACTTGGGGCAGGGGCGGGGGGGGGAGCTGTCCTGTGCACTGCATTGCAGGATGTTTAGCAGCATCCCTAGCCACTAGGTACAAATAACACAACTCCCCCAGCCTTAGCTGTGAGCAGACAAAAATGTCTCCAGACCTTGACAAATTTCCCTGGGGAGGAGGGCATGAAAAATCATCCCCAGTTGAGATCAGAGGTCTGCAAACTAAGGACATGGGGCTTCAGCTCACTGCCTGTTTTTGTAACTAACGTTTTGTTGAAACACAATCCTGTCTGATTATTTGTGTTGTCTATGGCCATGGTCTTCTCAGTCGTCAGATATCCACGTAGAAATCATGGACAATGAAAAAGGAAGACAGAAGAAGCATCGATGCACTTGAATTACAGCATTGGCAAAGAATACTGAATATCCATGAACTGCCAGAAATTCTTAAAAGAAATAAAACCAGAACGCTCCTTGGAAGCAAGGCTGGCGAGACTTGGTCTTGCTTACTTTGGACACATCATCAGGAAAGACCAACCACTAGAAAAGGCCATCGTGTTTGGTAAAATGGAGGGTCAGCAAGAATGAGGGAAACTCTCAATGAGACGGACTGCCACAACAATGGACTCAAGCATACTAATGATCATGAAGATGGTGCAGGACTGGGTAGTGTTTTGTTCTGTTATACAAAAAGTCCCCACTGGTATGTTCAAGCTCCTTGCTGCAGCCGCTGTGTATTTTTGAGTACTGTCCAACCTAGGGGGCTCATCTTCCAGCAACATATCCAACAATATTCTGCTGTGATTCATAGGGTTTTCATTGGCTACTTTTTGGAAATAGATCACCTGGCCTTTCTTCCTAGTGTGTCTTAGTCTAGAGGCTTCACTGAAACCTAACCACCATGGGCGACCCTGCTGGTATTTGAAATGCTGGTGGCAAAGCTTCCAGCATCATAGCAATATGCAAGCCACAAACGTATGACATACTGACAGATGGGTGGTGGAACTTTAACTATGGAAGCACTTGAATAATTAATGTTTGCTGAATATTTCCTACAGCAGGACTTCTCAATTTTTTATTTTTACCTCGACAAGAAATGCACTTTACATGGTAATTCAGAACACACGTGCCTCTGTGTGTGCTTGTGTGTGTGTGTACACATCTCAGACACGCATCTCATAATGTAATATTTACCTTTGCTACTAATATTTTCTGTTCTTTTCTATTTCATTTCTTAAATATTGGTCACGATTCACCAAATTAATTTTACTAACCCACTGATGTGTTATGAACCACGGTTTGAAAAACAGTGCCCTGTACCTCCTAGCAAAGTGCCTCACATATAACAGGTACTCAGTAAATACTTGATGACTGAGCAAGTTATTGACCAGGGATGGGAATACCCAACAAACAGCTGGGAAGGGCCTTGGTCTTTGGCTCTGGGTCTTTGGATCTTTCCAATTTGTTAGACTTAATGGCAATTACATGATTGGCCCTCAGAAAGCGGAAGTCCCTCAAAGCAGCTCTGGAAGAAGGAGGAATTGAGCCAGGTAACATTGTCAGTGTTTACCCAAGTCCTTGGGCTCCCAAACAAATCTTGTAATTTTAGAAATATAAATAATAATTGCCAGCTTTGAAAGAGACTACAGAATAGCTCCAAGTATTACCTCCAGAAGCCAACTGCCAAGAAAGGCTACTAATGAACAAGCAGGAATGCATGAATGAAAGCAGAACATATTTTTAAATTTAAAAATTAAAAACAGAAAACACGCTCAGCTCTGGGGGGTTGTACTCTGGTCACCACTGAAGAGTCTGTGCCAAATGGCTTTGGATGGGGTAGCATCCCACCCACAGCAACTGCCTCCTGACCCGCTCACCTGGCTGACCGCCACACTAGCGTCCACACTGCATCAGGCCCTCTGCCCTGCCTCATTGACAAAGCTGAAGCCCAAGTATCCAAAAGTCTGCCATTCCTTGATCCCATGACCCAGAAGACTTGATTTCATATATTATCAACTGACATTCCCAACTACCACCCGGCTGTCAGTCTATCCTGCTGAGGCATCTTGCACATTGCAGTGATGCTGGAAACTTTGCCACAGATATTTCAAATAGCAGGAGGGTCGCCCATGGTAGACAGGTTTCAGTGGAGCTTCCGGACAAAGACAGACTAGGAAGAAAGGCCTGGTAATCTACTTCTGGAAATCAGCCAATGAAAACCCTATGCATAGCAACAGAATACTGTCTGATATATTGTTTGAAGATGAGCCCCCAAGGTTGGAAGGCAAGAGTAGCCACAGCAATGGACTGGAGCATACCAATGATCGTGAAGATGGCGCAGGCCTGGGCATTGTTTAGTTCTGTTGTACATGGGGTCATCATGAGTTAGGGCTGACTTGATGGCAACTAACAACAACAACAACAGCATTCACAAAACAAAGCAACCTCGACTTTGACTCAGAGCCTGGTGGTGGAGTTCTTTAAGAGCTCAGCTGCTGTCTTAATCTGGGTTCTCTGGAGAAGCAAATCCAGTAAAAACCCAAGTCAAACCAAATCCACTGCCATCGAGTCAATTCTAACTCATAGTGACCCTACAGACCCATATAAATACACACAGAGAAACAGATTTATATCAAGGAAACGGCTCATTCGGTTGTAGAGGCTGGAACATCCCAAATCCTCCTGATTCACATAGCTGCAGAGGCTGACAAACCCAAGATGGGCAGGTCAGTGAGCAGGGCTCTCGCTCACAGGCTGTGAAGATTGATAAACCCCAAGATCAGCAGGCGAGACTGCAGAGAAGCTGTTAGCTCAAGTTCCAAGAACCAGAGGTCAGATGAACAGGAGCCAGCTGCAGGATCCAGCATGAGCAAAAAGCCCCCGAGTCTTGCTGGAATGTCCACTTACATTCAATGCAGGCCCCATGCCCAAGGAAACTCCCTTTTAACTGATTGGCTATTTACAGCAGATCCCATCATGGGGGTGATCACATATTGAATCTCAACAGGGAAGTGATCACAACATTACATGACTGCCAAAACATGGAGAATCATGGCCCAGCCAAGCTGACACACAATGTTAACCCCACAGCTGCTAACCAAATGGTCAGCAGTTTGCACCCAGCTGCTCCTCAGAAACACTGTGGGACAGTTCTTCTCTGTCCTGTAAGTTCGCCATGAGTCAGAATTGACTCAATGGCCACAGGTCATGACTTTGACTTCTCTATAGCTACCATTTACTGCGGGGGGTCTGTGAACTTGAATGGGGGAAAAAAATGTTATCTTTATTCTCACTACTCTCCAACAGGCATTTAGAACATCTTCTTCAACTATGAACTTAGGCAACACATCTCAGTAGTATTAGTAGTACCTGTGACTGCCACCAATAGAAATCACAAAATTTTCTTACGACATTAAAGTTGTTGCAGGTAGCTCAAAATATCACTCAGACTCATCACTACTTCCAAAACTCGGCAGTTGTTAAATTTACTGGGAGATCTTCTTATTTAAAGTGTTAATAAGGAAGTACATGTATCAGTATATCACACATTTGATTTTGAGCACATTGTAAATTTATTTCAATATTACGGTGTTCCTTAGTAACCCCATGCATTTGATCTCACCCATCTAAAAACATTAGTCTGAGAAGGGTTTCACAGGCTTCCCCAGACCACCAAACGAGTCCATGGCACAAAACAGACCTCTGATCAAAGCCTCCATCCACCAGTTGGCAAACATTACTTCTCATTTCAACCACTTTATTTTTTAACTTTTAAAAATATTTATTTTCTATGTCTCAAATTATAAAAAATAATTCAAGCTGTCAGAACAAGGAAAGGCTATAAAAGGCAGGGATTCTCACTTCTTCCATCACTGCACCAGGCCCTTTGGGGATGCAAAGATGAGAAAGGACCACTGGCTGTACTCAAGA
This sequence comes from Elephas maximus indicus, assembly GCF_024166365.1. Classification (NCBI taxonomy): domain Eukaryota; kingdom Metazoa; phylum Chordata; class Mammalia; order Proboscidea; family Elephantidae; genus Elephas; species Elephas maximus. The sequence goes on along the minus strand of NC_064828.1, from coordinate 111,762,566 downwards.
CGTGTACAGTCTGTCCTGAGCTAGACGCAAACATCACAATAGGCCCTGGGATGACACAGGCGTGAATAAAGGGCTGTGAGGCAAGCTCAGCCATGAGAGGGGGGTGGTCAGTAGAACGACTGCCAGTGGATGGCATTTCCACTGTGGGCAAAATAAGTAGTATTTCCCATAAGATGTCAGCAGGTGCCCCGTTAAAAAGGGTTCTGGGGTCACGTGGGATAAGAAAATGCTGGGTTTAAACAAAAGCGAATAGCATCCTTTGACTATGCTGAAGTGCGCTCTGAATCTCAGAATAAGAGGAAACAATATGCAAGATTTCTGAAGCTGATTTGGCCATGAGCCCCCTCCCCACCCCACCCCCAGAACTATCTTGTATTCCCCGGAACATGGTTTAGGAATTGCTGAAACAGGGTAATCTAAGTTTGGTCTTAACCTCAGAGATTTAAAACATGCAACCAACAAAGGCTGCATCTTTTGTTTTCTTCTCCTTAGGTTAGTAACGAGATACGAGATTTTTCCGTCTTGCCAGAACTCTTTATTTACTTACATTAAAAAAGAAAAGGAAAAGTATAACCACCAACAAAGGTTTCACTCTTTTTTTTTTTTTTTTTTTTGGTATGAATATACTGAAGACTCAGCTTTTACCTTGCTAGAGGGAGAACTTAATTACTTGCAGGTTTTTCTAGAACAGTCCTCAGTTCAACCCTACCACAGTTTACACTACAGCCCACATTACGGAATTCCACTGGCATCTGGCTTTTCAGTGTCCTTCTTTAGCGTGGTAACACTAGGCTTTCAAAGATACACACAGAGAAGGTTGGCAAAGAGCAGCCACTGGTGACTGTGGGGTCCAGAAACTGCCCTCTCCACCCTGAAAACTGCAGAGTATATTTCACCCCCTTAAAAGATGCCAGGAGTTATGCTTTCCCATTAGCCACTCAAACAAATAATGCATGGGCACCCTTGGAAATCAGTGGCCAAAAGGTCAACAGTCTTTGAAAAATGGTGATGGCCTGAAGAGGCCCAGGCAAAGTGGAAGAGACTGAAGAGCACTACAGACTCTCACTGTTAATGAGCAAACTTCAGGACATGGAGCATTTCTTTTCAAAGTTGCTCTTTAAATGATTCGCCAACAAATTCCAGTTTTTTCCTCGTCTCTAAATGATCTGTCAGAGGCTAGAAAAGAAAGGCGTCTCTCTGTAACCTTTCCACACACACAAAGAAACCATTACCTGAAACCTACCACCTACGCAAAAGAGGCTTTCTTTGCAACAGTGCCCATGCATCCAAAATGACAGTGGTCCCAAGGATGACAGCAACGCTGTTTGCAAGCTGCTCAGCAAGGATGACATCCCAAGTCTCCCACCTCTTCCCCACTTCCTCCCTAAGAGTGAGTCAGAGAAAAAGCCTGGGGTTCTATGACTCTCCGCTTCCCCATCAGAGCCCCATGGAAGCAGGACCACCGCTTCACAAATGGATGCTGACCACCCTTCCTTTGCCTGGATGAGCCTCAAAATCGATGCTTCTAAAGAATAATAGAAATAACCTCAGCAGTAAAAACACTTTTATGGATGACTAACCAGTAATAATGCTGCAAATGACTCTGCTGCTGAATCTTCGGTACCTTGAGATCGAAATGACTCTAATTTTTCTCCCCCAGAATTAGGGGTAATAACATAATTTCAAGCAATGCAAGAGCAATTTCTTCATTGAATACCAAGCTCAAGATGTTACAGGGAAAAAAAAATAGCTTTGACTGCTGATATGAAATTTTTAAAAGAGAGACAAGTGTGAGCAAACAAAAGCTGTCACATCAAATACTGTGGTGAAAGAAAAGAAAAATCTAGAAAAATGCCAGAAACGTTCACGTCTAAATAAAGTCATTTATTTGTTATTTTAACCCCTTCACTGTCGGAGTTACTCCCACACAAAGCTAGTTAATTTCTCACAGGTGGGATTTGTTGATGAGAGCTTGTTTATTCCTGTAATAACTATTGTATTATCTTGTGTTTCTCTTGAGTTCTCCAGTCTCAATACAAAGAGAGTGGCATCGATGCATCTTCAGTTCTCGCTCTTCTTTTAGGCGTTATTTTTTCAGGAAATTCAATCTTATCTAATTTTCACCATGTTAAGCAAAGAAGCCACCACCTGTTAGTCTGCCCTACTGCGGTGGTTTTCATGCTGCTATGATGCTGGAAGCCAAGCCGCCAGCATTTCAAACACCAGCTGGGTCACCCATGGTGGACAGGTTCCAGCAGAGCTTCCGGACTAAGGCAGACTAGGGAGAAAGGCCTGATGGTCTACTTCCAAAAATTAGTCAGTGAAAACCCTGTGGGTCATAACAGAATGTTGCCTGATATTGCTGTGAGACACATTGCTCTAATACGGTCTTTCTTGCCATGGTCATGTGGCTCCTACAAAATGATTGGGTAGGACTACACAAATAAGGTGCTTGTGGCCCACCAAGGGGATTGGACAGCTTGCTAAAAATGCAAATAAAGTGCATGGAACCACTGTGGGGGGTAGGGCTACACGAATAAGGTATATGGAACACTAATGAGGGGATTGGTCAGCTCTGCCATCCTTTTAGGCTTAAAAGAGAGCCAATCCCAGAGCACAAAGGGACCTCACTACCACCAAGAAGAGGCGGAAGCGAAGCGCATGCTTTGGACCCAAGGTTCCTGCACTTAGAACCTCCTAGACCCAGGAGACAGCTAAAGAGCTGTAATACCAGAGACAGCACAAGACGGAGAGAAGAGGCACCACAGAAGCAGCAGCAGCAGAGCCAGGAGACCAGTGAGAGACAGCACGGTGGGCTTTCCAGTCCACAGAGGAACGCAGCTACAGTGGGTGTGCCGACCCACGGAGCGAGACAGACGAGAGTCTTCGGGCCAAGGCTTACTGGCAGAGTGGGGTGTCCCAGAGAAGTTGCTGGTGGAGCGGAAGAGCTTTATAACACGTGCTTGAGCAGGGAAGAGGCTGGGCTGAGGGTCCCGGGGCAGAGGGGCAGAGGGCCAGAGAGAGGCCTATCTGCAGGCACCGCTGAGAAGAGGCTGATCTGACCAAGGAACCGTATCCTGAGTCATTCTTGACCCTGAATTGTAACCTGTTACTTCTCTAATAAACCCCATAACTGTGAGTATGTTTGCGAGTTTTGTGTGGCCATTGCAATGAGTTATTGAACCCAGCAGAGAAGTGGAGAGTGCCATAGGAGGGACGGCTGGTGTTAGAATTTGTAAAAAGGCTGGAGAGAAGATGTATGCCTGACCTCTGTCTCACAGGAATCAGCCTTGGCTGTTGATCTCAAGTTTCCTTTCCCCTTTTGAAGTTAAAGGAGGCCAGACACCCCTACCACACTATTTTGCAGATATAGCCCTGGATGGTGAGCCCCCCAAAAGGAGGCCAGACACCCCTACCACACTATTTTGCAGATATAGCCCTGGATGGTGAGCCCCCTAGATTGGAGGGCCCTCAAAATACACAGTGGCTGCAACAAAGGGCTCAAGCATACCAACAATCATGAAGATGGTGTGCAACCCAGCGACATCTCCTTCCTCTGTGCATGTGACTGCCGTGGGTTAGCCAGCTTAACAGCAACTAACAACAAAAAAAAGAAGCTACTGTGAGCTCCAAAGGACAGCAGCCACCCATCATTCATGTGTTTCTGGAGCAGGATAGCTGCTCAATAAAATGTGGTAGAAATTGTCTCTTGAATTTAGTGCCCTAGGAAGCTAATATGCAACTCAAAGATAGACTTCTACAGGAAGGGGTTCAATGAAGACAGACCGGACAAGTGGAAAAAACATAAATTCTGTAGATCTGAGGTTGATCTCTGGTCCTTCCTGGTCAAGTTCAAAATCAAGGTTACACGCTTTTATAAAAATTCAATAAGGCAATGTTGGTGGAAAAGCATTGCTAATGGACATCTACAGACATAGAAGGATGTGTTTCCAATTAAATTAGACTGATTGGGCATCTGCAGTGAGTCAAGGGGTACGGTGAACCTGAAATGAGTAAGCCGAGGTCTCTCTCAAGAATCTGCCCTCCATCACTGCCCACTAACTCCTCCAGTAAGGTGCTTGGCCACTGGTTACCAGGACATCCCAACTGGCACTTCAGAGGACTTTCCAGCCCCTTATTATCTGAAGTCTCTGCGGCCAACCACACTGCAGGCCACTTGCACCCTGACCCTGACTCAGTGGGCAGCTCACCAGGCACCTTCTCCCCACTGACAACCGTTTCCTCCCCACCTCCTCGGCCTAGCCGCCAAAAGCTGAGGCCTCTTCTCTTGGCCCCCTTTTTGCCCTACAAGCACACACCCGCTGTAGTATCACATACCGCATGGCCTCAGCAACCACTCACACACCAGTGACTCCATGTCATCTCCATTGACCGCCTTGCTCCTAATCCCAGTCCTGACCGTGCCACCCTGACCTCGTTCACAACCCTATGCTTCCACTTCCCCAGGAGTATCCCTACATCTCGAACTGCACTACCACATACATGGGGCTCAGAGCCGGGACCCTGGGAGGCGTCCTGGCTCCTGCCTCCTTGCTCCTCCCCCACCCTGGCACTGGCTCTACCGATGCCACGTCCTCTGCATCTCCTGTGTCCTGGTTTCTCTCCACCTCCACCATCCAGGCCCTGCCCCTCTGGCCAGAGCCCCATGAATCTCTGGTTTGACCCTGCGGTCCAGCCTCCAGGGCAGCCAGGCTGGTGCCCCCAGCTGACACCCGTCATGGTCCCCACCTTAGAACTCACCCCCATGATAACAACCTCTGCAACCTGCCCCACTTCAAGGCCCCCCCTCAAGCCCACTGGCTGCCTGCAATTTGCCTGTCTTGGCTCCAGCTGCTCACTCTGCATCCTTGGGCTCATGCCCGCTCCACGTGCCAGGGCTCAGCCTCCTCCGTGAGCCCCCTAGCCCCTTCCCTACTCTGCCGCCTACTCCACCTGTGTGTCCTCTTGTCCACACACACACTCTTGACCTTTCCAACTCCAGTGGCTGGTAGATCTGACCAGACAGGCTGGTAAGCTCCTTGTGTGCAGGAACCACACTGGCTGGCTTTGGAATGCCAGGGCTTTCAGCGGGACAGGTACTTATATTGGGGCTGGCTCAGGGATGCTTAATCAAACCTGTTGTTGTAGAATTGACTGTGACTCGTGGCTGCCGCATGTGTGTCAGAGTAGAGCTGTGCTCCATAGGGTTTTCAGAGGCTGATTTTTTAGAAGTAGATTGCCAAGCCTTTCTTGCAAGATGCTTCCGGGTGTACATGAACCTCCAACCTTTTGGTTAGCAGTCTAGGGCGTTAACCATTTGCACCATCCCGGGCTCCCAGCCAAAAGACAACGAAAACCAAACACATTCCAACTCATAGGGGCCCTAGAGGACAGAGCAGAATTGTCCCATAGCAGAATTTCCAAGGCTGTACAGGGTTGCTACGAGTCGGAATCAACTTGAGGGCAACCAAACCTTTCAGGAAGCAGACTGCCATGTTTTTCACCTGCAAAAGGGTGGGTGGGTTCCAACCTCCCACCTTTCAGCAGCTGAGCGCTTAGCCACTGCGCCACCAGAGCTCCTTCAACCAAAGGCAGCTCCTGTGAATTTTCAACAGATATTATTAGCTTTTGGAGACCAGGTGGCACAGTGATTAAGAGCTTGGCTGCTAACCGAAAGGTCAGCAGTTCAAATCCACCAGTTGCTTCTTGGAAACCCTGTGGGGCAGTTCTACTCTGTCCTACAGGTTCACTATGAGTCAGAATAGACTTGAGGGCAACGGGTTTAATATTTGCTTTTAAAAGACAGTCTGCTTAAATGAGGTGCTATGATTTTCAAAATTATGCACAAACAGGGTGATCCTGCTGGGGTTCCTATCAAGCAGTACAGGATCCGTGGTTCAGTCTGACCGTCTTTCCACCCCTAAGTGCTTTCAAACAGACCCCTAGATTCCTGTCATCCGCCCCGGCCTTTATTTGGGACTTTTTTGGTGGCTCCTCACCTGCTGCGGATTTGCCGTGACTGGGGGAGGAGAGCCCCATGCGCCTGGTGGTGAGGACTTCTTTGCAGCACCGCATCCTAACTGAGGACAAAGCTCTTTCGATCCGTGTTGTGGAAAAACGGGACCGAGGGGAGCTTCTTCTGGCTCCGGGGGCCTCCTCCATCTGCGCAGGGCGGAGAGCTCCGAGGCGCACAGGGGCCAGCAGCCACGTGTTTGCGCAACAGCCCTCCCGGCCCAGACGTTGCGATGTGGCTTCTGCGTGTGGGAGCCGAGCAGGAGGCACACACACCCGCAAGGCTAGGATTTGTGGTGGTTTGTGTTATCTCACAACTTTGCATTTGGAAGAGGTATTTTAATTCCTTATGAGTAGAGGATAATTATGTAATCCTGCCACCTTCTTAAAACTAAGATATTTCAAACTGACTTCTGTAGCCTGCGCTGACGCCCTTAAGGAAACGGCTGTCTTCCTTTGGGCTCTGAGCGACAGCATGCCAAACCAGTTCTTCAGTCCAGCTCAAATGCTTCCCGTTGGGGAACCATCAGGCATAGAAAAGAAAAAGCCTTCTCTCTCCAAACTGATGCTCAAAAATTACCTCTGAAATACAATGCTGCCTAAACAGCTCATAGGTGACCCCACTTCCAACTTGCTTTGTCTAGTATAGTCCTTGGGGAGCTCTGGTGGCACAACAGTTAAGCACTCGGCAGCCAAACGAAAGGTTGGTGGTTCGAATCCACCCAGTGGCTCCAAGGGAGAAAGACCTGGCAATCTGCTCCTGTAAAGATTACAGCCTAGAACACCCTATGGGGTAGTTTTCTCTGTCACACTGGGTTACCAGGAGCGGCATAGCCCTTACCAGTAATAAATAAAAAAAAAAAGTTGCAGTCAAGTTGATTACGACTCATGGCAACCCCATGTGTTACAGAGTAGAACTGAGCCCCTTAAGGTTTTCTTGGCTATAATCGTTAGGGAAGCAGATTGCCAGGCCTTTCTTCCATGGTGCCACTAGTGGGTTCAAACCATCAATCTTTCACTTAGTAGCCAAGCACAAACCATTTGTGTCACCCAGGGACCCAGTATAGTCCTTAGCGCTACTGCAATTCTCAGACATTTCACTCTTAAACCAGCCATGTATTTTTTGAAATTCTCTCTTGGGTCTTCGTTATCCTCCTTCCAGACCCGACCAGACCCAGTACCGCCGAGTCGATTCCAACTCATAGCGACAATGTAGGACAGAGTAGAACTGCCCCATAGAGTTTCCAAGGAGCGCCTGGCGGATTTGAACTGCCAACCCTTTGGTTAGCAGCCATAGCACTTAACCACTACTCCAAAGTTATTTAAAAACCTAGGGAAAGATTCAAGAAGATTGCATCCTCAAATACCACCATGAAGCTGTCAATGTCTCCCAATTAGTTTTAAATTATCACCTAAAAGACACTTCTCTACCGAATGCCTTCCATTCTAGATTCACCTACGTCAGTCACGAAGTCGCTTGATCGTCAAATATCTCTTAGCACCTACAATACCCCAGGCCCTGCGCTGAGCACCATAACAGGGTGAACAAGTCAGACTCCATCCTGGATCCCTGTATGGCCTTATGGAGCCGGCCCTTCACAACATTCACAATAGGGGATGATTGTTTCGTTTAAATACAGATGAGACATTGTCAGTAGTGAGGATGTGTTTATTTTTTTCCCCAGCGATAAGATTGTTTTCTCATATTTCATATCTCTAGCTGGAGGAATATCAAAAGAATCTGAATATCACCATCTGGAAGTTGTGCCATGGGCCCCAGTGGGCAGGATTAGAGCTGGATTTCTCATCTTCTTTTAACAGTGTATTTCTTCTGCTTTGAAATGAGCACAAACACTTCTGATTCCCTAATAAGATGAATCTTGGGTCCAAAAGTTGCCCATGCTTTGCCTTTACCCTCCATCCTCCCCTCCTCAGGTTCTGGGGAGTCTGTATACAGAGGAAGGCAGATGGCAGAGGGGGTGGGAGGGTCCCTTCAAGGAGGTCTGGAAGTCTGTGATTTCACTTAACCCATACATTAAATTTGCTGAAATTTGATAACTGCTACTCACTAAACAGTCTGTTGGTCTGTCTTGGTCCTGGATTACATAATGAAGCCCTAAAGAATGGTTCCAATATCCATAGCATGCAATCACCAATGAATGTTTTGTTAAGCGTTACTACCTTTTACCAGTATTCAGGAAGTTAATGTTTAACTTGTTACTTTTGAAACTACCGGTATTCTTAAGAAACATTATTGTTTGAAAATGTTCACTTTTTGCACTTCCATTATATAACTTTCATCTGAAAACATCTACTTACTATATGTCCATTACTTCACCTGTAAATTGATAACACTCTTCATGTCTCATGGATTGAATTGTGTCTCCCCAAAAGATATGCTGTGTCCTAACCCCTGTACCTGGAAACAAGGGGTTTTCTTTTGTTATGTTGATGAGATCGTACTGGAGCAGGATGGGTCCTAAACCTTATCCCTTCTGAGCGAAGTCTTATAAAAAAGGAAAACGGACACAGAGAAACACACACACACACACACACATGCACGTAGGGAAAGGACCATGTGAGGAACCACCTGCAAGCCAGGGAACACCAAGGAACATCCGGGACTACCCACAGGGTGGGATCCTCCCCTAGAGCTGATGCTCTGATTTGGAATTCTAGCCTCCAAAACTGTGAGACAACAAATTTCTGTTCTTGAGAGCCACCCATTTGTGGTATTTTTGTTACCGGAGCACTAGGTAACTAAGACAACATCCATCCGATAATATTTTAGTTATCTCTTGATGTGTTCTCTCTCCACCAGACAGTCTGTGAGCTCCTGGAAGAAGAAGGCTCTCCTTTTGAGACTCCAGAACCTGGCACATGAGAGATGCTCAATAAACACTGAATGATTTTTAAAATTGGATTTTTAACTCTACTCTATCAGCTACAAGTGGACAGTTTGCATTGTATTTATAACATAACATTAATTCTCCCTTAGATTTTCAGAGGGCAAAGTCAGTTTGGAAACATCCTCCAATTATCCTGCAGTCATTTTGTTCAAGCTGGGTGAACGTTTCTGAATCCCACTGCTCAAGCAGGCTGCCAATTTTCAAAGTATATTTCAAGGAGAAGTTCAAAACACTTGCTATTGTGAAATATTCCCAAGAAACCCAACTTGCATTCACTTATATTTTGTGATCTGGTTTGTAATATGAGAAGACTCACGCTGTCATGAAAACATCAGAACCCCAATGGGCATCTTTAACATGGAGAAGCAGCGTCACACAGCCAAGAGCACACAAGCTCTTGAAGTCTGATGTCTGCGTTGAATCCGGCACTTAACCTCGCCGAGCTGCCCTTTCCTCGTTGTTAAGATGGGGATAATAATAGTACCCATCTCGCCACACTGCTGTCAGGAGTAAATGCGTCAACACCCGCGAAGCCTCACGGTACTATCGCACACAAAGCCCACACGTAATGAGCACTAGCTTTTCTTATTAAATCTCTTTAGCTTCAAGACAAAGTAATTGGAGGAATTTGTGGAACTGCGTAAGACTTTATCATAAGTAAGGCTCTCTCTGGGGAGAAAAAACAAGCAGTTTGAATACATTTTATAATAACGTATTACATAGCCCCAACTGAGAGCTCTGAAGTCCCTGGGTGGTGCAGATGGTTTGCACTCAACTACTAACCTAAAGGTTGGCAGTTCAAACCCACCCAGAGATGCTGCATCAGAAAGGCCTGGCTATCTGCTTTCTTTAAGGTTACAACCCAGAAAACCCTAGGGAGCAGTTCTGCTCTGTCACGCACGGGGTCCTCGTGAGTAGGAACCAACCCTACGGCAACTGGTTTGGTTTTCGTTTACTCGGAAGGCTGATAAAAAATGTGTGTGTCAAGAAACAAGACTCACGTTTGGACTCCGTCTGCAGACAGAAGCCAGTTTCAAATATTAAGGGGATTAAATCAAACAGCTGATATTAACAACGGCTTATGTGAATTGGTTTACCTTTTCACGGGCCCAATCCTAAATATTTTTTACCACCTTACTTGAAATAAATACAGAAAGGTTTTCAATAGACATGTTTGAACCTCATTTTATAGCTTGGAAGTAAATGAATGTTTGTTATACTCACTCTTCAAAATAGTAGATGTGCAAAATGTTTGATTATTGGGCCTATTCAATTGTCAATAAGCAAACTTGCTCAACATTTCCAATATGATCTAGCTTAGTTATCCAGAATAAACTGGGTAGGGAGCCACCTAGGTATTTTTGAAATTTTCTTGCCCTAATTTAATAAAAGTTGAAAGGGCTTTTATGCAGGAGACGATTCTAGGGTAAGTTGGCCCTCTCTTTCTCTCCAACACAGAGACATCTACAAGGTGGAAAACCCCCCTAGTGAAAACTAGCATTCTCAGCCAAACAACCTATATCAAGCAAAACTGGATAAAATACATTGGCTCATGTAACTGCTGACTTATTTTAAACACTCAAGCTTTTTTTTTTTTTTTGCCTCAGGCGTGTATATGAGCAAACCGCTTCCGAAAGCCATAGCCTCCTCTCCAGCTGCGTTGTGGTGGGATTACTCCCAGAGGCACCGTCACCGAGCCTGCTGTAGCCCAGGAAGCTGGTGGCTGCAGCCGCTCTTCACACATGAGGTTTGCCCAAGGCTGGTGGCTGAGCCAGATCCGCCTGAGACTGTCCATGGACACTGTCCCTGCCCTTCCACCTCTGCAGGAGGATCAGCCTGGCACCAGATCACCACCTGCAGGTGGAACCAGGTAGCTGGCTGGCTCCTGGGGCCCTTGCTGCCATTTTCACCAGGAGCAAGCAGAAAGAGGCCTTCCTTCCTCATCCCCATGGTACCCGAGGGGAACAGCCTCTGATCCCAGTGCCCTGAGCCCTGCGCCCCACTGCACACTACACTGGCTCAGGCAGCCCACAGAGAGGCACGAACTCAACACAGGAAGGGTTTCTGTGCTGACAGCGTTCTGTATGGTCCACTTGTTGGAGAGGAGAAGAAAGAGGCCTGTGCTCAAGCTAATGTTGGCATTGAGGACCCTTCCAGCTCTGGAGGAGACATGGGCTATTGGACAGCTTGTAAAGTTATAACATGACTGGATGCAGGTATATAGTCGATTCTGACTCCTAGAGACTCTATAGGACAGAGTAGAACTGCTCCATAGAGTTTTCAAGGAGTGCCTGGTCGATTCGAACTGCCAAGCTTTTGGTTAGCAGCCATAGTACTTAACCACTACGCCACCCGGGTTTCCAGTCTCTATATAGATTATAGTTATAGATACAGATATAGATATAGATAGATGATAGATTGCTATACATGAATATGTGCATATACATATATTTGTTGTTGTTAGTTGCCGTCAAGTTGGCTTCAACTCATGGCAACCGTATATATAACAAACTGAAACACTGCCGAGCCCTATGCCATCTTCACAATTGTTGGTATGCTCCAATCCGTTTTTGTGGCCACCTTGTATCTTGAGTGACTTCCAACCTAGGGGCTCACCTTTCAGCCCTACATCAGACCATGTTCTGCTGCAGCCCGTAGAGTTTTCATTGGCTAATTTTCAGAAGCAGATGGCCAGGACTTTCTTCTTAGTCTATCTTATCCTAGACTCTAGAAGATCTATTGAAACCTTTTCACCATGGGTGACCCTGCTGGCATTTGAAATACTGGTGGTATAGCTTCCAACATCATAGCAACATGCAAGCCACCACAGTACAACAAACTGGCGAGTGTATATGTACACACACACACACGCACATACACACGAACTTCTATGGGCAATAAAATTTTAAATCTCTGTAGGACTCAGATATTGAGAAAACCATATCAACAGGTGATAGGCTAATACTCTTAATACGCCGTTTGACAGAAAATACATCAATGATAAGACAAATATTAAACCACATTCATTTGCCTAAGTTTGTCTTTTTAAAATTCTGTGTTCTCCCTAATAATCAGATTATTATGCATTTTACTAAGTGTCAGACATCTTGCTAGGCACTTTACATGGGCTCTCTGGAGCCCTGGTGGTACAGTGGTTAAGCACTCGGCTGCTAACTGAAAGGTTGGTGGTTCAAATTCACCAGCTGCTCCAAGGGAGAAAGATGTGGCAATCTACTTCCATAAGGATTACAGCCTTGGAAACCCTATGGGACAGTTCTACTCTGTCATGTAGGGTCTCTAGGAGTCAGAATCAACTGAACAGCAACGGGTTTGATTTTTTTGTTTTTATCTAGTTAATCCTTACAATTGTTCTATAACAAAAACATAAACACTGGCGCCCACACCGTTTGGACATAAGGAAACTGAGGTGTGGTGATAGTAAGTAACCTGCAAGACACAGCCCAAAGCGGAAAAGCCAGGGCTGGGCCTCAAGCTTATTCTGAAGTCCAGGCTCCCAACCACTGTTGTTCTCGTTGGGTGCCATGGAGTCAGTTCCAGCTCGTAGCCACCCTACGCGTAACAGAAAGAAGCACTGCTCAGTCCTGCGCCATCCTCACGATCATTTTTGTGCTCGAACCCAGTGTTGCAGCCACGGTGTCAATCCATCTCATTGAGGGCCTTCCTCTATTTCGCTGACCCTCCACTTTACCAAGCATGATGTCCTTCCTCAGGGACTGATCCCTCCTGATAACCCAACTGCTAGGCTCAGCTACGTTCTCATTGAGCATCTTTCTCCTTGAATATCCAGGAACAGTCTATATTTAACTCAACTTCTCCACAGTCTCCAAGAGTAGAAACGAGTAGATGCTTTCATATAAAGGTGCTGCTTCCTAGCCATCCTGATATATAGCGAATTATATAGAAACACGTAGTGAGGCATTGGTGATTCAGTGGTAGAACTCTTGCCTTCCATGCGGAGACCTTGGTTCAATTCCTGACCAATGTACGTCAAGCACAGCCACCACCCATCTGTCTGTGGAGACATATATGTTGCTGTGATGCTGAATAGATTTCAGGGGGGGTTTGAGCCTCAGATGGAGTAGGAAGAAAGGTCTGGCAATCTACTTCCAAAAATCAGCCATAAAAACCCTATGGGTCACAATGGTCCAATCTGCAACTGATCATGGGGCTGGCATAGGACCGGGCAGCATTTCATTGTGTTGTGCATGAGGTCGCCATGAGTAGGAAGCCATCTGGACAGCAGCTAACAACAACAACATATTCAAATACATATAAAATAAATATTAATAATCTGCAAACATAATATTTAACTTAAAAATGGTTGCAAACAATTGAGCAATGACTTTCTACCCTTCATAGATTTGATCATTATTTAGTTGAGGTTTACCACTGACCGACACCAGGCCTGGGCTCTATGGAGGGTGATAAAAAGTACCTGGTACCTTCCTGAGGGAGCCCTGGAGGTGTAGTGTGCCCCAGATCTCACAGTGTGTTGGGGTAGACAAGCCACGTATATCATAACAACCCCTTTCTCATGAAGATAAGTCCATTCATCACTGGAAGCTCCTTTATCAGAAATAGAGGAACAAAGGATTAAAATGTTTCTTACGGGAAATCAAACAGTTGAGCTTTTCATACCCTAAAAGGTAGATTTCTTTCTTCATGGCCAAAGCAAAGGTTAATGGCTACACATGACGTACAGAGACCCTAGTTTGTTCCCAGAAATAAACAAGAACTTAACTGAGCCAAATACCAGTTGCAATTTTGAAGGAAGCCGGTAGTATCGCTTATGCCTTACTGTTTTTAATATGCTATAGAAACAAATTTATCTCTAAAAAATTTTTTTTTACAGGTTAAATGACACTGCCTTCACTTAAAGCCAATGGGCTAGGCATTTCACCTTTTTTCCTTTCCTGGAGCAAATGTGGGATCATTTTTAAACCAAAAGTCTGAATTCTCAGACATCATGACTGAAAACTTGGGTGTTTGTTTTTAAGCCTCACGCACGATGAATACTGATTTGAAGCCTGGTTCACCATGTAGATTTAAATTGTCCTTTCTCACAACTTCATCTGAGAAGCCTGACAATGGTGACAATCACAGGACTACTTTATCGGATAAAACTATTCTGTCTGCAATTTATTCTGACAGGCTCCACAATTTTTAGGTGCAATTAAATCCTAAGAATTTGCCCAGAAAAAATAAAATCTACCACATTTTTTAAAAATTAAAAGAAGGTGAAAAAACAGTTGAATTGAACAAGTAATTACTAACCAGTTGCTTTTTAAAAAAAAAAAAAAAACAGTTTTTGGCTGAGCCCAGAAATCTATTTTGTTGTATAGGCTGTTTCCCCAGTTTGAAAAGGAGACACAGAGGAGACAGACAGCCACGTGTTTAGCCACTGCTGGTATTCACATCTTTAAAGGGATGGCTTTGCTACATTCTGGAAAAAAATATGAAACTGTGTGTAGCAGAACAAAACATTGCCCAGTCCTGTACCAACCTCACAACAGTAGGTATGTTTCAGCCCATTGTTGCAGCTGTTGTTGTCGGTCCATCTCATGGAGGGTTTCTCTCTTTTTTGCTGACCCCCCACTGTACCGTTCATGATGTTCTTCTCCAGTGATCGGTCCCTCTTGATCACTCGTCCAAAGAGTTGAAGTCTCACCATCCTCACTTCTAAGGAGCATTCTGGTTGATTTTTTCTACTACTAATTTGTTTGTTCTTCTGGCAATCCACCATGTATTCAGTTTTCTCCACCAACACCACCCTTCAAATACATCAAGTCGTCTTCTGTCTTCTTTTTTTATTGTCCAGCTTTCACATGCATATGAGGCGATTGAAAATACCATGGCTTGGGTCAAGGGCACCTTAGTCTTCAAAGTAAATCTTTGCTTTTTAAGGTTTTAAAGAGGCCTTTTGCAGCAGATTTGCCTAATGCAATATGTCGTTTCGTTTCTTGACTGCCGCCTCCATAGGTGTTGATTGTTGATCCAACTAGAATGAAGTCCTTGACAACTTCCATTTCTTCACCATTTATCACAATTTTGTTTATTATGATGTTTTTGATCTGATGTTCTTGACCCCACAACAGGTGAAAGCGTTGTGCTTCCTGCTGCCATTGCCCTGTCCCTTCGTCCTGATAATCACAGAAATGGGACCCAAAGACATGAGTCAGGCAAACCAGAGATAGTGCCTAACCATCCAATCAGACACAGGGCCAGTGAGAGGGGAAATCATCCTTTGGAATGGGCCAGGGAATAAATTTATAAACACGAGTGACCAAATCAATTACCTTCTGTGAAACCCAAGTTGCATTTCCGATCCACAGCCGGCTAGGTTCACTACAGTCAGGAAGGGACCTGTGTCCCTGCTATTTCTTGGTCCCTGTCTTAGTCAGCTAGTGCTGATAACAGAAATACCACAAGTGGATGGCTTTAACAAACAGAAGTTTATTCTCTCACAGTCTAGTAGCCTGGAAGGCCAAATTCAGGGTGTCAACTCCAGTGAAATCTTTCTCTCTGAGTCAACTTTGGGGGAAGGTCCTTTTGTCATCAGTCCTCCCTGGTCAAGCAGCTTCTCAGTGCAGGAACCCCAGATCCAAAGGACATGCTCTGCTCCCGGAGCTGCCTTCTTGGTGGTATGAGGTCCCCATGTCTCTCTACTCCCTTCTCTCTTTTATATCTCAAAAGAGTTTGGCTCAAGACACAATCCCATCTTATAGATTGAGTCCTGCCTCATTAACATAACTGCCACTAATCCCATCTTGTCAACATCACAGAGGTAGGATTTACAACACAGGAAAATCACATCAGATGACAAAATGGTGGACAATCACCCAATATTGGAAATCATGGCCAAGTTAAACTGATACACATATTTTTAGGGGACACAATTCAATCCATGACAGTACCCCACACTTAAAAAATCTTCATTCAACAGCAAAGTAATCTGACACTAACACAACTACCCAGGTTTGGGAACCCTTTTACATAAAACATGAATGTCTCATCAGACATGGAAGGGACTGGACAATGTGTTGGAGAGAGATGCTGGTAAGGAGTGAGCTACTTGCACCATGTGGACACTTGAGACTATGTTGGCATCTCCTGTCTGGAGGGCAGATGGGAGGGTAGAGAGGATTAGAAACTGGCAAAACAGTCACAAAAGGAGAGACTGGAAGGAGGGAGCGGGCTGACTCATTAGGGGGAGAGTAAATGGGAGTATGTAGTAAGGTGTATATAAGTCTATATGTGAGAGACTGACTTGATTTGTAAACTTTCACTTAAAGCACAATGAAAATTATTTTAAAAAAAAATGAATGTCTTTAATGGACCACTTTCACTCATCGTAATTCTTACTGTTTTTGTAAGGCACAGTTTTAGTGGTCTAGGAAATAATTTGTTGTCTCTAAGTGTGTGTTCCAATGTCTTCATAGAGACAGGGGCCTGTACTTACAAAAGAGGAAGAGATTTTGAAGGTGGCATCTTCTGTGTTTGAAAGGGTGAGAGGGTGGTTGGGGAAGCAGCAGGGTGGCTCATAGGCCACCTAGAGGGAAAAAACTCTCTGAAAAGCGATATTCTGAAATGTGCTTTGGAGCTGCCAAAAGTGGCAGGACAGCCTGACAAAAGAAGGTCAAAGGCTTGGCATTCTGCCTCAACTCTCTCCTATAGTCCAACATCTGTGATTCCACATGTATTCCTACACACAAATGGAAAGAAGACACCTCACCACACAAATGCTTAAAACCCCTGCAGGTGAACTTCAGCCACTGTGTGTCCAGAAGCATGTAACTCACAACCAAAGACAGACACAGGAGAAGCAATACCCCAGCCACCTGGCCTTGTTCCTCACCACTGCCATCCCACCTCACCCCACCCCAATAAGGGTTTACTGTTTCCCAGAGACACCTGGTTCCACCTGGAATTCCCCATGTATAGCAATAACCAGCTGCTTCTCTGTGCCCTCAAGACTTCCATCACTGATAACACTCATATGACTTCACCCATCTCCTCCTAGTGGGCACTGAGCTTGTAGAGAACAGGGACCACATCGCATAATAGCCGTCCCCTCACAAGGTGCCTGGAGATGTTTGCTGAAGGTTCTTTTCCTTCCGAACTGCTGAAACAACAGGCATTAACAAGTCACCTGGGTCACGTTGCTGTTGCTGTTGTTGCTGTTGAATGTCTTCCCCTGCTAACTGTGAGAACATAAGGGCAGAAACCACATTCATCCTATTCACCATTGCACCCCAGCTTCTAGACCTATTAGATGCTCAATCAAATTTTATTGAATAAATGAATTAAAGACAATAGTGATGCAGAGACCCTAAGCATAAGCCAAAAATTCAATAAACCAAAGTTGTCAAACATCCATATATGTAGAACATGGAAGAACGTGTCCATTAGTGCTTCTCTTATGTGAATACCTAACAAAGTCTACAGAATTGAGCTTACATGTTTCAGTACAGCCCAAACGGAGACAGATGGTAGCCAGTTTGAAAGAGAATCCCTCATCTACTTGTCCTGGAGAGGCCGGGCTCAGGAGCTGAGGCCTCAGTAATGGAGAGTGGACCCCCTCAGCCTCCAGCCTCTCCCTGTTCAGATTGTTCCTTTTTCCTGGATGACCCTCTACAGAGCATCACTCCACACTGTCCCTTCCTCTTAGCCAACACTCCCTGAAAGGCTCAATTCAGGCACCTTCTCTCCAAGGAAGTACTCCTAGAACCCTACCCACCTGGCCAGCTGACCAGTCCCTCGTAAGTGCCTCCCCCTTTAACCAGAGCTGTATCACCTTCCCTGGGCATGAGTTAGGAGAAGGCAGAGATGGCTTCTTACGCTGACATCACCACCGCAGGGGAGGGACTGAACCACCTCGGGCAGTGCCTGGGTGTTGCTGTGACTTGTCAGTATCCCACCTATGAAGCCGCTCCCTTTTCTCCTGCCTATGCCTCCATCCACTTTATATATATGTATATATATATATATATTCGACTTTATTTTTTAAAGCAGTTTTACCTTTAAAAAAATTGTCTGGAATACAGAGTTCCCATTTACCCCTTGCATACTGTTTCTCATGTTAATGCCTTGCATTTCTATTGTATATTTGTTACAATTAATGGACCGATATTGATACTGTGAACGTCTTGTATTCTTAAGGCACAATTTGTTACAATTGATGGAGCAATATTGATATATTGTTATTAACCCAAGTTCACGGTTTCCATTAGGGTTTATTCTTTGTATTGCATTAAAATAAATAAATAAATAATTTTTTTTTTTTTGTATTGCATAGTCCTATGAATTTTGAAAAATGGTGAGTGTCATGTGTCTCCCATTACAGCATCATTCAGAATAGTTTCCCTGTCCTTAAAATGCCCTGTGCTTCAACCATTTATCCCTCCCCTCTTCCCCTGAACCCCTAGCAACCACTGATCTTTTCACCATCTCCATAGTTTTGCCTTTTCCAGGTCGTCATGTAGTTGGAATCATACAATATGTAGCCTTTTTGGACTGACTTCTTTCACTTAGCAATATGCATTTGCAGTTCCTCCATGTCTCTTTGTGGCTTAACAGCACATTTCTTTTTATTGCTCAGTAATACTCCACTGGAATACTTCCTTGGAAACTCTATGGGGCAGTTCTACTCTGTCCTATAGGGTACTCGACGGCAGTGGAATACTCCATTGTATATCTGTATGACAGTTTATTCATATACCTATTGAAGGACTTCTTGGTGATTCCAATTTTTGGCAATTATGAAAGAGCTGCTATAAACATTTCCCCAATTTTTAACCATGTAAAATTAAGTCAATGCTTCACATGTAAAAAGCACTGCACAGTGCCTTGTGGTCTTCAGGTGAAAAGTTGCAAGCATGAAAAATATTAAGAGGAACTTGAGATGAAAGCATTGCTGTGAGGCAGGTGTGGCCTCTGAGTGGTACAGCAGCTGAAGTTCACCTGCTGAGGTTTCAAGCCTTTGTGTGGTGAGGCGTCTCCCTTCCATTTGTGCTTAGGAATACATGTGGAATCACTGATTTGGGACCACGGGAGAGAGATGAGGCAGAATGACAGGCCTTCAATCTCCTTTTGAAGGGCCATCCTGCCACTTTTGTCAGCTCCAAAGCACAATCCACTATGGCACCTTTCAGAGAGTTTTCTCCCTTGGGATTTCCCACAAGCAGCCCTGCTGCTTCCCCCTCCACCCTCCCACCCTTTCAAGCACAGAAGGTGCGACCTTCAAAACCTCTCCCTCTTTTATGAGTGCAAACTGCTCTGTGAAGCTCCTCCATGAAGCCCAGTGCCTTTGGAATGCACACTGAGAGAACACCAAGTCATTTCCAAGACGCCTAAAAATGTGTGTTATGAAAACAAGGCTGTTTTGCTTTGAGCACTAGATGCTAGATTCCTGAATTTTGTTGTTGTTAGATGCCATTGAGTCAGCTCTGAATCATAGTTACCGTGTCCTCCAAAAATATATGTCAACTTGGCTAGGCCCGGATTTCCAGGATTGTGTGGTTGTCTGCCATTTTGTAATCTGATGTAATTATCCTCCATTTTGTGATATCTTGTAAATCTTAACCTCTGACTATGATTGGGTTATGTTTGTCATATTAATGAGGCAAGATGAGGTAATGTTAATGAGGATTAGGATATGTTTGTTATGTTAATGAGGCAGGCTTAAGATGTATCTTGAGTCAATCTCTTTTTTTGTTTTGCAAATGTTCTTGATTTTTGTGGTCACTGCTTTAATTCAATATTTTTTCTAAATTTTACGTATTTTGTTGCTGTTGTTGAGAGCATATATACACAGCAAACCATATATCAATTCAAGAGCTTTTGTGTGTTCAATTTAGTGACACTAATTGCAACCTTCAAGTTGTGCAACCATTCTCACTCTCCTTTTCTGAGTTGTTCCTCCCTCATTAACGTAAACTCACTGCCCCCTAAGTTTCCTATCTAATCTTTCAATGGCTATTGTCAATTTGATCCTCTATAGATAGTTCTTAAAAGAGCATAATGCTCAAGGAAGGCCTTTTTCACTAGTTAAGCTAAACTATTATTCTGTTTTAAGTTGACTGCAGGGGATATTTTTGGTTTAAGGTCTAAAGATTTTCTCAGGGTAACAGTTTCAGGAGTTCATCCACCCTGCATGGCTCCAGAAAGTCTAGCATCTATGAGAATTTTAAATTCTGTTCTGCATTTTCCCCATTTTGATAAAGATTATTCTATAGAATCTTTGATCAAAGTGTTCAATAATGGTAGCCAGGCACCATCCAGTTCTTCTGGTCTGATGGCAAAGGAGACAGTTGTTCATGGAGTCAATTGGCCACACGTTCCATATCCTCCTATTCCTGACTTTCCTTCTTCTTCTGTTGCTCCAGGTGAATAAAGACCAATTGTTGTGCCTTGGATGGTGGCTTGTAAGCTTTTAAGACCCTGGGCACTACACAATGAACTGGGAGATAGAACAGAAGCACTAAATTAGGTCAATTAACTGGGATGTCCCATGAAACCATGACACTAAACTTCCAAACCAATGAACCAAATCCCATGAAGTGTTTGGTTGTACATAAGCAGCCTCAGCAGCTACTCTTTGTTGTTGTTGTTGTTGTTAATATATCTATTGCACAATGTTTGCCAATTCAACTTTTTACAGGTGTACAACTTATTGACACTGATTATAATAATTATTCAATACCCTGAATCAAGTCACTTTTTCCATCACTACTTTGGTCTCTCTACATTTGCCTTTTCCTGTCTTTTTATATAAGTGAGGTCATAAAGTATTTGTCCTTTTGTGGTTGGCTTATTTCAGTCAGCATAATGTCTTCATATTCCATCCGTATTGCAGCGTGTATCAAGTCTTCATTTCTCCTTGCTGAGTAGTTGCCACTGTATGTATGTAACATGTTTTGTCTGTCTGTTAGTGGGCATTTAGGTTAGTTCTACCTTTTGGCTATTGTGACTAGTGCTGCAATGAACATTGGTGTACAAGTCTCTGTTTGAGTCTCTGCTTTCAAGTCTTTTGGGTGTATACCTAGGAGTGGAAAGGCTGGGTCGTATGGTAGTTCTATTTTTAGTTTTTTGAGGAACCCCACACTGTTTTCAACAATGGCTGTATCATTTTGCATTCCCACCAGCAGTGGATAAGGGTTCCCTTTCCCCACATCTTTGCAAAATTTGTCATCTCTTTTTTTGTTTGGTTTTTTTTTTTTTTTTTTAATCTTAGCCATTCCAGTAGGAGTGAAATGGTTTCTCATTATGGTTTTGATTTGCATGCCTCTGATAGCTAATGACACTGGGTATGTTTTCATGTGTTTAGTGCCCATCTGAATGTCATCTTTGGTGAATGTCTATTCAAGTCCTTTGCACATTTTATGATTGGATTATTTGTCTTTTTGTTGTTAAGCGGTTGAAGTTTTATGTATATTTTGATTATTAGGCTTTTGTTGGATATATAGTTTCCAAAGATATTCTCCCAGTCAGTAGTTTGTCTTTTCACTTTTTTTGGTAAAGACTTTTTTTTTTTTTTAATTGTACTTTAAGTGGAAGTTTACAAATCAAGTCAGGCTCTCATACAAAAACTTATACACCTTGCTATGTAACCCTAGCTGCTCTCCCCCTAATGTGACAGCACACTTCTCCTCTCCACCCTGTATTCCCCATGTCCATTCCACCAGCTCCTGCCCCCTCTGTGTTATAAAAGTATCCATGTATTTGATAATGGAGTACTTCCGGGCTGGAGCATTCTGTAGCATACGGTCTCTACAGTGTATTTCTTTTCTTTAAGAAAAAAAAAAAAACTAAATTTTGAAACATGTCCAGCCAAAAGACTTTCTGAATCTGTATTGTGAATTTCTGATATAAGCAGGGGCTGACATCTAATTAAGATAACGAAGCACCTAAACTACAGGGAATAAGGAGGACGTTTTGGGATTAACACTGAAAACTTGGTCTTGACCCAAGGCTGTCATTAACAAATACCTAAACCAACCTCAACAGCTTACTCACTGATCGTTGGCCCAAACTCCAGTGTTAATTTTGTGCTGGATCATAAATCTAAAGTAGGTGTTTTTGTTTTGTTTTGTTTTGTTTTGTTTTTCCTCCCTCTCTCCCGCACCCAGCACACACAAAAAAAGTGCACCTAGTGAACCAATTTAACCTGAACCCAGTCCTGCATATTTCCTTAAATGATCAAATTGGAACAAAGTCAGAATAATCTCCAAAAATCATGAGAACTGAATCCATGTTTCTCCTAGATTCAGCCCCTAACTGAAAAGAAGTGATAAGAATAAGGTCAAATGATTTCATGGGTGGAAAAAGCTTAAACCACCCATCCATTTTGTAAAACATTCCCTCTGGGAGCAAGAAAGGAAGCTTTTCAAGTTTTTTTAAATAGCTTGAAAATCATACCACGTGTATGCCTTTACCAGGCAGTACTCCAAATCCAGCTCTGTTTTATGTATCACATACCTGCTTTTTCTTTCGATTGTCTTACTGTTATTTGCAGGAGCCGAGAGTTGGACATTCTGATTGGAAATTCATTTTCTCGGTTGAAGATGAAGACTCCAGGGACAGAGCAAAGATACTCTCGGCTTTCTAAAGCTCCCGGGGAGACTCAGAATACATCTTTGAGTGCTAATACTTGTAATTTGGTTAATTTGATTACATGGTGAGAAATAATACCTTGATTATGGTTGGATGGTTGACAATTTTCACCAAAATCTAAGTGCCAGACTCGCCCCCTTCAAATTCCTGAAGGAGAACTTTCATCTCTTCCTGTGATCACCACAACCGCTAGCGTCTTTGTTCCCGGGAGAGTTCTAAGAGGAGCTTTTTTGGCGTCATTTTTATCTTGTTCACTTTAATCACACGCTTATCGAGAAGGGGAGAATTTAGCATCCTCCTCGGAGCAAGCCCTGGGGCAGGTTTTACAGCACGCTTCAGCGTGAGCCACGATTCCCTCCGGAGCGTGGACGTCCTCAAGCCCTTCAGGTAGACAGGGATGTCACTGGAGTGGCACTTTTTCAAAACTGCATAGGACCTGCCACAGGGTAGGGGGATTTAAAGAAGAGGGTCTTCCACAATAACCTGCTAGAGGCATCACTTTCACAAGCCACAGCCCAGACATTACAGCACTTTTAGAACGTCTGGATGGCTTCTCTGGAACGTACTTCTTTTCATAGACGAATCAAGAATATCCAAAGCAGACTGAACTGTTTTGTTTTCTAGATTTGCTTTTGTTTGTTTTTCCTCCACTTTCTATTGAAGTCCAACTGAGTCATATTCATTTTCTAAACAACTTAAGATTCCATTTAATTTAAACAGTTGTATGTTGCTTGAAAAAGTCCAGTGACAGGTCAGCCCTATGATTTCAGTGAAGAAGCACCACGTCTGCTTCACTTGAACTGGTTGGTTGGTAGCATTCTTTTCTCCCCTCTCCTCATTAAAATGTGATCTGGTTTATAAATCAGCCTCCCACTGACTGACGGATGTCCTACTTACTGTGTGCTGGGGACTGACAGCCCCAAGAAGTGTGTAAGAGGATACCTGGTCTGAAGAAGCTCCCGTTATTTCCTCCTCAGCCAAAAATATACCCAAAGCTACGCTACGCTCTAAGAAAGGAGCCCAGTGCAATGCAATACAGAATAAAGGTGGCTTCTCAAGCCCTCCCCCGCTCGCCGCCGACGATGGTCAGCTGGTGGACACAGGAAGTTCCATGGGTCAAGTCAAAGTGAGTCTTAGTGACAGGAGAGGTGGGAGCTGGATCGGAAAGGTGCAATCTGTACAGGTAGAGGGAAGAGTGGAAGGCCTCTCGGACAGGGAAATATCTCGGGAAAAGTCTAGAAGCCGGAAAAAGAAAGGCCTGGTAAGGGTCATGAAGAATCCAGTAGGACTGAAGTAGAGGATTTTGAAGACAGGGTTGGCAAATGACTGGGTTCGAACTTGGGGATCTTAAGGGTGGCTGACCTGTACCGAGTAGGCTAAAGAGACCCTGATGGGTCCAAACAAAGAAGATGGGAATGCCAGTGGACTGGCTGAGGGTGCAGTGTGGACGGCTACAGGAGACAGAGGCTGAGGGGCTGAACTTGGCAAAGCAGAATCAGAAAGGACAATAAAACAAAAGAAGACAGCACATTTGAGAAAATATTCCAAATAATTGATGAGTAGATGAGTATATACAAAGTACTTTAAAGTTAAATATCCAGGTTCTTACACCTATTTTTAAATTACCCCCTTATGGATACAGAAAACAGCCAGCTGCCCCCATAACTGATGCTCGTTTCATTAATGTCAAAATGATAATTCCTTAATTATGAGCCTATCTCCCAGTCTCCTTGCCTAAAATTAATCCAGAGACTGCCAGATACAACCTTCTATTTCACAAAAACGAACATCTGTGATCACACACCAGGGACAAAATCCTAATTGTTCTAAAGCTGGCACCTTGCTTTGACAACCAAGTACCTATTTTTTTTTAATGCATTATTTCTTTAAAACACCTGCCTTCTTTACATGCTGACTTCCAAAGGAAGAGATTTTTATTGGCAAGAACAGGAGTTGCTCTTTAAAATAGCAAAAGAAAAGTTACGCTGTATACAAGAGTTGCCTGCTACTTTAAATAATATACCAGAATATTAACCAAAACCCACAAATCCAACAAGGGCCCACCCCCAGTTTTCCCACATAAAAGCCAACAGTCTGATAACCTCACCTCTTTGGAATTAGGCTGCTGGTTAGGGCTGCCCACTGTCCTTATTAGAAAAGTGTAGCCAGGCCAGGCCAGGCCAGGGTGACTCTATTTCCATTAGAATTGGCTGTCCTTCCTTCATTGCCTTCTCCTCCACCACGGCCACCCGCCCCCCCCCCCCCCCACTTTCGTCCAAGTCCAGTTATTCAGTGAGTTATAATTTGGCACTGAAATTCAATTAAGCTGAAACTTTGGTCATATGTGGTCTTTTCCCAGCAAAGCATAATTTCTTGGACCCATTTTCCAAGTGTTAGCTGATCAGTTTTGCAACCCAGTGAGGGAAAAGTTTGTTTCAATCAAGCTCACGTTTCTAGAAACTGGCTGAATTTTTTTTAAAAATTGAAATAAACAGTCGCGATGGGGTGTTACTATATGAGAGTGCCTGAAGTTTTCGTGGCACTTGTCAAACACAGATCTCCAACGCTTGACAGACATTAATTAATTTTCACGCCGGCCTGGAAGCCATTTTACCAATGGAAATTCGGATGAGAAAGGAAGGAATGAGGGGTTCAAGGCTGCGCTGTTGTGAGTCAGCTGCGGAACTAGGAATTGAAACCCCATGGTTCCCAATGAGCCAGCGAAAGTCTGTCGAAGTATTGAGCACCCCTATTGAAGACTGTGGGAGTTTTGGCCGCTTAATGGGATTGCGTTCGGTCCTTCAGACTCTCCTTTTAGAGATTCCATGGCACCGACCAGGCTCCAATAAAAGACCCTCTCTAATTGCTTTCTGACTTTCTATGAAACTTTCTAAGCTATGCTGACATCCTCGAATACAGCTATGGAATTAAAGAGTGGAGAAAGGCGAGACAAAGTGGGTGTGCAGAGAGAAAGCGGTTCTCAGAGCGGTGGGTGTGCGGTGGGGGGTAACTGGGGGAAGGGAGCCCGGCGGGTGTGAAGTCTGTGCCGCCAGGCAAAGAAAAATATGAGTGTTCTCTTTTGTGCGCGGACAAACAGCCGAGTGCGGGAGGTCGGGGCCGGGGTCACGCGGCTCCGCGCTGCAGCTGCCGCTGTGGGGCGGGGGTCCCGGGTCCCGGGCGGCCACCGCCAGTCCCGGCCGGCGGCGGCATCGGCATTCTGGCGGAGCGGGCGGCCGCTGTCCTCGTGCGACCCCGGCCTGGCCCGAGCGCGCCCGGGGCCTGAACCTCGGACCGCGGCCTGGGCGGCCCAGGAAGGTAAGCAGCGCGGCGAGGACCCGGCCCAGGCGCTCTGCCGACGTCGGGGCTAGGGCCGGCCGCCTCCAGACTGGGAGCCTGGGCCTGCGGGCCAACGCGGAGGCCGAAGCCGGCCCCAGGCCCAGCCCGCCAGCTGGGTTCGTATCCCTGCCACGCCCGGCCCCGACGCTGGGCTGGAGCCCCAGGAGCCGGGCCACAGCGGCGCCGAGGTGCCCCAGCCAGGCCTGGCCCGGGTGCCGCTTGGGCCTCACCCCAGGTCCTTCTCGGGAGCCCGAGGGCCTGGGGACAAGTCGCCTGCCCAGGCCGCTGGGGACCGCGGGTCTTCCGAGCCACTCCACGGGCAGCCGCCTTACCGGGGTCCCGGGCCTCCGCGCTCCTTCCTGCCGCCCCGTCGAGCGCGCTCCGCGGCCTCCCGGTGCGCACGGCCCCCGGCAGCGCCAGGCCTTGCCCCATGCGGGCGCGGGCGGCTGGCCGGGCCTCGGGTGCTGCCCAAGCGCCCCGCACACCGAGGGCGAGGGCGCGGTGACGCCGTAGGGCTGGTGGCACCAAGACAGCGGCGTAGCCGAGGCCCAGGCGCCGCGCCCTCCCGCGCCGGCCATCAAAGGCCGGGATGGCGGCCCGCCGAGTTGCCCCCAGCCAGACCGAGGGCATGAAAGGATCTTTATCCTCGAGTGACATGGCAAGCTTTCCTCCGGCCTCCCCCCGCCCGCGGCCTTAATTGGGGCCGGCTGCTAATGTGATTAAAGACCAGTTAAACGTTCCTGGGCGCAGCCGGTGGGAAGAGGCCGAGACCCCTGCCCCCTCCCCGGGTCACACCAGGTCTGTGGTCAGGGGGTCGGTGGTGGTGCCAGCCCCAAGCCCGCCTGGCCAGGCGCCCGCCTATTGTGCACCCGCAGGCCAGGAGGCCGCGGGCTTCTGGGACTTTATGTAAGCCGGTGGGCTTCGGGCCCGGCCGGATTTGGGGATTCTTTTCGCACAGTTTCCATTTTCTGGCCTTTGGAACAGCGCCCTGGGCCCTCGGGGCCCTCCCCCTCCTGTGCCCGGCGCTGGCGGGGTCCAGCGCGGGGGCAGGCCCGGGGTGTGGGACATAGGGGTCTGGCGGGCTCGGAGAAGGGCAGGTCGGGGTCTCCCCGCCAACGGCAGTGACTCATGACAGTCACTCCCGGACGGGTGCTGCGACCAGACAAAGCCCCCGGCCCTGCGGGGCCCCCGGGGGTCTCTGGGACAGCGGGATTCCCACGTCGACGGCGGCGTGGGTGGTCCTGCCTCCGGACCGCCTAGAGGGCTCTGCATCGTGGCGTGGGAGCGAGTGTTTAAGCCACGCTACCCGCAGGGCCCGCTTCCAAGGTCGCCTGCGGGCTCTTGCCCCTAGCGCAGAGGCTTCCCGATGTGGGGCTGGACACGGGGGACCCGTCCTCAAGCCTGCGCGACCTGGCGGAGGCTGTGCAACCCCAGAGTCTCCGCTGCAAAGGCTAGGCCAGTGCCCGCAAGAGAAGTCTGAGTTCGGAATCCCGGGCCCACTCGGCGCCCGGCTCCCGACCGCCGCTCTGTCACCGCTTGCCTGGGCTGTGCGCTCTCAGGGAAGGGTCCCCGAGGCGGGCTGGGCAGCTGCAAGCGCTCAGCAGAGTCCCCGAGGGCGAAGAGCGCGGCCCAGTCGGGCCCCCAAGCCTTTGAAGTTGCAAATCTGGAAGCAGTTAGGAGTGGAGGCAGAGAAAAGCCACAGGGAAGCGGGACGGAGGGTGAACGCAGGTCGTTCCATTAGTGGCCCCGGCGCGCTCCGCGGGCGGCGGCGGCGGCGGCTCCGGGATGAGCGGGCCAGGCGGCGGCAGGTGTGACGCGACCCCTCCTCCCGGCCCGGCGGGAGCTGCTCCCTGCGACCTCAGCGCGCTCTGCAGAAGGGGAATGCTGGCCGGGCGGCCCGGCCAGGCGGACAAGGTGCAGGCCGTCGTCGGCGCCCGGGCCGCCGCTCCGCGCTGCGCCCCGCGCCGGGACAGCGCACCGCCGTGCCTGGGAGCCGCACATCTCAAGCAGCCCGAGTTCCTTCGAAATTAATGTTAACTAAGTAAGCAGACCTACTTCCGCGGAAATTCTGCAGAGTGGTTGTTTACTTTTTTCAAATATTCTCTGAAATAGTCTGCAGAACTATTTCTCTTTCAACAAGGGTCAGATTGAACAACTGACAAGATGCGAAATGAAGGACATTTTCATTTCAGTAGAGTGAGTGAAAGCAGACGGTATTTTTCATATTTTTGTAAAAATGTATTGTGGATCTAAAATGTGTCATGTTCAAAATTTATAACTTTTATATTTAAAATACATTTCGGACATTTTCCAACAACAACAAAAATTTTGAAGGGAAAGTTGAAAACCAAGAAAAACCTGGAAAGAAAAAGCCTGCCTCCCACCCCCTCCCCCCCCCTTTTTTTTCCTTTCCCTCCCTAATATTATTCAAGAAAACACGGTGCAAATAAAATAATTTCATGTTAAACTAGCACATAAATGTAATTAATTTCTTGCCAGATGGGTCTAAAGGACCTGGCTGTTTTCGTGTGCTCAGAAAATGCTAGACTGCGGTGAATTTTCTTTCCTTCTGCTGCTCAGAGAATTGTAGGGAAAAGTAAACAGCTCCAACTCATGATTTTTTTTTTCTTATTGAAGACAGATAATATTAGAGTCGTCTCCTATTTGAGATAAAAGTTGCACAAGAAAAGTCACCATATTTTTTTAAACCAAAGGAATATCTGTTTTTGTTTTTTATAAAGCAATAGCATTTAACTAATATGTAACAAACTGAGTGACCTTCGGTTTGTTTAAACTACAAATGGCCTCCCTTCATTCACCCCACTGGTCTTAAAAAAAAAAAGTCAGTTTTTAAACTTATCTATCTTCCCTTTGTACCGAGATGACATTTCTAGTGATCTGGTGTCAGTATATGAGTCGTATAGAGGAAAACAAATAATTCGTGTGTCCCTGCTAAATAATTTTCAGTCTCAAAAAATATATATATATATATATGTATATATATGGCGGGTACTGCTTTTTAGGAATCACCTTTACACTGAATGGGAAAGGGGAAAATACATTTTTATTGACACTTGGAAAGACCAGTCTCTTGGAAACCCAGGAGACGGGTACAGGCAAAGTCAGTCTCATTGTATTAGGGAGAAACGCCGCTCCATTCAGTTGGAATGGAGCCTCCAAACGATCATTTATATCCACGCAGACAGTTTGCACAGACCCTTTTCAATTATGGCACGTATGACGATGTAATAAAAGGCAGCCAGCCAGGAGGGTTGTGTGACTGGTGGGTGGGGGGCCTGAGGCTCCATGATAGGACCCCACACCCGGCCCAACCCGGGGTCAGCTCCCACTCCGTCACCTTCTGTTTGTATTTAGGTCCTACCTTGAGGACCCCCCCCCCCACATTGTATCATGCCTTCTCTCCTTTAAACCGCCCCCCCACCCTCCATCAGCAGCACTGCTGGGGAGCTATAGGTCATTTTTCACCCCCCCCCCAAAAAAGTGACCAAGATGTGGAACAAAATAGGGACCCCGAGGCGTCTCTGAAACCCCTTGTCACAGGAAGAGTCCATGAATGAGTCACTCCGTTAGCCTACGAAAGGCTCAGTCCCTGCTGCCCACGGGCAGTTGAGCTTATGTGTGTATTTTTCTGAGTGTTTGATGCTTTTTGGTTTTGTTCTTGTTTGTTCTTTTTTTCTGGGGGGAGGGGGAGGACCCTGCTTAAACCCTGCTGAGGACTGCGGTGGCGAGCGGGTACCGCAAATAGGACAGCCCAAGGGGCAGGAGGCGGATGCGGGTCATGGTGGAGTGCCCATCTACTTATTGCATTTATTACAACGGAAGGTTTGGAGTTGCCTAGAACCACCCGAACCAAAGGCCTATTCCCAGAAAGGGAAGGAAGGCAGCCCACTCCCAGCCTCCCTTCCTGAAAGAGGTAGACCCGTACCCTGGTCCCCAGGGTCAAATGAGCCCACTTATAGATTCTGAGCATCCAGAATTTCAGATGTATTTGGGAACCCAGGCAGCAGGCAATCCAGGCCGTAGTAGGAAATAAGAAGGAGGTGACCGTGTGAGCATCCAGGAGAGGGGTGGGGAGGAGACTGCCCTTCTAGGTGACCAAGGCTGCACCCCAACATGTGCGTTCTGGGGTTCGTGCCTCGCTTCTGGGTCCCCCAGCACAAGCCCAGGCTTTCTGTGGTTGGAGCAAGTCCATCTGGAGAAAGCCAGACAGACAGGAACCTGGAGCCAACCCGTTGCTGCAGATTGAAAACTCCAATCACGAAAGCCTGCCCCTGGCTGCCCACTGCCCACAGGATGGGGTTCAGACTCCTTCCCAGCAGATAGGGACAGTGCTAGTCTGGTTCTGGCGTCTCTCAGCCCAGCCTTGCATTTCTTGACCCCTGCCCTCCTGCTGCCATGACAACCCCTACCCCTCAGACACTTCCCCCCCTCCATCACCAACATTGGCCCAGGGACAAGAGAAGCCCCCGAACAACTGCTGTCTCCCTCTGCCCTTCCCCTGGGAATACAGGCGGCTCGGGTCCTCGCAGAGCAGCCAAACTAGTGGGCCAGTTCAATGGGCTTGCTCTGGTGCCATGGGAGCCCCCCTACCCCAGTCACTACCCACCCATGGGTGAGAAACAGGACGGACCAGTGAGGAGTCCAACGGGGCCTGACAGTGCCTCTGAGCTGCAGCTGAGCATGGACACCCCATGTTCTAGGACCCCACACAGCGGGGTTGGCATGCCGGAAGAGGCACGGTTCGGAAGTCCTCAGGCACGTCCTGGCTCCTGTCCTGGACCAACACTGGCTTTCTTATTCAGAGGACAAAGGCCTGGAGGACCCCACAGGCCCGAGAAAGGCTTCAAGCAATGGCTTTCAAATCTTTTGACCGTGGCCAGAGTAAGAAACACATTGTACATCCCAGCCCAGTACACACACACTGGCTGTAGATAAAAGATGCAATTAACCATTTACACGTATGTAAATGAAAACAGAATTTTCACAAAAAGAATACTTAGCTTACTATGCATCATAAATTCTGATATTTGTGATTCTGTTTTTTTTTTTTTTTTTTCCAAATGATGGCTATGACTCACAAAAACGATCCCATGATCCTAGTGGGTCACAAAGCAGAGTTTGAAGACTACTGCTTGCAGAGAGCTGAAGGTGTGTGGGTACCCACACTCCCATCCTGCTTTGTTTCCTCCTCCCCTCTCCCCCCAGTGCCAACCCTAGAGTCAGACTACCCTGTTCAGATTCTGGCCATCGCTTAACTAGCACTCTGACAGGTGGAAGTCACCTGCCTTTGCTGGGCCTCAGCTTCTTCATCTGTAGAATGGGGATTACAGTGCCTCTCCCAGGGTCATGGTGAGCTTTGATGAGCCCACGCATGAGTTGAGGACTTGCCTCAAAGTACCTGGGCCACCCCCACACACACCCTGGAGCACTCGACAAGCATCTGGTGCTTATGTTCCTGTCCCACACTGCCGCATCTCTGGTCCTGGGTACCTGCTGTCCCACTGCCCCCCTCCCACCCATTCAGCTCAGCTCCAGGCTTCCCTTCGGGACTCCTCTTCTCAGTTCCCTTACAGATTCTCGGGCTTGCAGACCTGGAAAGTCCAGCTCAGCACCCACGGGCCCACATTAAGAAATGCTGCCTTGAGGCCCCTAAGGCGCCCGTGTCTCTGAGTGCCCACGGGCATTTGGGAGAGCGCTTCAGCCAGGCTGAAGGCAGCCTTGCCGAGCCCACGCCCTGACCTGCACAACAGCACTGGAATACAGGGTGGTCCCCCCCCACCCCATTTGGCACATGAATTATTTAGGACCAAGAGAGGTGCCACCACATGACTCTCCCACACTTAGTAAGTGGCAGAGCTGGGCTTCTGCCCGCTCCCCTGGCCTTAGAAGACCTTCGTGCTCAGCCTGCTGAGTGGCAGTAGTGCAGCCCTGGGTTCCAGGCACAGGGTGCTCCCCAGGGCCAGGCGGCGGAAGCTTCCCGCGTGCCCTTTCCCCAGCTACCCTCTGAGGAGCTTGCTCTTCCCCTGGGTGGGGGGCCGCTTGGAGAATGGGCATCTCTCTTTTTCAGAGAGGCCCCACAGGCAACTGGGAGGGGAGGGGAGAGCTTCCTGGCCACCCCTCCACCTCCTCAGCCCTGGGAGGGCTGAGCTCCTTTCCTTTTACTGCATTTTAATGGCCCTCCCCGCCATGAGCTCAGGACCAGCAAAGTCACCGTCACGGTGCTGTCTTCCCGCTGCCCCAGATTTTGCTCTGTTCCCACATGAACATGGGATGGCTGCTCCTGCATTTTACACACGTGCATGCGCACACATGCACACGCACACAGGTTGCCCCTCCATAACTGTGTGCCTTTAAGCTTGTTGTTGTTGTTGTGAGCTGTCAAGTCAACTCCAACTCGTAGTGACCCTATGGAACGGAGTAGGACTGCCCCGTAGGGTTTCCTAGGCTGTGATCTTCATGGGAGCAGAGCCTCAGGTTTCTTCTCCCGTGGAGCAGCTGGTGCGTTGGAGCTAACGACTTTCTTTCGGTTAGCAGCTGAGCACTTAACCGTTGCTACACCAGAGCGCCTTCCTTTCAGCTGAACTCATTAAATTTGCCCTGCGCACTTTCTTTGCAGATTGCTTCTGCTGTCTTTACCATCCTAGCCTTCCTGTAATGAATACATAAAAATTAGGATATAGTTTGCTCGGCACTCCGGTCTACTGATACAATTTTTTGAGACATGACATCTGCTTTCAGCTGTCAGTGAACGGGCTTAAGCCCAGCAGTCTGAGAGGACTCTGCGGGTGTCAACGCTGGTCCTGAGGTGATGCCGTGCAGGGGGCTCCACTGCCGCATCAGATGCGGAGGGCACAGGCTCAAGGCCGCGGCATGGCCCCAGTCTTCTGCCGACGCCTACGCTGTTGAGGTCCCCTGTGGCTGGGCCCTCCTCTAGGCGCACCAGCCCCACTCTCATGGAGACCATCACACATGAACGATCACATACATTCAGGTGGCAGGACAGTGCTGGGGTGCAGCAGGGGTGTATTTCATCTGGCAGCCGGGGGTTGTGGATCAGGTGGCCAGGGAAGGGGACGCTGAGGAGGAAGGTACCAGTGCAGTTCAGGTGAATGTTCCAGGCAGAGGTGCCCACATGTGCAAGGGCCCCCACCTGTGACAAGCAGGAAGGAGACTTGTATGGCCAAAGTAGGGGGAAGGAATGGTGGGGGTTCTAGCCCCTCCAGCCCTGGACATCGCACCTGCTCCCCTCTGGGGCCCACAGGTGCTTCAGGCCCCTCCCTCACCTGCCGTGACTCTTCAGGCCTGCAGCAGGTCAGTGCTGCTCAGGGCACTAGTACCAGCAGGGACCTCGAACACAGGCCACACTGCTCGGGGAGCTCTGATTGGCGGGAACCCCCGCCCTGGCCCGGAAGCACCCCGCTTCTTCTGGAATGGGAGTTCACACTTGTTTCGCTTTTACCTTTGCCTTGTCGGCTTGTTCGTCCTGGCTATCTGACTGCTTTCGACCATTTTGAAGTAGTTCGTGTGTTATTCAGCTGTTTCAGCCTGATGCTTCCCTCCCTCTCGGGGCTTTGCAGGGGTGGGCGAGGAGCTGGGACATCCCCGACGGCTGCCGAGTGGGCATCAGTGCCCACCTGGAGTTGAATGGAAACACCAAAGGGAACAGAGTCATCCCTCTTCCTGAAGCTTAGAATGCCAAAGCGGGAAGACGGCACTCTCACTCCGCATAAACAGCACACACGCACACACACACGTGCACGCATGCACACACAGGTGCACACATGTGCACACACACACGGATGCACACACACATACACACAGGTGCACACACTTGCTGTCTGGGAAGAAAACTGTGTCAACCCCAGGAAATGACCAGCTACCCTGTCCTCTGCCCTCCTAGCTGCCCCAGGGCTGCAGTGTGCTGCCCCTGCTGCTGCCCCTCACCCAGGGCCTGGGCAGTGACCCTTCTGAGCTTTGGCTGCCTTGAGGGCAGGTGTCACGGATGGGGTTCTGGCCTCCATGGTGGATGACCAGGTCTGTGGGTCACCTCCAGCATCCTGACCTCCACCTGCCCACCCACCTCCCCCAGCATCCTGACCTCTACCTGCCCACCTACCACCTGTCTACCTGCTTTCTTTGGACAGGGCTGCTGCTGGGCTATCCTCCATCTGTGGCTCCAGCAAGACCCTGGATCCCAAATGATGGTTAAAACAAAGGGGTTTGAGCTCCACCTGCCACCGGGCCCTGGGTGTCAGGGAGAGGGAGCTCACGGGGGGGACAGGTGGCCATAGATGGGCATCCAGGAGTCAACCGGGCTGTGGTAACTGTGTTAACTCACCCCCTCAGCCTTCTGCGTGCATTCTGCTCTCCAGGTGCCCTCGTCCCCTGCCTTTTTCTCGCTGCCTGTTTGCCTGGACTGCTGGACTTTGGATCTGCTTTATTTTCTTTCTCTTCCTGATGACCTCTTGCCCAGCCACTGCCCTTCAGCCCACCCTCTGCTGTACCCACCCTCTGCTGCACCTTGGGCATCACCATTCACAGAACCTTGGCAGCTGGGTCAGCTCCCTTCCCTCCACTGATACACATAGAGACCCCACAGTGAAGGGTGCCTGACGGGGGTGCTCACATGAAGCTGGGACCTGTGGACAGTCTGCTGCTCACCCAGTCCGAGTTTGCTGGGCCAACTGCAGCGGGAACAAGAGGCTTGTGGGCTGCCCTAGACTAGTGGGCTCCCCCAGACTCCGGTTCAGACCACAGCTAACTAGGAGTCAAAGTCTCTGACTAGCAGAAGGGGGAAATGTCCAGAGAGCATCTAGCCTGAGCTTTCATTTTAAAAGGAGGTCATGGCAGCCCAGAGAGGGAAAGGATCTGCCCAAGGTCACTCAGCAAACACTGACCCCAAGCCCTGGCATTTCAGCTGCAAACTGGGGCAGTCACCCCACCATACCGCCTGGTGGGCTTACTGTGAAAATCTACAATGGCATCATTTGCACTCAGCTTTGAGCCCAACAGACCTTTTGGGAGTTCCCTGATGCCTGGGGGCACTGAGCTTCTGTTAAGTGTGATGGTAATATTTGGAAACAGTGGCGATGGTTGAATTACACGATGAACATACTGTTACTGAGTTGTACGTGTAAAAATGGTTGAAATGGCAAATATTTTGTTTTATATATGTGTGTATGTGATACTTACCACAATAAAAAAGTGAAAAAAAGATTAAAAATAAAAGTAAACCAATGCCCTCTTTTTACTGGTGCTGGTTTGCGTGGGTAGTGGATATCGACGGTTCTGGGCCCTATATCCCAGGCTTTTCCTTCCCCCGCCTTGTGGTCCTTGCTTCTGGGGTGCAGCTGAATCAACAGGGTTCTGAGTGGGACAGGTGAGATGGGGCAAGATGGGAGTGCTGGTCTTTATGTTTAGGGTACCCTCCATCAAGGCCACCAGCCTACAGGAGGCCCAGAGCTGGAGCCACCCTGGCCTGTGGTAGCAGGAGGCCCTCGCTGGAGAGGCGGCACTCGTCTCCATGAAGACAGCATTCCAGAGGACCGCTGGTCCTTCCTTGCTGTGACCTGGGCAGGCACACAGCCAGGTGTTTGCACACAAGCCTGTCTCCTGCCGTCTGAAGGACTTGAACTTGGACAAGCTGAGGTCGCCTAAGTCACCCCCCTGTTGTATGGATGAGGAAACTGAAACTTGGGTTGGGAGGTCATGGAGATAACCAGGGTAGAGCTGGATAATGGGTCATGCCAGGCGCCACCGTCTCCCATGGAAACCAGTCCTTGTTCAAAGCCTGCAGTAGCCTTTTTCTGCAGGTTGCTGAGGTACCTGTGGTCACCAATGGCAACGTGTTTCTCAACAGCCAAGCGGGCTACAGAGCAGCAGACACAAGCTCAAGTGTGCACT